>NC_141685.1:254226516-254564016 GCF_964263255.1 Lissotriton vulgaris
ATAGTCCGAAATTATGTCACAGAATTCTTGGGAGGGGGGGATTTCCGGTTGAAGTGCTTTGGGTTTGGTAAAGGATTTAACTATAGAAAAAAGGGTTTTTTGCTTTTGGCTAGCGTTATTAATAGCGTTAACGTAGTAGATTTTTTTTGCTGTTTTGATGGATGCAAGGTAGGTTTTCCTCTGTAGGATGTAGTTCCTGCGATCGCTATTTTCGTAGGTACTACGCCATCTCCTCTCAGCTTTTCTGCAGAGAAGGTGGGCGGCGGTTAGGTCCGGCGTGTACCAAGGGGCCATAAGTTTGACTGTTTTCGTGGCCTTGTCCCGTTTGTGGGGAGGGCAGCGAGTCGAAAATTCGTGAGTGAGCCAGTTGTTGAGACCTATAGCGTCTCTATCTATATCGCCTGAGGGAGAAGGGGCATTAGAAGGGGAAAGGGGGTGGAGAGTGAGGTTTTTCTGGACAGTATTCCAGTTGATGGAACGGGCGGGCTGGCGTAAACGTTTTTTGCAGGTAGGGATGACGTCGCTAGAAATATGAAAGGGGATTAGACAATGATCAGTCCAGATTTGAGGTATAGGGGATAGGGAGGAGAGGGACGGGAGGTTAGAACAGATACCATCCAAGGTGTGACCTAGGGAGTGTGTGGGAAGCTTGACGCTTTGTTGAAGGTTAAAGACTTGTACGGAACAATCTACCAAGTTTGTTATTAACCTTCTTCACTGAATGATTTACAGCAGCCACTGAAATAGCCCCCGCCACACCTTTCGTGGAATCATATGGGACTATGCAATCGTGCACCCTGGAACCCTTCTCGCCAACCAACTCACTGTGGATAGTATCAACTCGAGAAGTACTCGTCTACCAGTGGTCACCAAATCATTGCCCCCAAGATGCACTATGATTACAGATGGCGGTGACCTTGTCCGCCCTAACAAACCCTCCATAAAACTTTGAAACTGGCCAATACAGAGCCCGCCCCTTCCGTAGAAGGTCACCCTGTACCCGTATTCCCCAGCCATGTGAATCATGTCACCTGCTTTGAATACGTCTGCGGCACGCCTCACGTATGAGTGGCCCACGACCCACACCACTCTTTCCTCAGCCGGTGATCTTTGACCGCTGGTTCCCAGGTGTCGGGTCGACTGCACAGTCCGCCCCGCCTCGTAAGCTCGCGACACTGTAAACCAAACAAAAACAAGAAGCGTGAGTGCAAGACATAGGCTTCACAACATGTGCAACCGCACATACCTTTTATAACAATTCGAGGACCAACGCCCCAACTGTTTCACTTTTTCCACACTCAGACCCCTGGCTGTAGCCTCTGTAGCAGCCCCTATCCGGAAGGAATGGGTCCCAAACTCGCACGGGTTCAAGCCCGCCGCTGCGATTGCCATCGTTAGCACCCGCTGGAACTGAAACCTAGTCAGTGGGGTGGCGTCGGCGTGCCTCAGCAAGCTTCCCCCCCATGATGCCGCTCTCTGCACCAAATACTCCTCAACGCATGCTACCGGGCACATGGGAGATCCCGGAATCCGCTGAACCACTACACTGTCCCCGATCGCTTTTTGATCGGTCTTGGACCTGGCAAATGAGACTACCATTGTCTCCCCCTTAATTTTAATGTGCTCACGGCACAGACCTCCCCCCGTATCCTGCTTGTTCCTCGCTACCAGCTCGCTTACCCGCATAGCCCCATGGAATGCTAATGCAAAAGCGGCCCGGAATAGCACTGTCTCTGATTGAGATGAACATGTCGCAGGGAGTACGGACAGTAACAGGGCCAACCTTTCAAGACCTATCGGGTGTCTTTCATCCACTCTGCAACCCTCACGGCGTTGCCACCCACGCAGCGCCTTCTGCACCAAGAAAGACGCCGTGGGATCATGTATGCCATGGGCCCGTGCCATGAAAGAAATGGCGGCCCGGTGCCTATTGGCCGTAGCCACTGATTTGCCTGCCTGATGTAATGATAACAAAAAGTTCAGGACATACTCTTCTTGGCCCCAAAGCTCCCCCCTAGCTGAACCCAAAAAGGACAAATAAGAACGGAACGCCCCTTCATAAGCCTTCCTTGTCCTGGGTGCTAGACTCTCTCCCACGAGGTCTTGTAGTCCGGGGCACCGAGAGACCAGAGAGCTTCGGGAAATGGTGCCGCCACCGGGTCCGCTGAGGGCAGAAAACCCCAGAAGGCCTGCATACGGGAACGAGAAAGCGCATCAGCTGCCTGATTTAACACCCCTGGCACATGTCTTGCCCTAAAGTGGACGTTTAGTCTCATACACAGCAGGACAATTTCCTTCAACAGTCTCAAGATCCATTTGCAGCGTGCTGCCTGACTATTGATACACTCAACCACGGTCATATTGTCAGACCAGAACACCACAGAGCGATCACGAAACTCCTCCGGCCATGTTTTCAAGGCCACCAGAATAGGGAACAGTTCGAGAAACCCAATGTTACCTGTCAGCCCACTCTCGTGCCACCATGTCGGCCATGTTCGTGCTGACCAATGATTACCCAAGATGGCGCCAAAACCCACACTCCCTGCCGAGTCAGTCCACAAACCCAGCTCCACGGAGGAGACCGCTGGTTTGTTCCACACGACACGACCGTTGAAATCCGCCAGGAATACCAACCATATGCGCATGTCCTGCCGAGAGCCTTGTGCGGTGGTGCCCTTCCTTAAGGCCGACCATGGCTTGCGCAATAGAGCGGGAAAAGGGGCGAGCCATTGGTATTACTCTAAGGGCAAAATTCAGCTGACCCACAGCCTGCTGCAACTGATGCAAATTTACCTTCGTCTCACTAATACATGTTTCAAGCGATGCCTTAAACTTCGTTACCTTTTCCTTAGGCAAACGGAAGCACCCCTCTTCGGAGTCGAGCTCTATTCCAAGAAACTCGAGCGAAGTAGCCGGGCCCACTGTCTTACCCGGTGCCAATAGCACGCCAAAGCGAGTCATGAGATCACAAAATTCATTCAAAGCCTGTGCACATTCTATGTCCCCGGCTGCCCCCAGAAATAGAAAATCATCAAGATAATGCATAACATGTGTAAACCCTGTTGTTCTTGTGAACGCCCATTGCAAAAAACTACTGAATTTTTCAAAGTACGCACAAGAGATGGAGCAACCCATTGGCATACATTTATCCATGTAGTAGCGTCCTTGAAACATGAAACCAAGGAGACGCTGATCATCGGGGTGTACCGGGAGCAACCGGAACACCGACTCAATGTCCGATTTGGCCATCAGCGCTCCGGGCCCCAGGCGATTCAACATGGCGACAGCCTCATCAAAAGATGCGTACCGCACCGAACAAACTCCCGGGTCAATCGCATCGTTCACCGAAAGACCCCTTGGAGCTGACAAATTATGTATCAACCTGAATTCCCCTGGGTCCTTTTTGGGGACCACTCCCAGAGGCGAACAAACAAAATTAGCAACAGGCGGCATGTCATATGGGCCGGCAACCCGACCTCGGGTCACCTCCTTCCCAATCTTTGCTTGTACCACCGCCGTATTCTGCAGAACCGACAGTTGGTTCCTACATTGCGCTTTACCCTGAAAATCCCCCGCCGAGATGCGGAAACCATATGAAAAACCATCTCGCCACACCCCAGCGGAGATATGATCCGGATATTCGTTCAGCCAAGGAATCATTGCCATGATATCAATCGGGGTAGGGAGAGGTGCCCCTCGGACTATTTCAGACCTGTTTGGCACCCCCTCTACTTCCCGGATCACCATTTTTGGCTCTGCACAGGGTCTCGGGGTGCGAGGACTGCCCGCACCCAGCACATTCATGCCTAAACCTGCAAGATCCCTGCGGCCTAGTACATTTGCCTCTGTTAAAGCTCCAGCAGAGCCTTTTTTACCTGAGTTGCCATTATTCCTTGTGTGCTGATCATTGCTTGATCCTGCCCGAAAGGGCGCCCCAGATGAATGGCGGGACAACTCGACCATATTCCCCCCTAAAGATGGCGACTTCGCCGTGCCTGACTTCTCCATTCTCTGCCAGGAAATGGAGTCGAAACAATCCTACGTCAGGGATGAGTCGTGCTCCTTGGACTTACAAAATATGCTATCGTAGTAAAACCATTGATTGCCACCATATGTTCCATAAAATTCCATGATACGTGTCTGATACACGGCTAATCCCACCAATAATTCGGGCCTACGTTCCCCCATAATTGCAATGAACATTCCAAAAGCTCTGCCCCAATTGTCGATCGATTCATCAACTCTGAAACCGGCCATCTTGGCGCGCCATACACTAGGATGCAGAAACTCCTTTTGATTTTTAACATGTTCAATCTCATAGTGATCGGTCAACAAGGAAAACATGTTCACGTATTTATCAGCCCATATCCTTTCTTTTACCTCAATCGGGATATGCTGAACAACTTTTTCCCTCCTTGAAGGTACCGATCCCTCCCCCGCAATCGGCAATGGCTGCTTACCTGAACCGGCCACTGTGACCGTAGTTCCTGACGAACCAACGCCCGATACTGGTTGTTCCACGGGAGCCTGCGGGGAAACAAAAGGAGACGGTGCCTTCGCAGCATCTTTCGATTGCCGCAACTGCTTCATTATTGCCCTGGCTTCCTCAGCCGTGGCCCCCTCGTTCTCTTTGCCTAACCATGCCGCCAACTGGGCAGCCAGCTCAGGAGGCATATCCTCCCCACTCACTGGAGTGACTACCACAGGGATCGGTTGGCCCACATCTGGGACCGGAGTCGGGGCCTCGATCGGGGTGACCGGGTGCGAAGGGGGTGCTTCGGGAACCGGGGCCTCCCCCCCCGACGCTCCCTTCTTGGCCCTTCTACCTCTCCCGCTAGGGACCACTCCCGGCAATGCTGGTCCGATGACTCTCTTAGGCCCCCCCATACCATTCATTACCGCCATCTGCTTTTTCATATCCGCCATGTCTTTCATCAGCATACGAAGCATCTGATCGGTCCCGATCCTCTTTCCGACCTTCTTGCTAGGCATCGTCCGCGTATACTCCTCAAAGGTCCTAGACAGGAAGCTCCGAACTCACTGAAAGAAGAAACACACGATTACTTCTCAAAAATGGCTCTTCGTTCCGTCTCGAGCTCACGTGCAACGGGGAGGTGCAGCTTCAGAGCACAGGAACAAGAGGATGCTTCCTTGGCTTGTCGCTCCTTTTATCCTTCTTCGGGCGGGCGTGGACCCACCTCCAATCCGCCTCCAGGGCGTGGCTAGCGGTGTTGGTGTCTAGGACAACCCCCTCTTGGGCGGGAAAAGGCGCGCCCCGGCTACGCCGCTTCGGGCATACCAGCCGAGACTCGCCTCCCGCCCAAAATGGCTTCCCGGGGGGATCGGGGTACTCCACCATACGTTTGGGGGGACCGAGTGGTCGCCCCTTTCCATAAGAGCGTTTCACAGGCCTGTCACAGATAAGAAATGCTATCAAAACGAAATCCTACAAAACAATATACTACTGGCCTTCAGCAATTCATACCCGGACAACGTCGGGACGGCCTGCTAGTATAATATATATACTTAACTAATAATCATTTTTAATAACTATTTTAATAACTTATAAATTATCCAAAAATATTATAAATTACAAATGCATCTATACAAATAACACAATAATATAAATAACAATTAAATATTTATGTATACCAAATAAAAAAAAATAGATTTACTTTTAATATTTTTAAAATTATTTATATACTACCTTAAGCTAAAATAATACAAAAAATAATAAATAGCAAAGGGAATACAACTACCATTCCAACTCCCCAAAAAAATACCAGTAAGGAAAGTGTTGGATAGCGTAGGGGTAAACATTACTATTCCCACTCCAAAGAGTGCAACAGTAGGGAAAGTGTTGGATAGCGTAGGGGTAAACATTTCTATTCCAACTCCAGAAAGTGGAACAGTACGGAAAGTGTTGGATAGCATAGGAGTAAAAATTACTATTCCAACTCCAGGGAGTGGAACAGTAGGGAAAGTGTTGGATAGCGTAGGGGTAAACATTTCTATTCCAACTCCAGAAAGTGGAACAGTACGGAAAGTGTTGGATAGCATAGGAGTAAAAATTACTATTCCAACTCCAGGGAGTGGAACAGTAGGGAAAGTGTTGGATAGCGTAGGGGTAAAAATTTCTATTCGAACTCCAGAGAGTGTAACAGTAGGGAAAGTGTTGGATAGCGTAAGTGTCAAAATTACTATTCCAACTCCATAGAGTGCAACAGTAGAGAAAGTGTTCGATAGCGATAAAAATAACATACTTATAATGAAAATAATTTTAAAAATAAGTAATTAATTAATTATTACATAACTCTAAACTATTTAGAAAACCAATAAATAATTATTAAATAAATAATTGCCAATTAATAATTAATTAACAATATATTAATTATCAATACCAAACAACAAGTGTAATAATTACTTAATTAGATTTAAATTACTTCCAACACTTTTACCCTATAAACGCACAACACACTCCAATAATAAAATAATACACTTAACATAATTATTAATTAATCAAAATTAATTACCAATTAATAAAAAATAATTACCAAATAGTTAATCAACAATATAATTATCAATACCAATGAAAGAAAATAAATTATTAATTAACTAGCAGCCCGTCCCGACGTTGTCCGGGTATGAATTGCTGCCGGCCAGTAGTATATTGTTTTGTAGGATTTCCTTTTGATAGCATTTCTTAACTGTGACAGGCCTGTGAAACGCTCCGATTCACAGTGCACTGCTGATGCACTTAAGAGTGCGCATTCAGTAGTGTGTGAACTCCAGTTTCCCTACTTTATTTTTCCTTGCAAAATTATATAGCGCGAACTCGACAACATGGCATGAGCACAATTTACATTACAGAAGAACACATTCATTTGTGGTAGGCACGGGGAGACAAAGCAATTTGCCTGGAATCCCAGGATATTGACCTGATGCCGAGATTCGAACGTAGCTCCCCAGCTCTAAAGTTCGCAATTCTAGAACTTGTAGCGGGAGGTGTGTCTAAAAGTATATGTCAGTGCTGGCCATCAATGAGAGAGACCTGTGATTTTTCAAATCGGTGGTGAAAAAATATGAGTATGTTGCTGGAGATGTGGGCCGCCGTGCCACCAATGTACTTACCGGGGTAGGGTAAACACCCATTATTCCGCAACTTTCTTTCCGCAGACCATCACTCCGCATACTTTCATTATGAAAGTACCATGACTCCGCAATGCCATTATAACGCATGGCATTACATTTTTTATGCTTTTACAACGCATACATTTACAACGAATTTCGTTGTAAATGCATGAAGGGTAAAAGCATGTTTTTTAAAAATGTTTGGATAAGGCAAGTATGGGTATAGGGCAGTGATTCTCAAACTGTGTGCCGCGGCGCCCTGGTGCGCTGTTATGAGGAGCCAGGGGCGCCGCGGCACGATGTGCGAAATTGCAGCGCAGCGCTCCATACTGGGGAGAAATGCCGTCAGCACTCGCTGTTGGAGGCCAGCTCACATTTCTTTGAAGTGATGAAGAGTCTTCAACAGCTCTTTCCAGACCTGCAGTCTGTCAATTAGCCCCATTGTCATTCTATCTGTGGCGATTCTCTCACACAAAATGACAATGGGCCATACTGCAGTTACAGAAACCTAGCGCGCGCACAGCAGGATTGCATTACCTTGGGGAGACATGCCGTCCCTGTCCCTCTCCACCACACACCGTCTCTGTCCCTCTCCATCACATCCTGTCCCCCGCCCTCTCCACCACACACCGTCCCCCGCCCTCTCCACCACACGCCGTCTCTGTCCCTCTCCATCACATCCTGTCCTCTGCCCTCTCCATCACACACCGTCCCCCGCCCTCTCCACCACACGCCGTCTCTGTCCCTCTCCACCACACACCGTCTCTGTCCCTCTCCATCACACCCTGTCCTCTGCCCTCTCCATCACACACCGTCCCCCGCCCTCTCCACCACACGCCGTCTCTGTCCCTCTCCACCACACACCGTCTCTGTCCCTCTCCATCACATCCTGTCCTCTGCCCTCTCCATCACACACCGTCCCCCGCCCTCTCCACCACATGCCGTCTCTGTCCCTCTCCATCACATCCTGTCCCCCGCCCTCTCCATCACACACCGTCCTCCGCCCTCTCCACCACATGCCGTCTCTGTCCCTCTCCATCACATCCTGTCCTCTGCCCTCTCCATCACACACCGTCCCCCGCCCTCTCCACCACAAGCCGTCTCTGTCCCTCTCCACCACACACCGTCTCTGTCCCTCTCCATCACACCCGGTCCTCTGCCCTCTCCATCACACACCGTCCCCCGCCCTCTCCACCACATGCCGTCTCTGTCCCTCCCTGCCCTACTCTTGCTTGTAGCAAATGTGTGGTTCTCTGTTGTACTGCACCGCACCTCTGCTCTTCTTTATTATTGCGTCGATCGCCTCTCCCGACTCGAGTGAAAAGGAAAGATTGATGAGGGAAAAGAAGGGCACAAGGGGAGAGAGACAAAAGTTTGACATAAATGAATAAGGAAAGGTGAAAGACCTGAAAGGTGCAGTGCAGGGTAGATGGATATTAGGGTTAAGTGCTATGTAGAAGTCCGGACATTGTTTTCCATCCGGCTTCTGTGCAAAGGCCACCGTATGAGTAGATGGGAGTGAGATGGGAGTGAGAGTAACAGAGTGACAGAGAAAGAGTGAGAGCGACCTAGGGGTTGGAGAGAGAATCGTAGGTTCTTTAAAAAACCAAAACCTAGATAGATGCCAAGTAAGAGAAACATATGCCTTTAGAAAATAACTTCTAAAGAATCTAAGTGGAACCGGACTTTCTCTTTTTTCTTTGTTGATTTAGGCTGTCCTATAATGTTATGTTGCTTATTTGCATCACTCTGGGGAGGACCCCACAAAGTCCTATTATACCCAATAGAGTCTGACAGAGTCGGTGCACTATGGTTACTTAGTAGCTTTTGGTACTGTAGATCATCAACTGCTACTTACACAAGCCTACATTATAAAGTAATACATGACAGGGTCAGGTCCTGGTGGAGAGTATTGGGTGGGTGGGTGGGTGGGTGGGTGGGTGCAGGGTGAGGGGCCTGGTGGAGAGCGCTGGGTGGGTGCATGGTCAGGGGCCTGGTGGAGAGCGTTGAGTGGGTGGGTGCAAGGCAGAGAGGAGAAGGGTGCACGGCAGAGAGGAGAAGGGTGCATGGTAGAGAGGAGAAGGGTGCAAGGCAGAGAGGAGAAGGGTGCAAGGCAGAGAGGAGAAGGGTGCAAGGCAGAGGGGAGAAGGGTGCAAGGCAGAGGGGAGAAGGGTGCAAGGCAGAGAGGAGAAGGGTGCAAGGCAGAGGGGAGAAGGGTGCAAGGTAGAGAAGGGTGCATGGAGGAGGGGAGAAGGGTGCACGGCAGAGAGGAGAAGGGTGCATGGTAGAGAGAAGAAGGGAGCAAGGCAGAGAGGAGAAGGGTGCAAGGCAGAGGGGAGAAGGGTGCAAGGTAGGGAAGGGTGCATGGAGGAGGGGAGAAGGGTGCACGGCAGAGAGGAGAAGGGTGCATGGTAGAGAGAAGAAGGGTGCAAGGCAGAGAGGAGAAGGGTGCAAGGCAGAGAGGAGAAGGGTGCAAGGCAGAGGGGAGAAGGGTGCAAGGTAGAGAAGGGTGCATGGAGGAGGGGAGAAGGGTGCACGGCAGAGGGGAGAAGGGTGCAACGGGGAGGGGGAGAAGGGTGCAAGACAGAGGGGAGAAGGGTGCAAGGTAGAGAAGGGTGCATGGTAGAGAGGCGAAGGGTGCAAGGCAGAGGGGAGACGGGTGCAAGGTAGAGAAGGGTGCAAGGCAAAGAGGAGAAGGGTGCAAGGCAGAGGGGAAAAGGGTGCAAGGCAGAGAGGAGAAGGGTGCATGGTAGAGAGGAGAAGGGTGGAATGCAGAGGGGAGAAGGGTGCAAGGAAGAGGGGGGAAGGGTGCAAGGTAGAGAAGGGTGCATAGTAGAGAGGAGAAGGGTGCATGGCAGAGAGGAGAAGGGTGCAAGGCAAAGGGGAGAAGGGTACAAGGCAGAGGGGAGAAGGGTGCAAGATAGAGAAGGGTGCATGGAGGAGGGGAGAAGGGTGCACGGCAGAGGGGAGAAGGGTGCAACGGGGAGGGGGAGAAGGGTGCAAGACAGAGGGGAGAAGGATGCAAGGTAGAGAAGGGTGCAAGGTAGAGAGGAGAAGGGTGCAAGGCAGAGGGGAGAAGGGTGCAAGGTAGAGAAGGGTGCAAGGCAGAGAGGAGAAGAGTGCAAGGCAGAGGGGAAAAGGGTGCAAGGCAGAGAGGAGAAGGGTGCATGGTAGAGAGGAGAAGGGTGCAAGGCAGAGGGGAGATGGATGCAAGGAAGAGGGGAGAAGGGTGCAAGGTAGAGAAGGGTGCATAGTAGAGAGGAGAAGGGTGCATGGTAGAGAGGAGAAGGGTGCATGGTAGAGAGGAGAAGGGTGCAAGGCAGAGGGGAGAAGGGTGCAAGGCAGAGGGGAGAAGGGTGCAAGGCAGAGGGGAGAAGGGTGCAAGGCAGAGAGGAGAAGGGTGCATGGTAGAGAGGAGCAGGGTGCATGGTAGAGAGGAGAAGGGTGCAAGGCAGAGGGGAGAAGGGTGCAAGGCAGAGAGGAGAAGGGTGCATGGTAGAGAGGAGAAGGGTGCATGGCAGAGAGGAGAAGGGTGCAAGGCAGTGGGGAGAATGGTGCAAGGCAGAGGGGAGAAGGGTGCAAGGCAGAGGGGAGAAGGGTGCAAGGTAGAGAAGGGTGCAAGGTAGAGAGGAGAAGGGTGCAAGGCAGAGGGGAGAAGGGTGCAAGGTAGAGAAGGGTGCAAGGTAGAGAGGAGAAGGGTGCAAGGCAGAGGGGAGAAGGGTGCAAGGCAGAGGGGAGAAGGGTGCAAGGTAGAGAAGGGTGCAAGGTAGAGAGGAGAAGGGTGCAAGGCAGAGGGGAGAAGGGTGCAAGGTAGAGAAGGGTGCAAGGCAGAGAGGAGAAGGGTGCAAGGCAGAGGGGAAAAGGGTGCAAGGCAGAGAGGAGAAGGGTGCATGGTAGAGAGGAGAAGGGTGCATGGTAGAGAGGAGAAGGGTGCAAGGCAGAGGGGAGAAGTGTGCAAGGAAGAGGGGAGAAGGGTGCAAGGTAGAGAAGGGTGCATAGTAGAGAGGAGAAGGGTGCATGGTAGAGAGGAGAAGGGTACATGGCAGAGGGGAGAAGTGTACAAGGCAAAGGGGAGAAGGGTGCAAGGCAGAAGGGAGAAGGGTGCAAGGCAGAGAAGGGTGCAAGGAAGAGGGGAGAAGGGTGCAAGGTAGAGAAGGGTGCATAGTAGAGAGGAGAAGTGTACAAGGCAAAGGGGAGAAGGGTGCAAGACAGAGGGGAGAAGGGTGCAAGGCAAAGGGGAGAAGGGTGTAAGGCAGATGGGAGAATGGTGCAAGGTAGAAAAGGGTGCAAGGCGGAGGTGGAGTAGGGTACAAGGGGGAGGGGAAGAAGGGTGCAAGGTGGAGGCGGAGAAGGGTGTAAGGCAGAGGGGGAAAGGTTGCAAGGGGGATGGTGATGAAGTTAAAAATGTGCCCCCCCCGAAAACATTTCTGCGGATGCCCATGATCAGAGCCCACCTCACGTAAACTTCCTCACGTAAACTTCTTGTAATGCCACAGAGCTCCTTGAGCCTTTCTCTAGCCTGGTTACTTTTAGTGTGAATGCTTTATGCATTGAGATGTATTTTATAAGATCTTTGTGATTGCAAATAAAGTTTTATGACAGTGATGGCTACTCTCTGAATCCTTCATCACGTCTAGACTTGATTCTTCATGTAGACCAATGGTTCCCAAAGGGTGCTCCGCGGCACTCCGGTGCGCGGGTAAAAAAATGGTGGGGAGCAACTGCCAACTGCCAATTAGGTCAAGAGAGCCACAAGTCAAAAAAGTTTGGGAACCACTGGTATAGGGGTATATGTTTTGGGGTACTGAACTATATCTGAACCATTAAAATACCCAAACACTTTGGGGTGTTTGGGTATTTTAATGGTTCAGATATAGTTTTGGGTTATGGGTTACACGGGTATTTTTAGGGTTCAGGGCTAGGTTTGGGTTTTGGGGTATAGGGTATTTTTAGGGTTCAGGGGTAGGTTTGGGTTTTGGGGTACAGGGGTATTTTAAGGGTTCAGGGCTAGGTTTGGGTTTTGGGGTACAGGGGTATTTTTAGGGTTCAGGGCTAGGTTTGGGTTTTGGGATACAGGGTTATTTTAGGGTTCTGGGCTTGGTTTTGGTTTTGGGGTACAGGGGTATTTTTAGGGTTCAGGGGTAGGTTTGGGTTTTGGGGTACAGGGGTATTTTAATGGTTATGGGCTAGGTTTGGATTTTGGGGTACAGGGGTATTTTAGGGTTCAGGGGTAGGTTTGGGTTTTGGGGTAAAGGGGTATTTTTAGGGTTCAGGGGTATGTTTGGGTTTTGAGGTACAGGGGTATTTATAGTATTTATAGTGTTCAGGGCTAGGTTTTGGTTTTGGGGTACAAGGGTATTTTTAGGGTTTAGGGATAGGTTTGGGTTTTGGGGTACAGGGTAGATTCATAGGGTTAAGATGGGTTAGTGTTTAAGGGTGTTGGGGTATTTTATAGAGTAAGGGTGGGTTATGATTATGGGGTGCAGGGGTATTTAAAGTAGGGGTGGGCGGAATTGGCGCGAACTTGGTACAATAAATCCACAATATTTCATTCCGTCAGATTTCCAATTATTAAAACAGAAACCTCATATATTCAAGGTAAAATAACAAGTATTTCTACATGCTAAAATGCATATAGTCATTTCACAAAAGTGAAATTAGCTTCCAGCAAGCAGTGAGAGAGGTGATGATTTTGAGATCAAGCCCCTGCAAACCATTATGGGATGAGATTAGCAGTGGGAAGTGAATATTATAGTATCCAAATATTTCTACAAAGAGCTGCAGTTCATCTCGTTCTCCCCAGTTGTCCCCAAGAGGCAAATGCAATAGCATTTAAAATATTACACATCAAGCTGCAGTTCACCTCATGTCCCTAGATGTCCCTGATGATGCAAATGCAATAGCATTTAAAATATTATATATCAAGCTGCAGTTCACCTCGCCGTCCCTAGATGTCCCTGATGAGGCAAATGCTATAGCATTTAAAATATTATACATCAAGCTGCAGTTCACCTCGTCGTCCATAGATGTCCCTGATGAGTAAAATTCAAAAACATTGAAACCCTTTCATGAATGCTAAAAATTATGCTAAGCTTATCCCATAATGCTTTGCAGGGCCTTTTAGTTGTATTTTTGCCCATAACTGTGCTTGGGGAAGTTCTAAGAGAATGGGACCTCCACTGAATTACTATTTAAAGGGAGCAGGAATGTATAGAATCTGGGATGAAAAAACAATACTCGTGACGGAATGCCCCCAGCGATTGTCACGCCCCCAGCACACACCCACAGCACAATGCAGACACGCCCAAAAGGGACTACTTTGCTGGCACGGTTCTTTTACATTTTAAATGTATATGGTGGGCGTCTGCATAGCCTATGTCCTTCTGCTGCAACTGCCCTTTCCAACGCTGTATTGGGTGTTGTGATTGGTGCTGTGGTTCCCGAGTTTACCTGGCCAAAAGGTGCAAGTTCTCTCTTTATAATAATACTAGTAGCCCGTCCCGACGTTGTCCGGGTATGAATTGCTGCCGGTCAGGTGTATATTGTTTTGTAGGATTTTGTTTTGATAGCATTTCTTATCTGTGACAGGCCTGTGAAACGCTCCGATTCACAGTGCACTGCTGATGCACTTAAGAGTGCGCATTCAGTAGTGTGTGAACTCGAGTTTCCCTACTTTATTTTTCCGTGCAATATTCTGTAGCGCAAACTCGACAACATGGCATGAGCACAATTTACATTACAGAAGAACACATTAATTTGTGGTAGGCACGGGGAGACAAAGCAATTTGCCTGGAATCACAGGATGTTGACCTGATGCCGAGATTTGAACGTAGCTCCCCAGCTCTAAAGTTCGCAATTCTAGAACTTGTGGCAGAAGGTGTGTCTAAAAGTGTATGTCGGTGCTGGACATCAATGAGAGAAACTGTGCATTTTTCAAATCGGTGGTGAAAAAATATGAGTATGTTGCTGGAGATGTGGGCCGCCGTGCCACCAATGTACTTACCGGAGGAGGGTAAACACCCTTTATTCCGCAACTTTCTTTCCGCAGACCATCACTCTGCATACTTTCATTATGAAAGTACCATGACTCCGCAATGCCATTATAACACATGGCATTACATTTTATATGCTGTAAACCACGCATACATTTACAACGAAATTCGTTGTAAATGCATGAATGGTAAAAGCATGTTTTATTTTCAATGTTTGGATAAAGTAAGTATGGGTATAGGGGTGTATGTTTTTGGGGTACTGAGGTATATGTTTTGGGGTGTTTGGGTATTTTGAGGGTTCAGATATAGTTTTGGGTTATGGGGTACAGGGGTAGTTTTAGCGTTTAGAGATAGGTATGGGTTTTGGGGTACAGGCGTATTTTTAGGGTTCAGGGCTAGGTTTGAGTTTTGGGGTATAGGGGTATTTTTAGGGTTCAGGGGTAGTTTGGGGTTTTGGGGTACAAGGGTATTTTAGGGGTTCAGGGCTAGGTTTGGGTTTTGGGGTACAGGGGTATATTTAGGGTTCAGGGCTAGGTTTGGGTTTTGGGGTACAGGGGTATTTGAGGGTTCAGGGGTAGGTTTGGGTTTTGGGGTACAGGGTTATTTTTATGGTTCAGGGTTAGGTTTGGGGTGCAGGGGTATTTTTAGGGTTCAGGGGTGGGTTTGGGTTTTGTGGTACAGGGGTATTTTATGGGTTCAGGGCTAGGTTTGGATTATGGGGTACAGGGGTATTTTAGGGTTCAGGGGTAGGTTTGGTTTTTGGAGTATTTTTAGGATTTAGGTATAGGTTTTGGTTTTGGGGTACAGGGTATATTTATAGAGTTAAGATGGGTTAGTGTTTAAGGGTGTTGGGGTATTTAAAGGAGTAAGGGTGGGTTTTGATTATGGGGTGCAGGGGTATTTAAAGGGAGCAGGGTGGACACGCGGAGCTGGAATGTACAGAACCTGGGAAGAAAAAACAATGAAATATTTGACACAACGTGCGCCCCGCACACGCCCAGCACACAATATGAGACACGGCATGAAGGGCAGAATGTATTAATAACTGTTGATGGACAGAATGCTGAACAATGCCATAAATTCACCCCAATAGAGAAATCTTGGCCTAGTCCATCCTTTTTTTGCACTCCACGCACCCCCCCCAGTTCAGACACAGCCATGAGCAAGTCTGCCTTGACCCTGTGATTCATGGAAGCATTCCAGATTGAACTGCCAAGCCATTTCTTTAACCAATGTCTGGCTATCAGCCATTTTCAACCAGGATAGCTTGACTCCAGTGGTTTGGAGAGCATGGGACTCACGTCTCGGCATACCCAAGTCCACTCGGGGTGACAAATGCAAAAACAACAGTTGATGGACAGAATGCAGAACAATGTCATACATTCACCCCAGTACAGAGATCTGGGCCTAAATCCATCGTTTTTTGCACTCCACACCACCCCAGTTCAGACATGGCCATATGCAAATCAGCCTTGACCCTGTGCCTTATGGGAACAGTCCAGCCCGAAGGGCGGAACGTACCACACGCCCCCAGCATTTGTCACGCCCCCCCAGCACAAGCCCACAGCACAACACAGACACGCCCACAAGGGACTACTTTGCTGGCACGGATCTTTTACTTTTTAAATGTATATGGTGGGTGTCTGCCTAGTCTATGTCCTTCTGCTGCAACTGCCCTTTCCAACGCTGTATTGGGTGTTGCGATTGGTGGTGTACTTTTCGAGTTTACCTGGCTCAAAGGACACAGTTCTCTCTTTATAATAGTAGTATAGAGTAGTATAGAGTATAGATATACATTACTTATTGATTTTAAACATTATAAAATATTTGTTACTATGTTTATTTGATTTATAAGTATTATTTCCTTTATTTTAGATTATTATTTTTTTAAACAATAATTTTAATAAAGATATTTTCGCCACCAATATTTTTTCCCGATATTTTTGTACTTACCATGTTGTAGATAGGATGTCGATATTCTTGACATTGATATTCTTGCTCTGATATTTTTGTAGGTCGATTTTTTGACCTTCAAAATGTTGTCAATGATCCGTCTTGCACTACATGTTGGGGGTAATCCCACACACTTACCTGCTCGCTGAATTGCACTCATTGTTTCTCCAGGCACAGACTCCAAGAGTACACTGCAGCAATCCTAACACTGCCTCATGCTGCTGAAAGCAGCATCAAGATTTTCCTGAGCCAATGATTTGCGCTCCCACTGGGAGCCTGTGCCTGCTCTCTCCAACCCACCAATGCAGCTGGGGTGTGAGAGAGTTTCACTGCGCATGTGGTTTTGGCCGGCCAACCAAACCCACATGTATAGTGAAGGCAGTTCCCACCACTCCCTGACCAGTCTGTCACCAACCTGGCCCCGCCCCCAAGCCTCAGCTCCAAAGGGAAAATAAAATGATACTAAACAAGAGTTTGTTGTAGTTTTATTTTCATTTTTGTTTGTCTGCTGGCAGGTGGAGGAACGCTCCTCCACCATAGCGGAGGAGTCACTGCTGGCTGTGAGTTGCAACATTGGTGGATTCTCCCAGACCAAACCTGAGAGCGATTTCATCTTTGGGTATCTGTAACATTACTGAACAGAGCCTGCCGGTTGACACTCTAGCTCTCCATGTTCATGGTCATGGTCCTCTTCTCAGACTCTTTGTCGCTAATACAGTGTTACAGCTATTCTCAAACTAACAAACCATGTCGATGAACCTGCAAGGAAAAGATATGCAAGCCAAAATCGAAAAGCGTTTCTTATGAAAAAGAAATACAGGCCAATTCAAGTCAATTGAACCGTGCCATTTGTGCTCACATAGCTACAAATAAATGAATAAAGTTCTCGGGGGCATATCAACAAGCGGCAGCGATAATTACCGCTGGCCGCTCTTAGCGTGAGGATTTTCATCGCCGGCTATCGCAGATAATTATCGCCATGCTAGCACTGTCTTAACAATGCATAGCACAATTGCAATATTTATTCCAGTGATAGCGATGTTTTCCATGGAATACCGCTGGTTTTCCAGCGATGTTCCATGGAAAATGGTTATATCCTTGGTGATAGGGCCTGTGGTCTTAGCCACCCAATCCACCCCCCATGTTAGGTATGCCTTAGTCAGGAATTTAACAGACGTTAAAATCCTGCGATAAGGCATATTTAATGTGATTTTAAATATCGCTAACCCTCGTTGTTAATATGACGAAGCTGGGTTAGTGATATTTTCCCAAGGGAGTGTTGTCAGGCACACCTCCTTTGCATCTCATTAGCGATGCGATGGGAGGCGTGCTGACAAGGGGCGCTACAGCAAGGATACACGCTCTAGCGTGTCCTTGTTGATAATGCGATAATATTATCGCCGCTTTTCGCCCGGAAACAGACTTTCATTAAATAAAATAACTTAAATAAGATAAATAAATAAAGGGCCAAGAAACACTTTTATCTGACCCTGGACACCCCCACTTAAGCAGATCTAGCAGGTGCTTCACTCCGCCTTTGGCCCATTGTCCTTCTTTATGTGATTATCATCCACAGTCAGAATGTCAATGGGTCTTTGCAGACTGAGCGAGGTGGGGGAGGGGCTGCTGCAGCCTCGTGGGTTCAAAAGAGAGGAGCACAGCTTGCTGCCAGCCCCAAAATTAGGGACAAAAGGCGTCCTCGAAGGAAATCCTCAAGGATAAAAGACAAAGGGCCCAAATAACGGCAGTCTATGAAATTAACAAACGATTGGCGATCGCCATCGAGCTTAGCGCATTCTTTCATCGCGTATATCGCCCTTAGAACATCAAAATATCTCCGCTTTAGCGACTGAAAGTGCCGCTAAGGCAGCACAGTTGAATATTACAATCTAGTAAGGCCCTTGAACTCATGGTACAGAAAAGGGGGTGGTGATGAACAGAGTGTCTGAATTAAGCAGACCACTCTTACCCAGTCCAAAGATCAGGGCTTGATCCATCACCGTTATTTATCTCACTGCCCCATCCCAGCTCAGAACCTGGCTATATGCAAATTAGTCTGTCCCTGGCCCAGTGCATCATGGGAACAGGGCAGACCAAACTACCAAGCCAATTCTTCACCAGAAAGGAGACAAGCTACCGGGGACCGGTTTCTGGCATTTCAGCCTCTTCGGCCCGGCTTGCTTGAATCCTGATGGAGCAGTGAGAAAGGGACTCATGTCTGAGTATACCCTGCCACACCTATAGTGGCCAAAAACGATACAGAAAAGGGGGTGGTGATGAACAGAGTGTCTGAATTAAGCAGACCACTCTTACCCAGTCCAAAGATCAGGGCTTGATCCATCACCGTTATTTATCTCACTGCCCCATCCCAGCTCAGAACCTGGCTATATGCAAATTAGTCTGTCCCTGGCCCAGTGCATCATGGGAACAGGGCAGACCAAACTACCAAGCCAATTCTTCACCAGAAAGGAGACAAGCTACCGGGGACCGGTTTCTGGCATTTCAGCCTCTTCGGCCCGGCTTGCTTGAATCCTGATGGAGCAGTGAGAAAGGGACTCATGTCTGAGTATACCCTGCCACACCTATAGTGGCCAAAAACGATACAGAAAAGGGGGTGGTGATGAACAGAGTGTCTGAATTAAGCAGACCACTCTTACCCAGTCCAAAGATCAGGGCTTGATCCATCACCGTTATTTATCTCACTGCCCCATCCCAGCTCAGAACCTGGCTATATGCAAATTAGTCTGTCCCTGGCCCAGTGCATCATGGGAACAGGGCAGACCAAACTACCAAGCCAATTCTTCACCAGAAAGGAGACAAGCTACCGGGGACCGGTTTCTGGCATTTCAGCCTCTTCGGCCCGGCTTGCTTGAATCCTGATGGAGCAGTGAGAAAGGGACTCATGTCTGAGTATACCCTGCCACACCTATAGTGGCCAAAAACGATACAGAAAAGGGGGTGGTGATGAACAGAGTGTCTGAATTAAGCAGACCACTCTTACCCAGTCCAAAGATCAGGGCTTGATCCATCACCGTTATTTATCTCACTGCCCCATCACAGCTCAGAACCTGGCTATATGCAAATTAGTCTGTCCCTGGCCCAGTGCATCATGGGAACAGGGCAGACCAAACTACCAAGCCAATTCTTCACCAGAAAGGAGACAAGCTACCGGGGACCGGTTTCTGGCATTTCAGCCTCTTCGGCCCGGCTTGCTTGAATCCTGATGGAGCAGTGAGAAAGGGACTCATGTCTGAGTATACCCTGCCACACCTATAGTGGCCAAAAACGATACAGAAAAGGGGGTGGTGATGAACAGAGTGCCTGAATTAAGCAGACCACTCTTACCCAGTCCAAAGATCAGGGCTTGATCCATCACCGTTATTTATCTCACTGCCCCATCCCAGCTCAGAACCTGGCTATATGCAAATTAGTCTGTCCCTGGCCCAGTGCATCATGGGAACAGGGCAGACCAAACTACCAAGCCAATTCTTCACCAGAAAGGAGACAAGCTACCGGGGACCGGTTTCTGGCATTTCAGCCTCTTCGGCCCGGCTTGCTTGAATCCTGATGGAGCAGT
The DNA here is from genome assembly GCF_964263255.1 of Lissotriton vulgaris. Lineage (NCBI taxonomy): Eukaryota > Metazoa > Chordata > Amphibia > Caudata > Salamandridae > Lissotriton > Lissotriton vulgaris. The sequence goes on from NC_141685.1 coordinate 254,246,170, forward strand.
GAGAAAGGGACTCATGTCTGAGTATACCCTGCCACACCTATAGTGGCCAAAAACGATACAGAAAAGGGGGTGGTGATGAACAGAGTGTCTGAATTAAGCAGACCACTCTTACCCAGTCCAAAGATCAGGGCTTGATCCATCACCGTTATTTATCTCACTGCCCCATCGCAGCTCAGAACCTGGCTATATGCAAATTAGTCTGTCCCTGGCCCAGTGCATCATGGGAACAGGGCAGACCAAACTACCAAGCCAATTCTTCACCAGAAAGGAGACAAGCAACCGGGGACCGGTTTCTGGCATTTCAGCCTCTTCGGCCCAGCTTGCTTGAATCCTGATGGAGCAGTGAGAAAGAGACTCATGTCTGAGTATACCCTGCCACACCTATAGTGGCCAAAAATGATACAGAAAAGGGGGTGGTGATGAACAGAGTGTCTGAATTAAGCAGACCACTCTTACCCAGTCCAAAGATCAGGGCTTGATCCATCACCGTTATTTATCTCACTGCCCCATCCCAGCTCAGAACCTGGCTATATGCAAATTAGTCTGTCCCTGGCCCAGTGCATCATGGGAACAGGGCAGACCAAACTACCAAGCCAATTCTTCACCAGAAAGGAGACAAGCTACCGGGGACCGGTTTCTGGCATTTCAGCCTCTTCGGCCCGGCTTGCTTGAATCCTGATGGAGCAGTGAGAAAGGGACTCATGTCTGAGTATACCCTGCCACACCTATAGTGGCCAAAAACGATACAGAAAAGGGGGTGGTGATGAACAGAGTGTCTGAATTAAGCAGACCACTCTTACCCAGTCCAAAGATCAGGGCTTGATCCATCACCGTTATTTATCTCACTGCCCCATCCCAGCTCAGAACCTGGCTATATGCAAATTAGTCTGTCCCTGGCCCAGTGCATCATGGGAACAGGGCAGACCAAACTACCAAGCCAATTCTTCACCAGAAAGGAGACAAGCTACCGGGGACCGGTTTCTGGCATTTCAGCCTCTTTGGCCCGGCTTGCTTGAATCCTGATGGAGCAGTGAGAAAGGGACTCATGTCTGAGTATACCCTGCCACACCTATAGTGGCCAAAAACGATACAGAAAAGGGGGTGGTGATGAACAGAGTGTCTGAATTAAGCAGACCACTCTTACCCAGTCCAAAGATCAGGGCTTGATCCATCACCGTTATTTATCTCACTGCCCCATCCCAGCTCAGAACCTGGCTATATGCAAATTAGTCTGTCCCTGGCCCAGTGCATCATGGGAACAGGGCAGACCAAACTACCAAGCCAATTCTTCACCAGAAAGGAGACAAGCTACCGGGGACCGGTTTCTGGCATTTCAGCCTCTTCGGCCCGGCTTGCTTGAATCCTGATGGAGCAGTGAGAAAGGGACTCATGTCTGAGTATACCCTGCCACACCTATAGTGGCCAAAAACGATACAGAAAAGGGGGTGGTGATGAACAGAGTGTCTGAATTAAGCAGACCACTCTTACCCAGTCCAAAGATCAGGGCTTGATCCATCACCGTTATTTATCTCACTGCCCCATCCCAGCTCAGAACCTGGCTATATGCAAATTAGTCTGTCCCTGGCCCAGTGCATCATGGGAACAGGGCAAACCAAACTACCAAGCCAATTCTTCACCAGAAAGGAGACAAGCTACCGGGGACCGGTTTCTGGCATTTCAGCCTCTTCGGCCCGGCTTGCTTGAATCCTGATGGAGCAGTGAGAAAGGGACTCATGTCTGAGTATACCCTGCCACACCTATAGTGGCCAAAGACGATACAGAAAAGGGGGTGGTGATGAACAGAGTGTCTGAATTAAGCAGACCACTCTTACCCAGTCCAAAGATCAGGGCTTGATCCATCACCGTTATTTATCTCACTGCCCCATCCCAGCTCAGAACCTGGCTATATGCAAATTAGTCTGTCCCTGGCCCAGTGCATCATGGGAACAGGGCAGACCAAACTACCAAGCCAATTCTTCACCAGAAAGGAGACAAGCTACCGGGGACCGGTTTCTGGCATTTCAGCCTCTTCAGCCCGGCTTGCTTGAATCCTGATGGAGCAGTGAGAAAGGGACTCATGTCTGAGTATACCCTGCCACACCTATAGTGGCAAAAACGATACAGAAAAGGGGGTGGTGATGAACAGAGTGTCTGAATTAAGCAGACCACTCTTACCCAGTCCAAAGATCAGGGCTTGATCCATCACCGTTATTTATCTCACTGCCCCATCCCAGCTCAGAACCTGGCTATATGCAAATTAGTCTGTCCCTGGCCCAGTGCATCATGGGAACAGGGCAGACCAAACTACCAAGCCAATTCTTCACCAGAAAGGAGACAAGCTACCGGGGACCGGTTTCTGGCATTTCAGCCTCTTCGGCCCGGCTTGCTTGAATCCTGATGGAGCAGTGAGAAAGGGACTCATGTCTGAGTATACCCTGCCACACCTATAGTGGCCAAAAACGATACAGAAAAGGGGGTGGTGATGAACAGAGTGTCTGAATTAAGCAGACCACTCTTACCCAGTCCAAAGATCAGGGCTTGATCCATCACCGTTATTTATCTCACTGCCCCATCCCAGCTCAGAACCTGGCTATATGCAAATTAGCCTGTCCCTGGCCCAGTGCATCATGGGAACAGGGCAGACCAAACTACCAAGCCAATTCTTCACCAGAAAGGAGACAAGCTACCGGGGACCGGTTTCTGGCATTTCAGCCTCTTCGGCCCGGCTTGCTTGAATCCTGATGGAGCAGTGAGAAAGGGACTCATGTCTGAGTATACCCTGCCACACCTATAGTGGCCAAAAACGATACAGAAAAGGGGGTGGTGATGAACAGAGTGTCTGAATTAAGCAGACCACTCTTACCCAGTCCAAAGATCAGGGCTTGATCCATCACCGTTATTTATCTCACTGCCCCATCCCAGCTCAGAACCTGGCTATATGCAAATTAGTCTGTCCCTGGCCCAGTGCATCATGGGAACAGGGCAGACCAAACTACCAAGCCAATTCTTCACCAGAAAGGAGACAAGCTACCGGGGACCGGTTTCTGGCATTTCAGCCTCTTCGGCCCTCATGGAACAACTCGCCCAGCCTAGGCTTTTTAATAAGACTCAAACTTTCTGTGTACCCCTACATGAGATCCTCGCATTGGCAAAGCTCTTCCAAAAATTCAAATCATTGACTTCAGTCACCACACAAAGTGCGACTAAATTCAAAGAAGTGGATATAAAATTCTTACATTTAGTACAATTATATTCTTGACTCTGCTATAATTTAGACATCTATGAATATTAGGGCGGGGAACTGTCCGGGGCTGACACTATATGTTGGAGGGAAAAGCATGTGTATGATGAGCATCAAACTAACAGAATAAACTCTAATTAACAAGAAATGCATTCTGTTTTAGGTCACGTATATATTTGCAATGCATTGTGGGTAGCCAGATGTTCATTCAGATTCTTTCACCCTGATTGCTGGTAAACCCTGTCTGAAGAGGGTCGCTTAAGACACAACAATAATTAAACCAGGCAGGCCCATTTTACTCATCTTTATCTTGCTGCCGTTATACGCTGTCCACATACAGCGTGGAGTCTGACTGGACCAGGACCTGTAGCAGCCTCGACTCTTATATGTCTTGATTAGGGATCAACACAATGGACGTTACTAAACAAGAGAAAATTCTGCAACTTTTTCTAGTTGAGGTAAGATGTGTCTAGGCTAGAGTCAGTGGGATTGTGATAGAGATAGGGGAATTCCTCCTTTTGAAATTGGTACCCTCACACACTCTTACGGGTGCCATGCTTCATCATCGGGCGTTGCTCCTCATGGGGGTGGCGCTGCAGTCCCCCACGGGCCCCGCGAGAGGGCTCTTTGTCTGAGTATTTTATAGGAGGTGCCCCAGGTGTGCCTGTGGGTGTGTGGGCCTCGTGAAAAAGTGTGTGAGTGAAAATAAAATTACCTCGCCGGAACGCTGACCGAATTTTATTCTAGGGTCCGGAAAATAAATTAAAATCAAAGAGTACTGGAGCCTATCCTAGACACAAATATGTAGGAGGGATAGGTATGCTCCCACTGCTCCCAGTCCGTGCCAGTGATGTGAAGGTGCAATAGGGTCAACATGTTTTCGCATCAAGTGCGTCCCTAGTGGATCCGCAGTGCGCTTCGCCAGGACCTTGAAAGTGAATATAAAACTGTGGGAGTCACGGAAAGACACCCTGCACTCCCACCATACCCAAATGTAAGGTCAAATACGTCTACCTAAGATCAATAAGGGGACGACACCGCCACTGGGATGCCCGGTTGTGTCCGGCATTGATTCTTTTCTGGAACCACTCAGCAAGTTCTGTGATTTTTATCTGCGCGCCCTAATGACTAAAACACCTACATATCTCAGGAGCACCACAGAGCTTTTGAACCTGATTGAAAATTTTGCAGAACCAGCATGAATTAACTATCTAATGACTCTGGACATAGAGTCGCTTCATACAAATACTAGCAGCTTGTCCAGACGTTGTCCGGGTATGAATTGCTGCCGGTATATTGTTTTGTAGGATTTCGTTTTGATAGCATTTCTTATCTGTGACAGGCCTGTGAAACGCTCCGATTCACAGTGCACTGCTGATGCACTGAAGAGTGTGCGTTCAGTAGTGTGTGAACTCGAGTTTCCCTACTTTATTTTTCCTTGCAATATTGTATAGCGCGAACTCGACAACATGGCATGAGCACAAGTTACATTACAGAAGAACACATTCATTTGTGGTAAGCACGGGGAGACAAAGCAATTTGCCTGGAATCATAGGATGTTGAGGCGATGCCGAGATTCGAACGTAGCTCCCCAGCTCTAAAGTTCGCAATTCTAGAAATTGTGGCGGGAGGTGTGTCTAAAAGTGTATGTCGGTGCTGGCCATCAATGAGAGAGACATGTGCATTTTTCAAATCGGTGGTGAAAAAATATGAGTATGTTGCTGGAGATGTGGGCTGCCGTGCCACCAATGTACTTACTGGGGAGGGTAAACACCCATTATTCTGCAACTTTCTTTCCGCATACCATCACTTCGCATACTATCATTACGAAAGTACCATGACTCCGCAATGCCATTATAATGCATGGCATTACATTTTATATGCTTTTACCACGCATACATTTACAAAGAAATTTGTTGTAAATGCATGAATGGTAAAAGCATGTTTTTTAAAAATGTTTGGATAAGGCAAGTATGGGTATAGGGGTATATGTTTTGGGGTACTGAGGTATATGTTTTGGGGTGTTTGGGTATTTTAATGGTTCAGATATCGTTTTGGAATATGGGGTACAGGGGTATTTTTAGGGTTCTGGGCTAGGTTTGGGTTTTGGGGTATAGGGGTATTTTTAGGGTTCAGGGCTAGGGTTTGGGTTTTGGGATACAGGGGTATTTTAGGGTTCTGGGCTAGGTTTGGGTTTTGGGGTACAGGGGTATATTTAGGGTTCAGGGGTAGGTTTGGGTTTTGGGGTACAGGGGTATTTTAAGGGTTATGGGCTAGGTTTGGGTTTTGGGATACAGGGGTATTTTAGGGTTCAGGGGTAGTTTTGGGTTTTGGGGTACAGAGGTATTTTTAGGGTTCAGGGGTATGTTTGGGTTTTGAGGTACAGGGGTATTTATAAGGTTCAGGGCTAGGTTTTGGTTTTGGGGTACAGGGGTAGTTTTAGGGTTTAGAGATAGGTTAGGGTTTTGGGGTACAGGGTAGATGTATAGGGTTAAGATGGGTTAGTGTTTAAGGGTGTTGGGGTATTTTAAGGAGTGAGGGTGGGTTAGGATTATGGTGTGCAGGGGTATTTAAAGTAGGGGTGGGCGGAATTGGCGCGAACTTGGTACAATAAATCCGCAATATTTCGTTCCGTCACATTTCCAATTATTAAAACAGAAACCTCATATATTCAAGGTAAAATAACAAGTATTTCTACATGCTAAAATGCATATAGTCATTTCACAAAAGTGAAATTATCTTCCAGCAAGCAGTGAGAGAGATGATGATTTTGAGATCAAGCCCCTGCAAACCATTATGGGACGAGATTAGCAGTGGGAAGTGAATATTATAGTATCCAAATAATTCTACAAAGAGCTGCAGTTCACCTCGTTCTCCCCAGTTGTCCCCAAGAGGCATATGCAATCGCATTTAAAATATTATGCATCAAGCTGCAGTTCACCGCATGGTCCCTAGATGTCCCTGATGAGGCAAATGCAATAGCATTTAAAATATTACACATCAAGCTGCAGTTCACCTCATGTCCCTAGATGTCCCTGATGATGCAAATGCAATAGCATTTAAAATATTATATATCAAGCTACAGTTCACCTCGCCGTCCCTAGATGTCCCTGATGAGGCAAATGCAATAGCATTTAAAATATAATACATCAAGCTGCAGTTCACCTCGTCGTCCCAAGATGTCCCTGATGAGTAAAATTCAAAAACATTGAAACCCTCTCATGAATGCTAAAAATTATGCTAAGCTCATCCCATAATGCTTTGCAGGGCCTTTTAGTTGTATTTTTGCCCATAACTGTGCTTGGGGTGGTTCTAAGAGAATGGGACCATCACTGAATTACTATTTAAAGGGAGCAGGAATGTATAGAACCTGGGAAGAAAAAACAACACTCGTGACGGAATGCCCCCCCCCGCGATTGTCACGCCCCCAACACACACCCACAGCACAATGCAGACACGCCCCGCAAGGGACTACTTTGCTGGCACGGTTCTTTTACATTTTAAATGTATATGGTGGGCATCTGCATAGCTTATGTCCTTCTGCTGCAACTGCCCTTTCCAACGCTGTATTGGGTGTTGTGATTGGTGCTGTGGTTCCCGAGTTTACCTGGCCAAAAGGTGCAAGTTCTCTCTTTATAATAGTAGTATAGATTGTGGGTAAAGATCATACATATGTTAGATCCTCAAGAAATACTTCAATTAGTCACTGGTATATAGGTGTGATTTTAAAGTACAATGGGCCTCATTTATGAAAAGTGACGCATCGCTGCGTGAAAACAGCGATGCGTCAGTTTTCACTGCGCACTCCTTACGACATTCCTGATGCGTCATATTTAATGTGTGACGCATCTCGTCGCAAGGAGTTACAGATACGTCAGTTTTTCTGACGTATCTGTAAGCGCAAAAGTGAAGCATTGCTGGAGTGTGTCACAAAAGTGACGCAACTCCAGCAATGCGTCCTTTCACATGGGGAAAGCCCCATTTGAAAGGGCTTGCATCAGTCTTACGCCTGCTGTGAGGCAGGCGCAAGATTTTGACGCAACAGCGTCCTAAAAGTGACGCAGTGAAATCTCATAGATTTCACTGCGTCACTATCACGAGGCTTTTTGTGGGGGAACGCCTCCTCTGCATACATTATACCTGACGCAGGTATAATGTGGCGCAGGGGTTTAAAAAGTCACGCACCTACCTAGATGCGTGACTTTTTAAATATGGCGCAACAAGGCGCATTTTTTACGCCGCTGGTGCGTCACAAAAAGTGACGCACCGGCGGCGCAAAACTGACACAAGGCCTCATAAATAAGGGCCATGATTTTTCTCATTGGTAGCGTAATATTCTTTACTCTTGGTACTGGTACCTGGAGTGTGCATTACATTTTTTATTAAACATCAAAGAAAACACAGAAAAAAAGGAGCCATCCAATCTTGAATACACTAAATTGCTTTTTGGACTCATACCTAAGGACAGGATTATCCTCCATGTGAAACCATTTAAAGGAGGACTTCCTATGTGGACTGCACAGTAAATAAAGAGTGCAGCCACATTGTTCAAATCATCTGGAAGACTGAAGCTGGCAGATGTCCCGTGCAGGCCCATTGTCGTTTTCCCTATGTTAGCATGTGCACACTGCAGTCTTCACTTTGGGTGGCACACGCTGCACATGTATTTTGCTTTGTGCCATGCTGTACTTTCACACAGGACCTAATGTTGTTTTTGCATTCTGTACTTTCATGAGATTTAGTCTGAACACAATAGACAAGGTCAAACAGCAGTGCCCCTTGTTATTCTGTTTTGGACAGGCTTTTGTACATTGACAAAACACACAAATACAGCTGTTGTTTGGGAACATGTACTCTTTGTCATATGAGTATGCACAGACATGTAAACACACAGACAAGATCGTGACGACACCTGAGATACAGAACCTTTATCTGTGCATGCTAAGATATGGGGTCTGCTGCAAACACCCAGAGATCTTTTGATATATAATTACTTTGCTTCTGTAGAAGGGGAGGGAGTTAGCTTACCCTATCTTATACATTGACAGCTCCCTTTATGATTAATGGATTACTTACTATGCTGACCATATTTGTGTTAGGCATCTTCTTACTTATTGTGGCATGTGTACTGCATACTAGAGTGCAATAGTTAAAATAAATATTTTAAACTTTTCTCATGTCTCTGTCTCTTATTGTGGACAAGTACGAGTGCGAGAGCAAAAGGAAGTGTTCTGTCACCGCAATACCTGAGAATATTAGGAGTGTTAAGCTCTGGGGTGGTAATCACTTGTTCCTCTGTGAGTGAGTAGGAGGGCAAGTGAGACACTATAGCTAGTCGGTCCAAGGCTCATGTCTACTAAGGTGGTGGGAAATCTCAGTCCCTGCCAACTAAGGTTCTATGGTCCCAAGGCATAGTTCTGTGATTTCACAGAATCCCTGCAACATGGTGCCCAAAGTTTGCTCTAGTACTTATTTGGGGAACCCCTGAATAGCACTTGAGCACGTGATGTGGAGACTTTACCTCCTCAGTTTGTAGGCTTTTCCTATTGCTGTAGGTTTTTCAAGCTTGGATTGTAAAAGGTTAAAACCCACTTTTGTGCTGAGGTTGAAATCTCTTCCATTTCCATATGGCTTAACCGGTTGTGATTTCGCCTCACTGCAATGCAGCAGTTATTCAATACTTGTTACAGCATGGAGTCTCCAATGCGGGGCTTTCCGTTGTTTTTGTGGTCAAAGTGGATCCTGTATACCGCTTCCAGGTTTTTTACTCCTGGGTTACATTCCCCACCCTAATGCAAATTACATTACTTTTTATTCTTATACAGTAGCTAATGTTCGTGCAGCTTATCGCCCTTATGCAATCATTGAGCTTCCTCTTACAGCCTGGGAGCACCAAATTTGGTTTAATGGTACCCTTACCCATCCTCTTGATTATGTTTACATGGTCCACTTAAGTATTGACTGTGCCTCGTGCCTATCTTGGCAGACTTTACTCTGTGTATGCTCAAGTGGTCCATTTATATAGCCATTTTATTCAGTTTCTTGCCTGTGCCTCTGTGGCAGCTACACCTGGGGCTGCACCTCCTGTGCTTGTTATCAACTGTGCTTGTTATCAACTCAGTTATAGTGAAGATTTTCTGTAATGGATTGCTCAAATTTTTTTACATGTTTAAATACAGAGAACTGATGATTTTGGGGTCCCCCCTAACCTAGGGGGAGGACCAAGCAGATGCCTTGAACACAAAGAGCATATACAAAAAGCACATTTTGTTAAACTTTAGTGGTGGTCCCATTCTCTTCGGACCACCCCAAGCACAGTTATTGGCAAAAAAACAATCCCAACCAAAGGCTTTCAAAGCATTATGGGACGAGATTAGCAGTGGACAGTGAATATTATAATGCCAATTATCAAAATAATTCTACAAAGAGCTGCGGTTCACCAAGTCGTTACTACATGTCCCTCATAAGTCAAATGCAAAGCATTGAAATTATTCTTACATCAAGCTGCAGTTCAACTGGTCGTTACTAAATGTCCCTCACGAGTCAAATGCAAAACCATTGAAACCCTTTCATCAAGCATTTGCATGCTTAAAATGTAATCGATCTATGCGGGTAAAAAGCAGCGCGGTACTATAAGGCCAGCAGGGAGTGAAGCGAAGCCCGATCGCGCCGCCAGTGTTTTAAATAAAATGCCCTGCTACGGGCACGAGCGCCCCACAGATTAGGCCGCTTACAGTGGGAGCCTGTCAATGCGCCCGCAGGCCAGCGGGAATTAAACCATGCCCGAGGGGGGCCGCCCGCGGTAATTACATGCACTGCCTCCAGCGTGATCGCCCCTAGATCCCGCCGCTCCCAGGGGGAGCCCTTCAACACGCCCGCAGATTGATAACGATAGCGCCAGCAAGCACTAAAGTGGGTAAACATATGTCAACAAGCGCAACCTGAAAGGAATACCTAATTGCGCACATACTGAACACAATTATTCAACCTAGCGCGATATAAGCGCAAACATAATTGCAATATTGTCTAAGGCAATTTAACAGTCAAATGAGACATACATCACAATATAATATTCTGAGCACTTAACTTACTGCATGAGCAGCAAAGAAAGAGGAGCAGAAACAGGATGCAGTGGCTCTTATAGGGCTGTACATGATGTGATGAATACAAAATTTTCTAGCTATCGCGACAATAATTTTAGATTCTATTAAGGACACGGAGGCGAGGATTATGCTTTCTCTATTTCTTTACTGCAAACACAGCAGCCAATTAGAGTAAAACTACAACAATAAAAAACATCAATACCCATGAGGCTTTGAACCACGCCTCCTTTGTAACTGCCAATCACTGCAATATCAAGTATACAAAGTAGAGAGACACTAAACTGTCTTCCTCTTTCTTTGCGCGAACTCAGTCCAATAAGAACAATCAAAGTCTTAAAATCCCAACGGAGAGATGAACAGTTCCATAAGAATTCTCAGCGGAGAAAAATCCACAGCAAACAAAGAGTTCCTCTTCTGTCAGGAAGGCGAGACGGCTTCATCCGGAGTATGCAATCAACTCTCGTTGGAATCATGTCCTAAAACAGAAAACAAGGTTGAGAAAGGGAGCCCACTACTTCATTTCTCATCGGGTGGGCATCAAAGTTGTTAAAACATTTATAACATCAAAAACAACTTTACAGTTGCATAAACTGTCCCAACGGGTGGGATAATCCTCGCCTCCTTGTCCTTAATAGAATCTAAAATTCTTGTCGCGATAGCTAGAACATTTTGTATTCTATGGCAGGACTGGAGGCTTCTGATTATGCTGGTTCAAAGCTCATCAATCACAGCACCAGAAACACGAGGAATTAGTTTATAATAAAACACTTTAAACATTGAAACAGAAGACCAGTCAGCTGTTTTGAGGATATCTTCCAAACTGGAACCCAACAAATAGGTTTTGGAGGCCATAGCCCCTCTGGCAGAGTGGGCACCATAAACAGAAATGTCAATACCTGCCTCCGACATCACCTATCTAACCCACCCAGCTAAGGTGGCAGCAGAGACTGGTTGGAAGGGTTTCTGGACAGAATTAGCAACTGACCTAAGGATCAGACCTGTGACCCAAAGAACGTTTTTCATAACACTTTAAACATTGTAAAACACGTAACTTGTTATTATAAGGAAAGGAAGGATACTCCACTGTCTGAGACATAGTCTTAGTCCGTCGTGTGATCACAAAAGAGACACCTTGAGGAGAAAAAATCTTACCAGCCAGGTCCAAAGCCCGGACATCAGACACTCTTCTACATGAAATTAGGCAAAGCAGCATAGTAAGCTTAGCAGAAAGCTGTTTTAAAGATAAATCAAGATTATCCGGCCAGGATTCCAACAGGGAGAGAACTTTAGAAACATCCCATAACGTGGAATACCTAGGCCGAGGAGGCTTGGCCACTCGGACACCCTTAAGTAACTTACAACCAGGGGGAGCATCCCCAAGGGCTTACCCTCAATTTGATCATGTCCAGCAGAGATGGCAGACCTAAAATTATTAACTGATCTATACGCAAGGCCTGACTCTGCACATACTGACAAGAAATTCAAAATTCCAGTTAAATTCTTGTCCTTGAAGGCACCAACTCACCCATCTGTTCCATGAAGCAGAATATAGTTTTCTGGTGGAAGTCCTGCAATGTTCTCATGTGGCCTGAGAGCGTCCATACCATTAGTACTAACTGATTCTGGGGGACCAGAGGATGGCATGACCCCGCTGGATCCTGGAGGGGAGTCAGGAAAACTGGAAGCTGAAACGGAAAATCCGCAGAAAACTCCAATAGTGTGGAAAACCACGACTGAGCCATCCACAAAGGTGTCACCAACACTAATGAAGCTCACTGCCGGCGGACAAAGGCCGCCACTCTTGGGAGCAGAGTAAACGGAAGAAAGGCATAGATCCTCAGATGCCTCCAATGGTGAAGGGACGCGTCTGTTCCCATAGCCATCGGATCCGGTCTCCCACTGAAGAACAGGGGAAGCTGGGCATTGAGGCGAGAGGCAAACAGATCTATCTGGCAATGGCCTCGCCTATCCATGATCTGAGCAGACAACGAGGGGTGAAGCCTCCAATCGCTGAACTCTCTGAGAAATCTGGAGTTCCAGTCCGCCATCTGGTTGAGCTTCCTCGGAAGGTACTCTGCCACAACCGAAATCTTGTGGTCCAGGCAAAACTGCCAGAATTCCTTCACTACGTACACAAGCATGCGGGACAGTGTACCCCCTAACCGATTGATGTATCTCACCGCTGATACTTTGTCCATTCGAAGGAGGATGCAACAATTGCTCTTCAGGGGTGAGATAGACCTGATGGCACAAGAGCTGGCTAACAGAGCTAGGCAGTTTAAGTGTAATTCCAATTCTCCGGCTGACCATCTTCCTCCTGTGGTAAAATCCCCACAGCGATCGCCCCAGCCCCATTGACTTGCGTCTGATTCGACAACCACGTCTGGGGCTGCGCCGAAATTTGCCCAGCCGTTCCAGGCCGTCATGTGCTCCAACCACCATTTAAGCTCCTCCCGGGCTTCCGGGGACAAGGGAAAGAGGTGGTCGTAGTAAAACCTCTTTGAATATAGTAAATCTTGAGTCTTTGTAAGGCTCTATAGTGTAGGGGACCTGGAAAAGACTTGAACCGATGACGCAAGAAGACCCACTATTCTTGCAAGAACTCTCAGAGAAATCAACTTTTTGGACAAGGTGACTCTGATCTCTCTCTTTATGGGTCTGAGCTAGGATACTGGAAGGAGGAGTTGGGCAGAGATGGAATCTATCAGGACGCCCAGGAGCTCCATCTGTTGACTCGGAGTCAACACAGATTTCTTGGAATTGATAACCAAAGGGAGAGTTTGATACCGGTACCAACGCCCTTACCATAAAAAATTGCCAGAATTTTTGAGGAGAGGGGTAAACTGAGACAGTGAGGTATGCATCTTTCAGGTCCAGCTGGACCATCCAATCTCTCCCCAAGGAGATTTCTCAAAAGATGGACGCCCTCCATCTTGAAGTGGCAATAAACTACATAGGGGTTGAAATCTCTCAAGATTAACACCAGAGACTGGCCACCGCCTTTCCTTTGAACCAAAAAGACGTTGCTGCAAAAACTTTCGGTAATGAAGGGTCCTACGGCAATGGCTTGCTTGGCCAAAAGCTCTTAGTTCTGAGTCTATAAAACTCTATTCATGAAGGGAAAAAGGAGAGGGCGGGGAGGAAAGCTTGACAGGGACAAGCTAACAGTTCTACCTGGTAACCCTGTACAGTTTGAAGAACCCATACATCTGAGATGAGACTCATCCAATGGACTACACAATGTAACCATCTGCCCCCGAGGGGGATCGACGGACACACCGGACTTGCCAGGGGATTGGTTGTCAAAATTCTTATATCCTCGTTAACACCTCTGTTGAACGGCCTCTGTAGCCGCGTGACCTGGAAGGATAGAAGCAGCTTGCTCGGGCTCTTGGGTATAACTCCTGTCACTTCTTGGGGCACATCCTCGGTGAGGGTTAGCATTCGAGTAGCTGCCGGTCGAGGGTCCTCTACCATGCCCAGCCCTAGTAGGGACCTGGTGTAGCACCCTTTTCAATGAAGCTTGAGATATGTCGAGGGAAGCGAAAGTGCTAACGAACTTGGCAATATCTTTTACAAATTTGACACCAAAGAGTTGATCCTCTGCCAACGGGCCCGGTTCCAATGAAGCTAATTCCACTAACTGTGGATCAAACCTGAGAAGTACGGATTGGCATCTCTCCGAAGCCAGGAAGCAGTTAGCGTTTCCAAGCATGCAAAGCCCTTTGCGCCCAGCCAACCAGGACCCCAGGGTGGATAGCGTCACCCGTCTCCTGCGCCTGGAGGGCTAATTTTCGAATCTTCGCTAAAGGGCCCGAAAGGTCGAGGACCTTGTCTTGGCACGCCCAGAGGGTGCGGTCAATCCCCTTCTTGGGGTCCTTTTTATATTTCTTAAAATAAAAAAAAGTAGTCAGTGCACTATCTATCACGGGGGAAGGGCAACCTTGTGGGCACGGTCTGGACCTGGGCATTCTGACTTCAAACTGGTTCTAACCTCCTTGTCAAAAACCTTTGCGCAGGTGGGTCTGCAAGAAGTCAGCCACCGCAGGAGATGGAACCCAATCGGAAGATGTAGGATGGATAATGTCTGAGGGGTTGAACAGGAAGGGAGAAGGGTTAACAGGGGTGGAAGCGTGCTTACGCTTTTTGCGCACTTACGCGTCATGGAATCCTGTGAGGAATCAGTGTCGGTATCTGTAACAGTGGTGGTGTCCTGCATCGGGATAGGAGATGACTGAGGAAGGGGCAGAGGACTCACCCTGGGACACAATTCTTTAGATTTGTAAATTTTGCATAGGAGCGTACCTGGGGCCAAGAGGAACCTCTGGGAACTTTCGCCAGGGGGGCGGGGTCGGGTCAGGGACAGTGGAAGAACGTGGTTTGGGCTTATCAGGGACCAACCATTCTAACCTCCTAGCGAGGGACAGCAGGGCTGAAGAAAAGGGGGCTTACCTAATTTTGCATCTAATTTTTTGTCAATGAGGTCCTCCATGGACTCCTCTTCATAGTACTCTTCATCGCCCTGGTCAACGCACGCAGCAACCTCCTCTTGAAAGCAGTCGTAGTCTGCCATTCTCATCAACAGATTTGGAAAAATCTACTCAAAATCCCCAGAGGGAAGCTTAATTGTCAGCCCAGGAATAAGGGCGTCGGTTGGGAGCAGTGCCAGGCGCAGGAGCCAGCCAAGGAACAATAATACCAAAGTGACCCAAAGAGTAAACAGTCCCTTTCTAGGACTAATAGAGGTATAAACCCCTATCTGGAGACCAGATGTGGGGTCCCAAAAATTGTGGCTTGGAAAGCCCTGATCAATCAGGGGTTAAATTCTGCCACAGGCATAAATTAGGAGAAATCACAAATCGACCTTAATGCTGCCTCAATGATGTCGGGAAAAACGGCCCAAATCGGCTCCTGGCCTGCTGCGTGGCAAACCCCTCTTCAGCTTGGGGCAGAGCGTCATTGCCGGCACGGAACGGGGCTGCGCGCGTACTGAGACGCGCGCGAGCCCCGGGGACGCATGCCTGGAGCCCGTGAAGGCCTCAGTGTGCGTCTCTCTCCCTGCGGGGGGGCCAAGTCCCTCATGATCGCGTTTGGCGATCGGAAGCAGCCGGAGCTGCAGGCACCACACAAACAGGCAAGGGGAGCTGCTAAAGCGCAACACGCGCTTAAAGGGGGCTAATTAAGGAACGGAGCGGGTGGAGAAGCCGCGCGTCCGAGAGGGAAAGGAATGCGGGGCAGCGCTACACAAACAGCGCGCATCAAATATGAAAGCCCCAAGTAAGCAAAGCGCAAACAAAGCGATATCATTATTATTATTATTATTTAACGATTTGTAGAGCGCCTGGTGACCCGGAGGCATCCCCGCGCTGTAAGAGCTTGCGATGACCAAGGGAGGAAAGGAGGTCCTATTTGGGGAAAAGGAGAGTTTTCAGCTTTTTGCGGAAACGCAGGTGGCATGGTTCTAGCCGCAAGCAGCGTGGGAGCGAGTTCCAACCTGAGGACGCTTTTACTGCGAAGCGTCGACCGCCAGTGCGCACCTTCCTGAATCTTGGGACGTTGGCCAGACGCTCATTGTCCGAGCGCAGGAGTCTAGGTGCTTTATAAGTGGTGACCATGTCTCTTAGGATCGAAGGGCCTAGACCGTTGAGGAGTTTGTGGGCGGTACACATAGCCTTAAACTCTATCCTCTGTCACACTGGAAGCCAGTGTAGGGCCTTGAGCGCTGGTCGGGCGGAGGCTCTGGAGGGAAGACTCATAAGGAGCCGGGCAAACGCATTTTGGGTGTGCTGAAGTTTTGCCAGGGTAGATTCGGGGGCTCCTAGATAGACGGCATTACTATAATCCAGACGAGCAAGGATCAGGCCTTGAACCAGGAGTTTCCTCGATAGGGGAGGGAGTAGCGGAAGGACCTTCCGGATGGAACGCATGAGACCGAAGCAGGTTCCTGCTGTTTTGGCTGCCTGGGTCTTCATGGACAGATCAGGTTCAAGCCAGACCCCCAAAGTCTTGATTTCCTTCTTCGGGGTGGGCACCTCGCCAAGAACATCGGGCCAGACCGATGGGGGAATAGTAGACCATTTCTTGTCCATAAGCATGACTTCGGTTTTAGATCCGTTGAGCTTAAGTGATGACTCGCACATCCAGTGGTGGATTTCCTGGAGGCAGCTCAACAGATTGTCTGGGTGGTGGTCAAGATGTGAGAGTGAGACGACCAATTGTGTGTCGTCCGCGTAGCTCACTATCTTGATCCCGAATGGGGCAACTACGTCCTCCAGAGGGGCCATGTAAGCGTTAAACAAGGTGGGACTTAGCGAAGACCCTTGGGGAACTCCGCTAGACAGAGGGAGTGGGGCTGAGCGGGAGTTGCCGTCCCAAACCTGGAACGAGCGGCCCGACAGAAAAGATTCTATCCAGGCGAGTGCGGTGCCCCCGAGTCCTGCCCTGGCCAGCCGGTGGAGCAAGACACGGTGGTTCACCGTGTCAAAGGCTGCACTAAGGTCTAGGAGGATCACTGCCACTGACCCTCCTGAATCCAAAATGCACCTTGCCTCCTCGATGACTGCGAGGAGGGCGGTGTCCGTGCCGTGGCCAGGACGAAACCCAGTTTGGGACCGACGCAGAAGGTTGTTGGATTCGAGGAACTGGGACAGTTGGACATTGACCAGTTTTTCAGCCATTTTACTAATGCCCGGGAGGAGCG
This sequence comes from Lissotriton vulgaris, assembly GCF_964263255.1. Taxonomy (NCBI): domain Eukaryota; kingdom Metazoa; phylum Chordata; class Amphibia; order Caudata; family Salamandridae; genus Lissotriton; species Lissotriton vulgaris. The sequence goes on from NC_141685.1 coordinate 254,263,214, forward strand.
AGATCGGCTTGTAGTTTGCCAAATCGGCGGGGTCCAGTTGAGGTTTTTTGAGAAGAGCTTTGACTACTGCACCCTTCCAGCTTGGAGGGACAGAGCCTTGGGACAACGAGATGTTAATCAGCTCCGTGATAGGGGGCACGATAGCAGGGGCCACTGTTTTCAGGAATCTCATGGGAGCGGGGTCTCAGGGGGAGCCACTTTTCATCTTGGCCAGAGTCTTTCCCACTTCGTCCAGGGAAACCGCCCTGAACGCGGTCAGCTGTGGATGTGGGATGTTTCCTGTGTGGGTGACAGGCACATCAATGTCCCTGAGGTTTGGCTGACTGGTAGGTGGGAGTGAGGCTAAGATACGGGAGATTTTGGAATCAAAGTAGGTTGCCAGTTCATCGCTTCTGCCCGGAGGAGACCTGTTGGAGGATGGGGCTTTAGTGAGTTTCAGGGTGTATTTATATGTTCTCACCGACCTACGGTAGGTGTCCTTACTGGAGTGGAGCCAGTCCTTTCTCCACAGTCGCTCCGCTTTTTTCTCTTGCGGAGAGATCTGAGTTCCGGGCTGAACCAAGGGGCTGATCCTGTCTTTCCGTTTTTATCCTCACAAGTTTTTATGGGGAGGATAGAATCAAGGGAAGTGGAGATCCAGTCCCTAAAATTTCTGTCCGCTGTGACAGGGTCCTCTGAAGGGATAGGGGTCGTAGAGTTCAAGGCTCTGGCCCAGTCCTCTTGGAGAGTCTGGACCATGCCCTGTCCCGGGTGTAGGTGGCGGGCTTGTGGGGCTTCCTGAATACTCCTGGCAAGAAGAGAGGGACCAGAAAATGGTCCGTCCAAGGGAGGGGGAGGGACGCTTTGGCTTGGAGGGTGTGGACATTGGTAAAGACTGGGCCTAGCAGGTGACCCTTGATATGGGTGGCTCCGGAGTTGGTCAGTTGGAGACCGTAGGCCGCCATGTCTAGGATCAAATCGGCGGCCCCTGTGTCTAGGGGGTCGTCAAAATGGATATTAAGGTCTCCTAGTACAGTGAAGTTGGAAGTAGAGTGGGCCAGTGATGATATTGATTCTAGAAGGGCGCTAGCGAAGGGGCCAAAATGGCCAGGGGGGGCGATATACTAGGAGGCCTGCCAGCGAGCTTGTCGGTGCCAGCTGGATGGTAAAATGGCAGCTTTCTGAGTCCGAGATGTGGGCATCGCTGACTCTACAGGAGAAGTGATCCCGGTGGAGGATAGCAAGTCCGCTTCCTCTGCCAGAGGGACGTAATTGGGACTGGATGAGGAAGCCCGGGGGTAGGACTATGACCACATCCGAATCCGAGTGAGCAGTGAGCCACGTTTCCGTAAGGAACAGAATGTCGAGGTCGTGGTCTACAAGTAGGTGATTGATGAGCAGAGCATGCATGGGGAGTGACCTGCAGTTCAGTGCGGCTAGTTTAAGGCCAGGGTGTGAAATGGGTGGATCGGTAAATTGTATCTGGACTGGGTGACAGAGTGCACAGCTAGTGAAAGGTCCGTCTAAGTCATGAACATAATTACACATAGTGTTGTTGGTGGGTCTGAGACTTAGAAGGGCCCGGCGAGAGTAATTCACCCTGTTGGAAGCTGGCCCCGGCATAGGTTCTGGCCCTGAGCCCATATGTGCGCGGACGGGCGCAGACGGGCTTGCCTTAGGCGCCCCTTCGGCGCGCAAACGGCGCTCCCGCTGCGCTCGTCCGCTGCGCTTCCTAGCCAGGCACATTTTGATCGCGTTTGCTGGAGAGTGAGGTCAGGGGGCGTAGCCCAAGGGGGCATGGTCTAAGGGGGCGTGGCCAAAGGGGCGGGGCCTAAAGTGGGCGTGGTCACCGTCCACGTGGTGCCGAGATCGTTTGGGGCGTAGGAGGGGGTCGAGGCAGCGTGGTAGCGCTGGGGTCTGCTGCCCGTGCCAAGTGCCGCTCTACAGTGCCCAGGTGAGAGTGATTTTTAAAAGCACACACAAAATCAATCAAAAAGCGAGTTTTCAGTTTTTAAAATAGAGCATAACAGTCCCGGCTTTACGCCTCAGGACACAACAAGAACTAGCTGCCAGTCGCTTGCAATCCGCGTTTATAGCTGGCGCTTGAAGGGTGCGTGGCCTAAAGTGGGCGTGGTCACCGTCCACACGGTGCTGAGATCGTTGGGGGTGTAGGAGGGGGTCGAGGCAGCGTGGTAGCGCTGGGGTTTGCTGCCCGTGCCAAGTGCCGCTCTACAGTGCCCAGGTGAGAGTGATTTTTAAAAGCACACACAAAATCAATCAAAACGCGAGTTTTCAGTTTTTAAAATAGAGCACAACAGTCCCGGCTTTCCGCCTCAGGACACAACAAGAACTAGCTGCCAGTCGCTTGCAATCAGCGTTTATAGCTGGCGCTTGAAGGGGGCGTGGCCTAAAGTGGGCGTGGTCACCGTCCATGCGGTGCCGAGATCGTTGGGGGCGTAGGAGGGGGTCGAGGCAGCAATAATAAGCATAAATGTATACAAATATGAAACACAGAACAGTGCAAGTATACAGAGTAGAGAGGCACGTATCTGGGCTGCGGAGCAGCAACGAAAGAGGAAGACAGTTTAGTGTCTCTCTACTTTGTATACTTGATATTGCAGTGATTGGCTGTTACAAAGGAGGCGTGGTTCAAAGCCTCATGGGTATTGATGTTTTTTATTGTTGTAGTTTTACTCTAATTGGCTGCTGTGTTTGCAGTAAAGAAATAGAGAAAGCATAATCAGAAGCCTCCGGTCCTGCCATAGAATTACGAGCATCATGGGAAATGTCGTTTTATTTGCATACAAAACGATTTTCATTGGCTGCTGTGAGTAGCAAAGAAAAGAAAGAGAAGCATAATCTGAAGCCTCCAGTCCTGTAATAGATTCTTCTGCGACAACCTGCTTGTAAGAAAGTCTTTGATGGTTAAAGTGCGTCTCTGACAACCTGATTGTAAGAAAATCTTTGATGGTATAAGACATTTTAACAGATGCAACGTAACCTACACTAGGGTGACCAACTGACATAGGGACAACATTAGAACAGTGAGTGTACAAATTCAGGACAAAATTCAGGACAGTAGGTAAAAATTCAGGACAAAAGTTCAGGAAAAAGGTACGTTTTACAGACACATCAGAGAAGGTCGCACAATAGTACATAAATAAGTAAATAGACAAACAACGCAAGTTGACGTCAAAATAAGTTTATATTAGGTTGAGACAACTGTGACTTCACTTTCTGTCCCTGCTTTTGGCTACTTTGGCACCCTCAAGCCCCCTCCTCACAGCTGCATCATGGTGATTATTCTGCTGGGTTTATTTGTTACTAGCAGCCCGTCCCGACGTTGTCCGGGTATGAATTGCTGCCGGCCAGTTGTATATTGTTTTGTAGGATTTCGTTTTGATAGCATTTCTTATCTGTGACAGGCCTGTGAAACGCTCTGATTCACAGTGCACTGCTGATGCACTTAAGAGTGAGCATTCAGTAGTGTGTGAACTCGAGTTTCCCTACTTTATTTTTCCTTGCAATATTCTGTAGCGCGAACTCGACAACATGGCATGAACACAATTTACATTACAGAAGAACACATTAATTTGTGGTAGGAACGGGGAGACAAAGCAATTTGCCTGGAATCACAGGATGTTGACCTGATGCCGAGATTCGAACGTAGCTCCCCAGCTCTAAAGTTCGCAATTCTAGAACTTGTGGCGGAAGGTGTGTCTAAAAGTGTATGTCGGTGCTGGCCATCAATGAGAGAAACTGTGCATTTTTCAAATCAGTGGTGAAAAAATATGAGTATGTTGCTGGAGATGTGGGCCGCCGTGCCACCAATGTACTTACCGGAGGAGGGTAAACACCCATTATTCCGCAACTTTCTTTCCGCAGACCATCACTCTGCATACTTTCATTATGAAAGTACAATGACTCCGCAATGCTATTATAACGCATGGCATTACATTTTATATGCTTTAACCACGCATACATTTACAACGAAATTCGTTGTAAATGCATGAATGGTTAAAGCATATTTTATTTTTAATGTTTGGATAAGGTAAGTATGGGTATAGGGGTGTATGTTTTTGGGGTACTGAGGTATATGTTTTGGGGTGTTTGGGTATTTTAAGGGTTCAGATATAGTTTTGGGTTATGGGGTACAGGCGTATTTTTAGGGTTTAGGGCTAGGTTTGGGTTTTGGGGTATAGGGGTATATTTAGGGTTCAGGGCTAGGTTTGGGTTTTGGGGTACAGGGGTATTTTAGGGTTCAGAGGTAGGTTTGGGTTTTGGGGTACAGGGTTATTTTTAGGGTTCAGGGCTAGGTTTGGGTTTTGGGGTACAGGGGTTTTTAAGGGTTCAGGGGTAGGTTCGGTTTTTGGGGTATTTTTAGGATTTAGGTATAGGTTTGGGTATTGGGGTAAGATGGGTTACTGTTTAAGGGTGTTGGGATATTTTAAGGAGTAAGGGTGGGTTTTGATTATGGGGTGCAGGGGTATTTAAAGGGAGTAGGGTGGACACGTGGAGCTGGAATGTTCAGAACCTGGGTAGAAAAAACAATGAAATATATGACAGGACGCGCGCCCAGCACACGCCCACAACCCCAGCACACAATATGAGACATGGCATGAAGGGCAGAATGTAAAAACAACAGTTGATGGACAAAATAGAGAACAATGCCATAAATTCACCCCAATAGAGAGATCTTGGCCTAATCCATCAATTTTTTTGCACTCCACACACCCCCAGTTCAGACACTGCCACGAGCAAGTCTGCCTTGAACCTGTGCCTCGTGGAAACATTCCAGGTCAAACTACCAAGCCATTTCTTTCTCCAATTTCTGGCTATCAGCCGTCTTCAGCCAGGATAGCTAGGCTCCAAAGGTGTGGAGAGCATGGGACTCACGTCTCAGCATACCCATCACACTCGGGGGTGACAAATGCAAAAACAACAGTGGATGGACAGAATGCAAAACAATTTCATACATTCACCCCAGTACAGAGATCTGGGCCTAAATCCATCGTTGTTTTGCACTCCACACCACCCCAGTTCAGACATGGCCATATGCAAATCAGCCTTGACCCTGTGCCTCATGGGAACAGTCCAGCCCGAAGGGCGGAACGTACCACACTCCCCCAGCATTTGTCACCCCCCCCAGCACAAGACCACAGCACAACACAGACACGCCAACAAGGGACTACTTTGTTGGCACGGTTCTTTTACTTTTTAAATGTATATGGTGGGTGTCTGCCTAGCCTATGTCCTTCTGCTGCAACTGCCCTTTCCAACGCTGTATTGGGTGTTGCGATTGGTGGTGTACTTTTTGAGTTTACCTGGTTCAAAGGACACAGTTCTCTCTTTATAATAGTAGTATAGATTCTGTCTTATGCTGAGCTGAGAGCCGCAGATCAGTCAGAAAGTTCTTGGGGGCATATCAACAAGCGGCAGAGATAATTACCGTTGGCTGCTCTTAGCGTGAGGATTTTCATCGCCGGCTATCGCAGATAATTATCGCCATGCTAGCACTGTCTTAACAACGCATAGCGCAATGACAATGATTATTCCAGTGATAGCAATGTTTTCCATGGAATACCGCTCGTTTTCCAGCGATGTTCCATGGAAAATGGCGATATCCTTGGTGATAGGGCCTGTGGTCTTAGCCACACAATCCACCCCCCATGTTAGGTATGCTGTGGTATCGTGTTATGTGTTGTGCGCGTGTGTGTCTCGTGTGTATGGCGTGTGTATGTGTATGCAGGCGCGTGTGTGTATGTTCTCGTGTGGAATGCGTGGAATGTAGGTCGGGGAGAATGCTGTGGGAGGGAGTCGGTTACTGGAAGGGAAGGCGGAGGATGTGCCTTCATGTCTCTGTATTGCCTTCTACATTTATGTCATTAAAGAAGTCTTGAAGAACCCTATCTGCCTACGAGATTGCTTCCTTACAATACATGGCGACAAGCGGGATACGGCAGCAGCGACATTGATTTCCTTTAAAAAAAAAAAAATTCTTCTTCGTTTCCGTTGGAGTATTCAACGCTTACTTGCAACCAATTTCAACTTCAATAGAAGAAATGTCCATTAACTGTGAGTAACAATCTATATAACTGTGCAGGAAACTGGTATACTGAGGAAAAGTTACCTTATTGCAACGAGCTTCTGCAACGCATGGTGCATCTTTTAAATTGTCTTGTCAATCAGTCTGCGCGTGCGGATCATCACTGTGAACCTCCTGACTTCCCGTAGCTGATGCCATCGCGTAGCCAATCGTCATCACCACGTGATATTGTCATCACGTATACGTGTAACCATTTTGAATGTATTGTAGCAACGCGGCAAATTTACACAACAACAGAGGAGCACTTCACCGTGTACGCGTCCAGATTAACGCGTTCAATTTCTGAATAATATTTCAAATGGACACAAATTACTACGTTATCAGCAAATTCAACGCTAACCATACCAGTTGATCTACGTTGTTGGTAACACTCATATGACTCGTTTTAACATCGTTTTTCAATTTTTAAATTACTAGTACTATCTTATGTACAATTTTAACACTACAAATTCAACACTATATTAACTTTGGTGAACTTTTTGTGCAAGAAAAAGTCATATTAGCTTGGACTTTGGTGAACTTTTTGCACAAGTATTTACAGAGGAATTTTTTTATTATTATTTATTTTCATTTTTTTTTCTCTCAAGTGTTAAATTAGTAATTGTAATGTCTTCAATTCATCCACCTCCATTTTTTTTGGCGGAGTCTGGTGAACCTCCTATTGCATGGGATTTATGGATTGATATGTTTGAGGCTTATGTTGAAGTGTTAGCTGAAGAGGAATCTTCCCAAGATAGGAAGGTATCATTACTTAAACATAGGTTAGGTGCTGTAGGTTTAAGGGAGTTCAAAAATTTACCTAAAATTGAAAATGCTGGTGATATGGGTGCTTATCAATGTGCTGTCAAACAAATGCAGGAAAGGTTTGGAAGGAAAATTAATGTAGTGATGGAAAGGTTTAAGTTTTATTCAAGAGCTCAAAAAAGTGATGAGTCAATTGATCAGTTTGTTTCAGCTTTAAGGGGTTTAGCAGTCACGTGTGAATTTGAAACTATCACGTACGATCAAGTTTTGCGAGACCAGATCCTTATGAAGACCAAATCTAAAAAAATTCAGGAGAAATTATGGTCATCTGGGAGTACTTCATTGAAAAATGCTATTGAAGTTGCCAGAGGTGTAGAAATTTCTGACCAATGCATTCGTGAGGTTAGAAATGAAAAAAATGATATTGATTCTACGTCAGTCAATGCAGTGAATAAGGTTGATAATTATAAACCCAAGACTGATAGTAAGATGACTAGTTATTCATCTTATTCTAATAAAAAGGGAAATGAAAAAACTTATGAGAAAACTAATGAACTAAAAAAGTTTGCGTGTTTTAGATGTGGGTCTTCGACTCATCTAGCAAACTATAAGTGGTGTCCGGCTCTCGACAAAATATGCACTAATTGTAAAAAGAAGGGACATTTTACTAGAGTTTGTCGGAATTTTAAAGCTAAAATTAATTATTTACAAAATGATGAGCAAGATGACATTAATTGTGTCCATGCTAATAATCAAGATGATGCTTTCCACGTTGTAGGCGATGTATGTAGTATACAGGACGAATCTGTTAAAGGGACAAGTAAGGTGTTGCATTCAAAAAAGTACTTAATTAGGTAAGTAGATCCAGTAGACGTTGGTATTCTTAAGTAGGTATTTATTGGTTAAAATAGGTAAAAGGAAGGTAAGAAGGAGTAAGGAAGGAGGCCCCACCGGGAGCAGCATCCAGCTGCTCAGCCCACTCAATCAAACTGACCACACATTCAAACCATGCACACAGGAACATTCTAATGACATCACACACACAGGCTGAGCAGCAGGGAAAGAGATGATCAGGATATAACACATCTCCCTCTTTTAAAACAATGAAAACAAAAGAGAGAAAGTGAAACTAAATACAATATGTCCTGATGATGACAAAGTCAGGATTTCAGAAAAAGCAGTCAATATAAGAACATGAATGACTGTAAATAATATCATGAAATAGCAATGTATCATAACATAAACAATAGTTGCATAAAAGATGAAGAGAGGAATTAAATCTTCTCGCACAAAACCAGAGAGGAATCACATAACAACCATCCCCCATCTCAAACAAAAACCCAAAATATCACCAATCATGCCAGTTGGCCAGACTGTCACGAAAAGCAATAAAAGGGAATCAAACTAGACAACATGGCATCCCAATAGAATAACAATTTAGGACGTAGGAGTTACCACGCTACCCGAAACACACTTAAATAAAGCATAAAGAACAAAGCGCATAATACCTAGTGCAAGGGGTACATGGCTACCTAGCGACTCTCTATAAAACTGAACACCTCTTGCGTGGTTCAGGAAAATAAAACATGAATAAACAGAACTGAGGACTCTGCAGCCTCATATAATTTGATCACAAAGAAATGGAGCACCTCAAACCATGAGCACGTATGTGGCTCCGCAGAATATGCAAACTACAAATCAAAAAAATACACACTAGCATTGAACTCCTCAAAGTTCAAGAAAATACACACTAACATTGAACTCCTCAAAGTTCAAGCAATAAATGTAGACTGTAGACTCTTCGCAGTAAAATGTGAACTCCTCAAAGTTCAAGCAATAAATGTAGACTCTTCGCAGTAAAATGTGAACTCCTCTATCTAAAATAGAGCACTGTTAAATAAGTGGTTCATCAAAAATCAGCATAATAAATCTCAACACTTAATGAACACCTCAAATTAATTGAGCACAAATGTGGTTCATTTCCATAAATAAAATCTAACATTTCCACGACTCAGCATAGTAAAACTTGACCACTAAAAATTCAATACATAAGTGGCTAAATTCAGTAAGCGTAAATTAACAAATTAAAATGACAATAAAGGAGCACATTAAGAAAAATCTCATCATATAAATATTTCATGTAGTAACAGTAAAACAAGCGTAAACATATCATCACAAGTACACATGTGATTAGCAAATAATCCCAAAACAAGAAACTAAAACAATAAAAGTAGTCACCGTTGTCATGTTGAACAGCTCCACTTCTTCAGTAAGGCAGGTAGATGACATTCATAGGATTGAATCCAAAGTGTCTAAATCGAATGGAAATATTTCCTGTATTCGTGCCATACTGAAAAATAGACACTAGATGGCGCAGATGGAACAGAATTGATGTATGCAGTACGTAATGTAGAAATTTTTCGAAGAAAACAGCTCCGGTGAGCAATCTGTGTCAGTTTCAAAATCAATTTCAGTCAAATTGTTTAATAACAGTACCTTTCTCATGAAGAACAGTTTGAAAATGCGTCCGATGTTATTGTGGAGGCAGGAGCACCATAAAAGAACTTAAGCAATCAGTCATTCGTAACCTCGACGCTCTTCGACCTTGCCCTGACAGTTGTTGCCAGTGATGCACGTACGTGCGCATAAACACTGCGTGAACTTGACCCTGACGGCGCGTTCTACAGAATCACCAATACTGTGGTAGTATTCTGTTGCGTCATCATTCAGTATCCAGCCGGCCAAGAAACAGATCTTCAGCTGATGGAAACGACCGTTGGAAATACGGTGAGTGAAATACAGTCAGGGACAAAATTTTCACAAAGCCAGTAATCAGTACTCCGGGGCTCGATGTTAACCCCCGATAACAGCAATTAACATATGCAATCTTTGCCGCCTCACATAAATTGCTGAAAGGTTCACATCTTTTAATTTAATATTGTTTTTTTGATCTTTGCCCTTGTTAATATAAATTGTCATTTTAAGTTGGGATCTGAACATCGTAGCACTAAAGGTATTAACATTTTCCACTGTTTCACTCTGACACTCAGTCATAACTTTGAAATTTTTTGACGGTCTTGTTAATAAGTCTGCCACTTTAAAATTCAATAAACCACACAAAGTCCAACGCTTGAAACATACCTTTATAGATGTTTCCTGTAGGCTGTCAGATGTGACATGACACCGGTGGGGCATCAAAAGCGTTGCTTGTCTTCTTTCAAAATCTTTACTTTTCCTGACTGTAGTTCCATGTTTCAAATGTAGTTTCTGCACACGTAGTTCTTTCTCGCTCGTCGCCATTGTTGCATTCAAAAAAGTACTTAATTAGGTAAGTAGATCCAGTAGACGTTGGTATTCTTAAGTAGGTATTTATTGGTTAAAATAGGTAAAAGGAAGGTAAGAAGGAGTAAGGAAGGAGGCCCCACCGGGAACAGCATCCATCTGCTCAGCCCACTCAATCAAACTGACCACACATTCAAACCATGCACACAGGAACATTCTAATGACATCACACACACAGGCTGAGCAGCAGGGAAAGAGATGATCAGGATATAACATAAGGTAAAAAAACTACCATCATGCCTTGTCAATATTGATGGTTTGGAAGTAAAGGTCATGGTAGATTCTTGTGCATGGTACACCATTATGGGCATGGATTTGTTTAAATCCCTTTGGCTTTCCATGGAATACCGCTGGTTTTCCAGCGATGTTCCATGGAAAATGGCGATATCCTTGGTGATAGGGCCTGTGGTCTTAGCCACACAATCCACCCCCCATGTTAGGTTTGCCTTAGTCAGGAATTTAACAGACGTTAAATTCCTGCGATAAGGCATATTTAATGTGATTTTAAATATCGCTAACCCTCGTTGTTAATATGACGAAGCTGGGTTAGTGATATTTTCCCAAGGGAGTGTTGTCAGGCACACCTCCTTTGCATCTCATTAGCGATGCGATGGGAGGCGTGCTGACAAGTGGCGCTACTGCAAGGATACACGCTCTAGCGTGTCCTTGTTGATAATGCGATAATATTATCGCCGCTTTTCGCCTGAAAACAGGCTCTAAAGGGGCGATAATATTATCGCCGCTTTTCGCCCGAAAACAGACTTTTATCTGACCCTGTGACACCCCCACTTAAGCAGATATAGCAGGTGCTTCACTCCGCCTTTGGCCCATTGTCCTTCTTTATGTGATTATCATCCACAGTCAGAATGTCAATGGGTCTTTGCACAGACTGAGCGAGGTGGGGGAGGGGCTGCTGCAGCCTCGTGGGTTCAAAAGAGAGGAGCACAGCTTGCTGCCAGCCCCAAAATTAGGGACAAAAGGCGTCCTCGAAGGAAATCCTCAAGGATAAAAGACAAAAGGCCCAAATAACGACAGTCCGTGAACTTTACGAACGATTGGCGATCGCCAATCGAGCTTAGAGCATTCTTTCATCGCCATCTATCGCCCTTAGACCATCAAAATATCGCCGCTTTAACGACTGAAAGTGCCGCTAAAGCAGCAAAGTTGAATACGTCAATTTAGTAAGGCCCTTTGCACTCATGGAACAACTCGCCCAGGCTAGGCTTTATAACAGGACTCATTTACTTCCGTTGCACCGGTAAATAAGATCCTCGCATCTATCGCTGGATCCTATCACAGCGATAGACAGCGTGTTAGTGCCGTAGAATCCGTAATCTCAATACATCCAATGTAGAATGGCCCTCACCCCAGGCCAGCCATTATTGTATCAACTAATGCTTTTATTGAACCCATGGATGAGATCTTCGCATTCGCAAAGATCTTCCAAAAATTCATATCATTGACTTCAGTCACCACACGAAGTGCGACTAAACTCAAAGAAATAGATTATTTAGAAATTAGACAACGGCGTCGAGTGTATTCTTGACTCTGCTATAATTTAGACATCTATGAATATTAGGGCGGGGAACTGTCCGGGGTTGATACTGCATGTTGGAGGGGAAAGCACGTGTATGATGAGCATCAAACTAATAGAATAAACTCTAATTAACAAGAAATGCATTCTGTTTCAGGTCGGGTATATATTTGCAGTGCATTGTGGGTAGCCGGATGTTCATTCAGATTCTTTCACTCTGATTGCTGGTAAGCCCTGTCTGAAGAGCGTCTCTGAAGACAGAACAATAAATACAACAGGCAGGCCCATTTCACTCATCTTTAGCTTGCTGCAGTCATACGCTGTCCACATACAGCGTGGAGTCTGACTGGACCAGGACCTGTAGCAGCCTCGACCCTGCAACCCCCGTCCATGTATGTTACAGGGTGGTGCCTGGCTGATGTGATAACGGACCACTAGTGACGGTAAGTGGTACTGCACCCCTGGTGGCTATCGATGAGGTGCCTGGCTGTCTTGATTAGGGATCAACACAATGGATGTTCCTAAACAAGAGACAATTCTGCAAATTTTTCTAGTTGAGGTAAGATGTGTCTACAGCTAGAGTTAGTGGGATTGAGATAGAGATAGGGGAATTCCTCCTTTTGAAATTGGTGCCTGTAGTGTCCTGCGGGACACGGTCTAGTTGCTGTAAATGATGTAACCTACACTGTACACCCACCCACCACTGATGTCACGAGTCACGTGACACAGTTAATAAATAGGGCGGAGCGCACGTGCTCTTGGCCAGTTTACCAACCTACTACCCTGTGTCTGCATCTCCATGAGCGCCGTAATGCGGGCTTAGGGCCCGACACTACACTGGCGACGAGGTCGGTAGTGCAGCCTATGCGTGCCACTACCCACAGCAAAAGAAAAAGGGGAAGAGAGCTGCCCGCTTGCAGGGCACCCCCTGTAGCAGGGCGCAAAGCGCTGGAAAGCCGGTGGGCACGTCTGAGCCCCACAGCCTGCAGCGACCGGGAGGCCCACCGCACCAGCCTTGAAGGACGAGCCGACCGGAGCCCACCCGCGTCGGCCGCCACCATCCAGCGCCACCAGGGAGGAGCGGACCGCCCAGTGCCCACCTGCGACGGCCGCGAGGCAGAGACCCCACCAGAGAGGAGCACCGGCCGGGCTGAGCCCACCCGCCACGACCGTGACAGAGCATCAGGCCCGCCGGCCGAAGGTGAGCCCCAGGGGCGAAGTGACTTTCATGAACTATGCCCATTAATAAGCAGGACCGGCGGAGCCCACCCGCGGCCTGCCCGAGTCGTCCCCTGCCCCCGCCGCGTGTGTGACTGGAAGCGGTGGGGCCCAAAGACGAGCGACGGCGTGAGGGAAAGTGCGGCCGGACCCGCAGCTAACATAAACAACGTGGGGGAGGGAGCGGAGTAGCTAACCGCCTCCCGACCCCCCTCGCAACGTGTTCCGACGGAGCAGCGCCAGCGGAGCCCACCCGCGGCCTGCGAGAAGCACGGCAGGTCTCCGCCACGCATGCATGTGCTAGTTGAAGCTGCTGCGGCGGGAGACCGGGGAAAGTGAAGCCTGCCACACCGGACAATCACCAGCGTCTAAATAGGCAGAGCCGGCGGAGCCCACCCGCGGCCCCGCCGGAGGAAAGCTCCAATCCCCCCCCCCGTGCGAGGACTGCCGTGGCGGCTGCCGGCGGGGAGGGAAAAGCAGAAGAAGGCAGCGCCTGGAATGCGGCCAGCGCCGCCAACACACAAACAAACGTCAAAGTGCATGCGACAAGGAGCATTCCCCCCCCCCACCGCACATAACCAGAGTACTCGCCATCATGCCTGCACCATCCCGCCCCCAAACAAAAAGTAAACTAAAACTGGGAAGGGATTCACCTGGAAGGCAGCATGAGGCCAGCTACCAGCAGCAGATCCAGCCCCCCTGTGTGCAGCCGGTGAGGGACAGACAGTAGAGCCCACAACACAGGGAAGACAAGAGCCACAAGGCAGGCTGCTGCCAAACCGGAGTCTACCGCCATCTAGTGGCCGGAAAAGAAAAGTGCATCTGCCAGTAAGAAAAGAAAGAAAACAAGCATTGCACAAGTGCACAACAGAAGATAAGTCACGGCAGCAAGGGGCAACGGACTGAGTAGCGCCCCCAAGGAGAATCTACTACCAAGCAGCAAGTAAGTGCGGAACCGCGCAGGAAACACCCACACGCACCAGCAAGGAGTCGGCAGTCGCCACTTCCAACGCAACGTGGGAAGAGGCACGAACGCCTCAGCGAGAACTCAAGCTCTGACAGAACGTCTAGAGGGAAATGACTGCCAAGCACTGCAAGAACGTCCAGGGAAAAGACTGCCGCGATCAGAAGACGGAGAGAGCAGCGACTCCTAGTGGCCACAGGTGTTCACCGCAGTATCAACTACTCCCGCCAACGGTCCAATGCAGCAAGTACCCAACGACACGCAACAGGCGTCCAAGAGCCCTGAACAGTAAGTGCGCAGATAACGCGCCACGTGGCAACGGACAGCCACCGCCAGGAGAAAGAAGAGCGCAGACAAAAGCGCACTAAAGGAAAGCACTGTAAGCAGCAAAGTGCAAGAACCACACAGCGTCCCGCCAACGGATCGGCAACCGCAGCCAGCAGATCTCAGAGGACGCCCCGCCATCACCAGGAAGATTGCCTGCTCACGGCCAGTAGCTGAAACGGACTCCACACAGGACAAATCAGCAGAACGCACAGCAAAGTGCGCCTAAGGAATCAAAAGCGCACCAACGCTGAAGCATTGCAACAAAAAAAAAAAAAGGAACAGTGATCACACAGATCACCGGAAGCATCCAAGAAGTCAACCGAGTACGCAAAGGACACACAAAGTCAGAAGCGCGCAGGAGATTGCGCCAGTGAACCTGACTGCACAGTCGGAAAACCTCTCCACTCAGAAACACTGCTGAACGCAGGTCGGAGAGCACACACATCCCCACCGCCACAGCGAAGCCCTACAGTAGGCGGAAGACCACCAACAGTGTCCTCCCTCGCACTGCCTCCAGATGGAGTCAACAGTGACCCACGACAGGCAAGAGAGGAGTCGCACACCCCACGTGGCAGGCCGCCACAGCACCATGTGCTCCAACAACCAGCGACACAAGACGGACGTCACGTCGCCCAGCAAGCAGGAAACACGTCACCAAGTGACTAATCCCGATAAGCACGCCAGAGCAAAGGCAGAAGCCAGTGCCACAACAACACCGCCTCGAGGTCCAAACGCAACGCCCTCGAAGAAAAGAAGAGTGACAGCTCTGTCACCCCGAAGACCGGATGAGCACAGGTGGACTGAACAAACCAACAATAGAGAAAACCGAGGACTCACAGCCAGCCAAGAAGCCCACACTGGCACGCCAGACAGCCACCAAGGCGGACCGACGTCCCAGGATACAGCCCCACGGATGAACCAAACATTAGCCGCAGCAAGCGCAGTCCACGTCTCATCCCAACGCTTCCCCAGGCGACTGTCCATCCCCGAGCGTCGGCAGTCTGAGTCAGTCGGCGTCCCTGCTCCCGTCCGCAGATCCCAAAGGCGAAGACCAGCACTGAGAGGCTGCCCTCTCACCACCTAAAGATGGAGTCGGCAGTGGCCCACAACAAGCAAGAGAGGGACCGAACACTCTGCGTGTCAAGCCGGCACCTAAGGTCAACATCAACGAAGCGGAGGCACATGGCTGCCAAATCTCCCCGGACATCCAACACTCCCAGCAAGTCCTCAACACCTATCATCCCGAGTCTCTACATGGCTGGCAACCACCCATCACCCCAGCCATCAGCACCCGCGCCAATCAACACCACTGCCAGAGACCGGCAGTGTGGACGGGAAAGAGGTTCAAGAAGTTCGAGTAAGACGTGGTCCGCGACCAAGGAACCAACGAACTTCGACACCCTCAAGAACCAGAAATATAATCGTTAACAGGAGAAGGTCGCGACGACTGGTCCAGTCACAGAGTGGAAAAGAAGAGCCAGGACAAGACCAGAAGGAAACGGGTGGAGTGCACGCTGCTCGGAGAAACCTGGTCAGGAGGACAAGAGCGGCAAAGATGACCGGACCACGCTGCGAAGAAGAAAAGAAGAGGGAGAACGAGTGGCACGATGCCACGAAAGGAAGGAGACGGAGAAAGAAATCATGTGGCACGATGCCATCAAGAACAGCAACATCCAGAAAGGTGAGGAGAGGTGTGACGAGTCTGCACACCCACCAGAAGAGAAGGTGCCACGCACCACAACATTGAGGGCCTACAAGTCCAGGGGAACATCGGTAGCACTAAGTGAAGAACAGGCCCCTACCTAGAAGTCCTCTAACAACCCGTCAACTGCAGGAACGAACAGGCTGGACCATTGGCAACACCCACCTTTGGGATTGAGCGGAAGTCTGGAGGGGGAGAACGCTCAGACGCCCGGCAGAGGGAAGACTGACCACCCCACACCAACCCGTGGATATCCAAGGGGCAAAGGCCTCAGGGACACCGGTGGCAGAGGGTCCTGACACGAGAGATGGATCCATTGCCGTCTACCCTGCACGTCCCAGGAAAAGGGGAACCTGTGCGCAAAGGAAAGAGTCGTGCATATAAACAAAATAGGAAGAAACCCATTCATAGATACTTAAAAAAATAGAGAGACCCACAATCACAAGGAACAGTAACAAGTATATTAATTAAAAAAGACACTACAAGATGGCGACCGGTATGCCCAACCAAAAACATCCATCGAACGCCACAGATGGAATGATTAACCACAGGTGAAAGTAATTACCCAATAAGATGTAGTATAAAAACGAGGGTTTAGAACAGCAATCATTCATTCCAAACGAGCCCAGGAAGGTGGAGGACGCCGTGCAGTTCAGCTATCCTTGACAGGTGAGCAAGTGAGAAAGGACCCTCGGACTACTAACAACATGGCTATACTTAGGTACTCCCTAAGAGCTTAACTAAGCTAAAATAATTTATAACAGTTAAAGTTAACATAAGAGTAGAGTATAGCAAGGCAATGCTTGACTGATAGAGTGGACCGCTAATGTGATAAAAAAGCCCCACAAAGAAGAAGCTATAAGGAGAAAGAAATACACTTAAGATGTATTCATTCTAACCATACAGGTAATAAATTTCCCCTGTAAAGTAGAATTGAGTGACAGAAGTTAGGGCATTAGAGTAATAAATATAACAAAATGTATTTCACAGAGTTAATGGTGGATGAAATTATCAGAAGGTAGCTCCCAGAGGCGTCCTCCATCACTCTCAAAAGACCAAGAGTAAAAGGGACCGGTAAGAAATGTCACGTTAAATTTAGACTAAATAGAGCCTCTAGACAGCCAGTAACATGCTGTTTTAGTTGCAAAAATATGTTGAATGTTGGAGCAAATACACTAGATAACCAGTGGTATAACTAGAACACATCCTCTGAAGCGTGTCCCCAATCTTTTCCAAAACAAGTGACGCTCAACCAAAGACACTTGCACAAGGTAAAAAATTTAAGAATAAGTTCATTAGAGTGTAAAAACAACAGTTAAAGTAAAAAACAAGCACAGTTATCGATCATGACTTATGATACAATTTTCCTTAGAAATAAGTGATAAGGAAAGACAGTGAGCACAAGAAGAAACGTGTTCAATCTGAAATACAAGAAAGATCACCAGGATGTTCGCACCTGGGTAAGTTAAAGGGTTCAGTTTGAAATTAAAAAAATCAAAGAACCCACCAAGGCGATATATCTACCCTGAAAGTGAGAACCTGTAAGGAGTAGAACACTAGGTGTCTAAATAACAACAATTAGACCCCCCATAACACAAGGGATGTATTCCATCCTTGGCATTCTGTTAACAAAATGAATGCTAAGAAACCGCAGGGCGCTTGTATTGATGTTCATAGTTACCAAATACTAGCTAAGTCTAGAAATGTTATTAAATATCTATGTGCAAATGTACGAAAATATGGGCCTAACATTATGTATCACTGTATGTTTTCAGAGTAGAATAACTGAATAGTGAACGAGTCCTTGAAGAAGGTGCAAAATAAAGAGGCACCGAAACGCCGCGTCGACACTTTTTCGTTCCTATGTCCCAGTAATTTTTAACAAAAACCATTGTATAATTGACAGTATGATGTTTTAATAATAATCTTTTTTAAAATGATGAATGTTTTTTGCGTTTGTAAAAACCTAGAATAAATTTATAATTTTGTACATGTTGTGACTTATTATAAATTGTTTGCATTATGTTTTTTTAATAAATAATTGATCAATATTTTTATACAACAACACTATTGTTTCATGTTTTTGCTGATACCTGTGGGCACCATCTTCATTGAAGTGTAAATTTGGTAACTACTGTAACACTACAAACCCCCTTGCTTCTCTAGGGAAGACCCCATGACTAATTAAAGATTTGATAAATAGTGAATCCAGGAGAAGGAACTCTGAATTTTTGCCAAAGGAAAGAGTCAACAGCAACCCTCCAGGCGGAGCTACGGATGCCTGGTAGTAATCTCATCGCCTCTTACATTCACACCGGTTTGTGGAGTTGGAGCAACGCTGCAGAGAACACCCTGCCCAGCGGAAACCTGAAGAAGAGGGCCTCGGGGACATCTCGTGGAAGGAGAAAACCCGCGAGAGGGGCGTCCCAGTGAGAAGGATGCTTTTCAACCACTCACTCCTTTGCAGTGTGGAGCCAAGCTGCCTACAGTGAAGAAACCCGATGGACTGGTAAAAGACAACCTCCATCAAGTCTACCTTCTGGTCACCCGGTTCGGTGTCACCCCAAGATCAAGCTCTCAACTGACTGAAGAACACACTGCCATGGCGCAAGTCCAGGAGAGCACGCCCACCGAGGACCAGGACATCTAGCCCAAGAGAACGAACGTTTCGGCTGGAAATTTCCACCGTCGCCATCTAGCAAGCAGCTGAAGAGACTCTTTCTAAAATTATGATTTTGTATATTTTGTGGTTTTCTCCCACAGGACTTTATATTTGTCTCAACTTTCATTAAAGGTGGGGAGGAATGTAGTGTCCTGTGGGACACGGTCTAGTTGCTGTAAATGATGTAACCTACACTGTACACCCACCCACCACTGATGTCACGAGTCACGTGACACAGTTAATAAATAGGGCGGAGCGCACGTGCTCTTGGCCAGCTTACCAACCTACTACCCTGTGTCTGCGTCTCCATGAGCGCCGTAATGCGGGCTTAGGGCCCGACACTACAGTGCCCTCACACACCCTTACGGGTGTCATGCTTCATCATCGGGCGCTGCTCCTCGTGGGGGTGCCGCTGCAGTACCCCACGGGCCCCGCGAGAGGGCTCTTTGTCTGAGTATTTTATAGGAGGTGCCGCAGGTGTGCCTGCAGGTGTGTGGGCCTCGTGAAAAAGTGTGTGAGTCAAAATAAAATTACCTCGCTGGAACCCTGACCCAATTTTATTCTAGGGTCCGGAAAATAAATTAAAATCAAAGAGTACTGGAGCCTATCCTAGAAACAAATATGTAGGAGGGATAGGTATGTTCCCACTGCTCTCAGTTCGTGCCAGTGATGTGAAGGTGCAATAGGGTCAACATGTTTTCGCATCACGTGGGTCCCTAGTGGATCCGCAGTGCGCTTTGCCAGGACCTTGAAAGTGAATATAAAACTGTGGGAGTCACGGAAAGACACCCTGCACTCCCACCATACCCAAATGTAAAGTAAAATACATCTACCTAAGATCCATAAGGGGACGACACCGCCACCGGGACACCCGGTTGTGTCCGGTATTGATTCTTTGCTGGAACCACTCAGCAAGTTCTGTGATTTTTATCTGCACGCCCTATTGACTAAAACACCTTCATACCTCAGGGACACCACAGAGGTTTTGAACCTGATTGAAAATGTTGCAGAACCAGCATTAATTAATTATCTAATGACTCTGGACATAGAGTCGCTTTATACAAATACTAGCAGCCTGTCCCAACGTTGTCCGGGTATGAATTGCTGCCGGTATATTGTTTTGTAGGATTTCGTTTTGATAGCATTTGTTATCTGTGACAGGCCTGTGAAATGCTCCGATTCACAGTGCACTGCTGATGCACTTAAGAGTGCGCGTTCAGTAGTGTGTGAACTCCAGTTTCCCTACTTTATTTTTCCTTGCAATATTGTATAGTGCGAACTCGACAACATGGCATGAGCACAATTTACATTACAGAAGAACACATTCCTTTGTGGTAAGCACGGGGACACAAAGCAATTTGCCTGGAATCACAGGATGTTGAGCTGATGCCGAGATTCGAACGTAGCTCCCCAGCTCTAAAGTCCGCAATTCTAGAATTTGTGGCGGGAGGTGTCTAAAAGTGTATGTCGGTGCTGGCCATCAATGAGAGAGACCTGTGCATTTTTCAAATCGGTGTTGAAAAAATATGAGTATGTTGCTGGAGATGTGGGCCGCCGTGCCACCAATGTACTTACCGGGGAGGGTAAACACCCATTATTCAGCAACTTTCTTTCCGCATACCATCACTTCGCATACTTTCATTACGAAAGTACCATGACTCCGCAATGCCATTATAACGCATGGCATTACATTTTATATGCTTTTACCACGCATACATTTACAACGAAATTCGTTGTAAATGCATGAATGGTAAAAGCATGTTTTTTTTAATGTTTGGATAAGGTAAGTATGAGTATAGGGGTATATATTTTGGGGTACTGAGGTATATGTTTTGGAGTGTTTGGGTATTTTAAGTGTTCAGATATAGTTTTGGGTTATGGGGTACAGGGGTAGTTTTAGGGTTTAGGGATAGGTATGGGTTTTGGGGTACAGGGGTATTTTTAGGATTCAGGCCTAGGTTTGGGTTTTGAGGTATAGGGGTATTTTAGGGTTATGGGGTAGGTTTGGGTTTTGGGGTACAGGGGTATTTTAAGGGCTCAAGGCCAGGTTTGGGTTTTGGGGTACAGGGGTATTTTTAGGGTTCAGGGCTAGGTTTGGGTTTTGGGGTACAGGGGTATTTTAGGGTTCAGGGGAAGGTTTGGGTTTTGGGGTACAGCAGTATTTTAAGGGTTCAGGACTAGGTTTGGGTTTTGGGGTACAGGGGTATTTTTAGGGTTCAGGGCTAGGTTTGGGTTTTGGGGTACAGGGGTATTTTAGGGTTCAGGGGTAGGTTTGGGTTTTGGGGTACAGGGGTATTTTAAGGGTTCAGGGCGAGGTTTGGGTTTTGGGGTACAGGGGTATTTTAGGGTTCAGGGGTAGGTTTGGGTTTTGGGGTACAGGGGTATTTTAAGGGTTCAGGGCTAGGTTTGGGTTTTGGGGTACAGGGGTATTTCTAGGGTTCGAGGGTACGTTTGGGTTTTGAGGTACAGGGGTATTTATAGGGTTCAGGGCTAGCTTTGCTTTTTCAGGTACAGGGGTATTTTTAGGGTTTAGGGATAGGTTTGGGTTTTGGGGTACAGGGTATATTTATAGGGTTAAGATGAGTTAGTGTTTAAGAGTGTTGGGGTATTTTAAGGAGTAAGGGTGGGTTATGATTATTCGGTGCAGGGGTATTTAAAGAGAGCAGGGTGGACACCCGGAGCTGGAATGTACAGAACCCGGGAAAAACAATGAAATATTTGGCACAACGCTCGCTGTTTTTTTTCCCCTAATCCTGCGCCCTGCACACGCCCACAGCACGCGATATGAGACATGGCATGAAGGGCGGAACGTAAAAACAACAGTTGATGGACAGAATGCAGAACAATGTCATACATTCCCCCCAGTACAGAGATCTGGGCCTAAATCCATCGTTTTTTGCACTCCACACCACCCCAGTTCAGACATGGCCATATGCAAATCAGCCTTGACCCTGTGCCTCATGGGAACAGTCCAGCCGGAACTGTCAAACCATGTCTTTCCTGGACCGGAATCAAGCATCTTAGGACTGGTTTCTGGCTATCAACCATGTCTGAGCATACCCGTCCCACTCGAGGTGACAAATGCAAAAACAATAGTTGATGGACAGAATGCAGAACAATGTCATACATTCACGCCAGTACAGAAATCTGGGCCTAAGTCCATCTTTTTTTGCACTCCACACCACCCCAGTTCAGACACGGTCATATGCAAACCTGCCTTGACCCTGTGCCTGATTGGAACACTCCAGCGTGAACTGCCAAAACATGTATTTCCTGGAGCGGAATCACACATCTTAGAACTGGTTTCTGGCTATCTGCCATCTTCAGCCAGGAAAGCTTGACTCCAATGCTGGAGATCATTGGACTCATCTCTGAGCATACCCATCCCACTTGGGGTGACAAATGCAAAAACAACAGTTGATGGACAGAATGCAGAACAATGTCATACATTCACCCCAGTACAGCGATCTGGGCATAAATCCATCATTTTTTTGCACTCCACGCCACCCCAGTTCAGACATGGCCATATGCAAATCAGCCTTGACCCTCTGCCTCATGGGAACAGTCCAGCCCAAAGGGTGGAACTACCACACGCCCCCAGCATTTGTCACGCCCCCAGCACACGCCCACAGCACAACGCAGACACGCCCACAAGGGGCTACTTTGCTGGCACGGTTCTTTTACCTTTTAAATGTATATGGTGGGCGTCTGCATAGCCTATGTCCTTCTGCTGCAACAGCCCTTTCCAACGCTGTATTGGGTGTTGTGATTGGTGCTGTGGTTCCTGAGATTACCCGCCTCAAAGGTTTGGGCTCTCTCTTTATTATATTAGTACTAGCAGCCCGTCCCGACGATGTCCGGGCATGAATTGCTGCCGGCCAGTAGTATATTGTTTCGTAGGATTTCATTTTGATAGCATTTCTTATCTGTGACAGGCCTGTGAAACGCTCCGATTCACAGTGCACTGCTGATGCACTTAAGAGTGCGCGTTCAGTAGTGTGTGAACTCGAGTTTCCCTACTTTATTTTCCTTGCAATATTATATAGCGTGAACTCGACAACATGGCATGAGCACAATTTACATTACAGAAGAACACATTGATTTGTGGTAGGCACGGGGAGACAAAGCGATTTGCCTGGAATCACAGGATGTTGAGCTGATGCCGAGATTCTAACGTAGCTCCCATCTCTAAAGTTCGCAATTCTAGAACTTGTGGTGGGAGGTGTGTCTAAAAGTGTATGTCGGTGCTGGGCATCAAAGAGAGAGACCTGTGCATTTTTCCAATTGGTGGTGAAAAAATATGAGCATGTTGCTGGAGATGAGGGCCACTGTGCCACCAATGTACTTACGGGGGAGGTTAAAAACCCATTATTCCGCAAATTTCTTTCCGCATACCATCACTCTGCATACTTTCATTACGAAAGTACCATGACTCCGCAATGCCATTATAACGCATGGCATTACATTTTATATGCTTTTACCACGCATACATTTACAAAGAAATTCGTTGTAAATGCATGAATGGTAAAAGCATGTTTTAAAAAAATGTTTGGATAAGGCAAGTATGGGCATACGGGTATATGTTTTGGGGTACCAAGGTATATGTTTTGGGGTGTTTTGGTATTTTAATGGTTCAGATATAGTTTTGAGTTATGGGGTACAGGGGTATTTTTAGGGTTCAGGGCTAGGTTTGGGTTTTGGGGTATAGGGGTATTTTTAGGGTTCAGGGGTAGGTTTGGGTTTTGGGGTACAGGGGTATTTTAAGGGTTCAGGGCTAGGTTTGAGTTTTGGGGTACAGGGGTATTTTTAGGGCTAGGTTTGGGTTTTGGGATACAGGGGTATTTTAGGGTTCTGGGCTAGGTTTGGGTTGTGGGGTACAGCTGTATTTTTAGGGTTCTGGGGTAGGTTTGGGTTTTGGGGTACAGGGGTATTTTAAGGGTTATGGACTAGGTTTGGGTTTTGGGGTACAGGGGTATTTTAGGGTTCAGGGGTAGGTTTGGGTCTTGGGGTACAGGGGTATTTTTAGGGTTCAGGGGTATGTTTGGGTTTTGAGGTACAGGGGTATTTATAGGGTTCAGGGCTAGGTTTTGGTTTTGGGGTACAGGGTTATTTTTAGGGTTTAGGGATAGGTTTGGGTTTTGGGGTACAGGGTAGATTTATAGGGTTAAGATGGGTTGGTGTTTAAGGGTGTTGGGGTATTTTATAGAGTAAGGGTGGGTTATGATTATGGGGTGCAGGGGTATATAAAGTAGGGGTGGGCGGAATTGGAGCGAACTTGGTACAATAAATCCGCTATATTTCGTTCCGTCAGATTTCCAATTATTAAAACAGAAACCTCATATATTCAAGGTAAAATAACAAGTAGTTCTACATGGTAAAATGCATATAGTCATTTCACAAAAGTGAAATTAGCTTCCAGCAAGCAGTGAGAGAGGTGATGATTTTGAGATGAAGCCCCTGCAAACCATTATGGGACGAGATTAGCAGTGGGAAGTGAATATTATAGTATCCAAATAATTCTACTAAGAGCTGCAGTTCACCTGTTCTCCCCAGTTGTCCCCAAGAGGCAAATGCAATAGCATTTAAAATATTATACATCAAGCTGCAGTTCACCTCATGGTCCCTAAATGTCCCTGATGAGGCAAATGCAATAGCATTTAAAATATTACACATCAAGCTGCAGTTCACCTCATGTCCCTAGATGTCCCTGATGATGCAAATGCAATAGCATTTAAAATATTATTTAGCAAGCTGCAGTTCACCTCGCCGTCCCTAGATGTCCCTGATGAGGCAAATGCAATAGCATTTAAAATATTATACATCAAGCTGCAGTTCACCTCGTCGTCCCAAGATGTCCCTGATGAGTAAAATTCAAAAACATTGAAACCCTTTCATGAATGGTAAAAATGATGCCAAGCTTATCCTATAATGCTTTGCAGGGCCTTTTAGTTGTATTTTTGCCCATAACTGTGCTTGGGGTGGTTCTAAGAGAATGGGACCTCCACTGAATTACTATTTAAAGGGAGCAGGAATGTATAGAACCTGGCAAGAAAAAACAACACTCGTGACGGAATGCCCCCAGTGATTGTCACGCCCCCAGCACACACCCACAGCACAATGCAGACACGCCCACAAGGGAGTACTTTGCTGGCACGGTTCTTTTACATTTTAAATGTATGTGGTGGGCGTCTGCATAGCCTATGTCCTTCTGCTGCAACTGCCCTTTCCAACGCTGTATTGGGTGTTGTGATTGGTGCTGTGGTTCCTGAGTTTACCTGGCCAAAGGTGCAAGTTCTCTCTTTATAATAGTAGTATAGACTAGCAGCCTGCCCGGACGTTGTCCGGGTATGAATTGCTGCCGGTATATTGTTTTGTAGGATTTCGTTTTGATAGCATTTCTTATCTGTGACAGGCCTGTGAAACGCTCCGATTCACAGTGCACTGCTGATGCACTTAAGAGTGTGAGTTCAGTAGTGTGTGAACTCGAGTTTCCCTACTTTATTTTTCCTTGCAATATTATATAGCGCGAACTCGACAACATAGCATGAGCACAATTTACATTACAGAAGAACACATTCATTTGTGGTAAGCACGGGGAGACAAAGCGATTTGCCTGGAATCACAGGATGTTGAGCTGATGCCGAGATTCGAACGTAGCTCCCCAGCTCTAAAGTTCGCAATTCTAGAAATTGTTGCTGGAGGTGTGTCTAAAAGTGTATGTCGGTGCTGGCCATCAATGAGAGAGACCTGTACATTTTTCAAATCGGTGGTGAAAAAATATGAGTATGTTGCTGGAGATGTTGGCCGCCATGCCACCAATGTACATACCGGGGAGGGTGTGGAAAAAGGTAGGGCCGATGTTGATCAAGAACCTTTTTCAGTATTGCCCGGCGCTAACCGCCTCTCATACCACTCGAAGCTATCAAACAAAGAGGCAGGCGCTGGAGACTTGAAGGCAGGAAACAGAAGTTTATTCCGACGGAGCAGAACACGTCAACTCAGACAACAGGGTATCTTCTTGAGGTGCTCTAATTGCATCTCTGAGGCCTGGCCTCTTATACACAAGTTTATTGCTTTATTACATAAAACACATCTCTGTCAACACTTTTATGTACGGAAAGACTTCCTCGGAATCCCCGCTTCAAGCCCGTTCCCACACACATTTACAGTAGAAGTCCCCACCCCGGTCACAACAGGTGACGATTGTCGCGCAGCTGGGCATTCCGCCGATTCCCGGAATGCATGTGGTCGATCGGATCTCATGGGGTGGGGGCTTTGATCAGTTTGTCGATCCTTTGATGGGAGAAGCTTCCTACTGTATGGGGGCAATAAACAGCATCTGCAGGGCCAGGTGGCGGCCTGGGAACAAGCAGGACAATCGGGCACAGAGGAAAGGGGGTTTTATCAAAGGATACGAGATCATGAAAGGAATGGAGGGAGGTGTTGAGCTGGGAACAGGATGAGGTTCCGAGGCAGGGTTGCGCTGAAGAGGGGTTTATGGCCCAAGCATGTGAGAGCGGGGGCTGTCAGCGCGCGGGGGATGCCTGCGAGGTTAAGAGAGAGAGAGAGAGACGCGCTGGCTATCGGCGGTGGGCAGGGAGGCCATTGCATTCAAAATGGCTGCTGCTTACGCGCACGAATGGGCCTAAAAAGGGACAAGATGGCGCTGATAATGTTGACGCTGCAAACTAGATTTTAACAGTCCTCCCTTTTCAACATATCTAGCCAACTTGTCTAATCGATGTCTATCTTCATCAAATTCCTAACCTCAACATCGTACAATGCTCCCATGCGTTCCTTGTCGAAGTCCACAGTCTTAGGGCAGATACAATTCGCACATAGTGAACACAGAGGCGGCAGGCATTGGATTCCTAAGCAGAACCCACATATTACAACAACAGGAATCAGGATAATCGTAAACAACCTCCACCCCCAGTTCTTTACAGTACTCCAGAACCATCCACCAAGCGACCATTCTTCTTGCTCCTGGTGAACTTCTGAGGAAAGTCTGTGGAGATGTTCGATGGCTTTGTACACTGAGGGTGAACTGTCCGGTATATATGTGCAGCAGCTGGACCCAATGATGCGGCATGCTCCTCCACGATCTGCTAGAACCACATCTAGAACAAGGCGGTTCTGGAGAGCCACCAGGCGGACCGCTTGAAGCTCGGCTGTATTGTTCGCAAGGATGCCAGCTGTAATGTTCATCGTTGTTTCGACTGCTTGGGTCACATTTCGGATGGCACGGCTGTTCGCCATCGGGCCCCAGAGTGGAACAAGTCCCTTCATTGCATCGAGGAACTGTGCTCCGGTGGAGTCGGCTTGCTCAATGTCCTTGGCTTGTTTTTGTCTGTGGTGATTTGCAGGAGCCACATAGGTCGGAGGAAGGATGAAGGCAATGTAACAGGTGCCCCCCCAGCCTTTGGGGAGCCAGGTGTAGGCCTTTGTACCACAAACAAAGTACATGTTCGGAGAGGAGACAAAAGAGGGTGGATCAGGGGAGTCTAAAGTTCTGGTGATGCGGCAAGCGCTGCGGCCTACCAGCTGTGTCCCAAGCCCTTCGATGCACATAAGGCCTGTGACGTTGATGACGGATAGGGCCACAGTCAGGGTGGCAGCTGTTCATTTCCGGAGGTAGGAGAAGGTGGGTCTGGTCGGATTGTTAAAC
This sequence comes from Lissotriton vulgaris, assembly GCF_964263255.1. Classification (NCBI taxonomy): domain Eukaryota; kingdom Metazoa; phylum Chordata; class Amphibia; order Caudata; family Salamandridae; genus Lissotriton; species Lissotriton vulgaris. The sequence continues at coordinate 254,290,460 of NC_141685.1, forward strand.
ACCTGCATTTCAATTCGTTCTTTAACAGGGATGTCCATGTGGATAGAGTCGTTAGATGTCTGTGGACAGAAGGGTGCAGCAGTTTTCTTCGTTTTGTTCTGCCAGACTTCATGAAAGAAATGTGTCATAGTTCTGCTGGAGGTGGCATTATCCCTATAGCTTTCTTGCAAGAGGATCAGCCAAGCAAGGCAGGAGCCGTGAATTGAGAAGCGTGAAGGGATGAAGAGTATAGAATGTCCAGTGGCGTGGGGCAGCAACCCACAGATCCAGCAGTTGGTGGCATTGGTAGCAAGATTGTGTTGGTGCAGCAGTTGCACAAAGGAGTTGTTCCAAAACTCCTTACGTTTTTCTCGGAGTTGGGGTGAAAGAGAAATCAGATAATGTTCTTTCATTGTGGTAGGCTGAGCAGTGGTCAGGAATGTCTCATGAGTTGGTGCGCTCTCTTCCATAATCCAGAGGGTGGTCATGAGGAGGAGGCAAAAGAGAAGGGCGATGAAAAGTGCAATAGTCTTTGAACTGTGGATTTTGTCAGTCTTTGGATTTCCGTAGCGAATCTTCAGATATCCGGTTGCGTCCATCATCTTCGTGCCGGGTGCTTCCATCATCTTCTTATCGGGCGCTTCCATCATCTTCAAGGGAGCTCGGTAGCGGGCAGAACCACAAACTTCGTCTGGCTTCTCTCCTGACAGCCTTAGTAGTGTTAGGCCGCCGCTCTGAGATTTACGACTTAGTCAATGGTCTGCTTAGCCGAAACTCCCTCCTTTCGTCGCAGGTTATACCCTTCTCTGGATGGCACAGTAGGATCGGGAAATTTTGCTACTTCAAGTGTCTCTGTATCAGGATAGCAGTTCAGTGATGGTCGGTCTTTGTTCAGGAGCTCTTCCTGGGTGGCCACGTCTTCGGTCGTTGTCAGGGTCGAGGTTATCTTCTTGCAATGGTGTGCATGCACCCAATTGCGCTTTCCTTCCACTCGAAGAGCTGTTCGGGTGGTGAGTAGGACTTGCCAGGGGCCCGTCCACCGGGGTTCCAGACTCTTGGCACGCTGGAAGTTGCGGATTAGGATGAAGTCCCCGGGTTGCAGGTTGTGTCCGGGACCCCTGGAAGCGTCAGGAATGGCATGCAGCACCTGTTGGTGGATAACAGACAGTGTCTTAGTCTATTTATACAAGTAATCGGACATTAGGACGTCCGGGACGTCATGAATGGAAGTCGGTTTTGGTGCAGACCAGACGCTCATGGGCCGGCCGAAAATGACCTCGTAAGGTGTCAAGTGGTGTTTGGTGGGGGTAGAACGCATCGATAGCAATGCCAGTGGGAGAGCGTCTGGCCATTTCAGTCCTGTGGTAGCCACTATTTTAGCCAGTTTTAGTTTTAGAGTGTCATTGTGTCGTGCAACTAGTGGAGCAGATTGGGGGTGGAAGACTGGGTGGAACTTCTGTTTTACACCCAACCCCTTCAAGATGAGTTGGATAACTTCAGCTACGAAGTGGGGGCCATTGTCACTCCATAAAATTCGACAAAGGCCGTAACGAGGGAAGAGTTCCTTTAGTAGTACCTTTGCAGTGGCCATAGCAGTGTTGTCGCGGGTTGGATAGGCTTCCACCCACTTGCTAAATGCGCACACCACAACAAGTACGCACTTCAGGCCTTGGCATCTTTCTAGCTGGATGTAGTCCATCTGCAGGACTTCAAACGGGTGATTGGGAACCCCAAACCCTCCCCAGGGTACTACAGTTCCTTTCCCAGGGTTGTGTTGCAGACATATCAGACATTGTTGGACCACACGTTTGGCGGAGTCTGCGATCTTGTCATTGTGCCAAACCTTGGAGACAAGCTCGGTCATAGGGGCTGATCCTATGTGTGCAGGTGACTGTGCCATAGTCAGTATGGGGATCAGGTATGAATCGGGTAGCAACCATTTGTTCGTGTCTTTTGTTCTCCAGCAGCCTTCATCGTCTTTCAGTCCCACCCATGCCCATTCAGTCAATTCGTGTTGTGAGCTGGCCATTTGGATGTCCCTAATAGTTTCCCTAGTGTCTGTCCATTTCTCTGCTTGTGACCTGGTCACGTACATGCGTGTTGTCGTCCTATTCTCAGCTGTGGTTCGGGCAGTCATGTTGGCTAGTTCATTCCCTTGTCCAATGATGTCTGTCACCTTTTTGTGTGCTTGCCATTTTATTACTGCAAGTTGTTTGGGAAGAAGGACTGCTTCAGTTAGGGCGGAGACTAGATCTCCGTGTAAAATGGGGGTGCCGTGTGAGGTCAAGAATCCCCTCTTCTTCCAAAGGAGCCCAAAATGGTGAACCACCCCGAAGGCGTACTGGCTGTCGGTGTAAATGTTTGCTGTGGTTCCTGCTGCCAGGATACATGCTCGTGTGAGGGCAATCAGTTCTGCTGCCTGTGCAGATCTTTGCGTGATGCGGGCTGTCTCTACTACAGTTCGGGCTGTGGTGACTGCATAAGCAGCTGAGGTGGTGCCATCGGGAAGTTTGATGCAAGAACCGTCCACCCACAGCTCTCCGTCAGGGTCAGGAAAAGCCGTGTCTCTGAGGTCAACCCTACTCCTGGTCTGTTCGTCCGTAAGGGTCACACAGTCATGTACAGGGGACACATTGGGATCGGTCTCTGGTAGGGGTAACAAAGTCGCCGGGTTCAGTGTGGTGCATCTTTTCAGGGTGATGTGGGGTGCAAGCAGAGTCAATTCATATCCAGTCAGTCGTGCACTCGTCAGGTGTTGCGTCTTAGTCTGGTTCAGGAGGGTGTCAACCGCATGGGGTACTAACACCGTGAGGGGATTCGAAAGCACGATCCCCTCACTCTGTCGGATAGAGATAGCAGCGGCAGCTACAGCTCGAAGGCAGGCAGGCAAAGCTCTGGCTACAGGGTCAAGAGTGGAGAGAAGTAAGCGCATGGTCGTTGCTTTGGGCCAATGGACTGGGTCAAGACAGACAAAGCACATCCCGCCCTTTCGTGAGTGTAGAGGGAGAAGGGCTTCGTGTAATCGGGGGTTCCTAGGACAGGGGCTGAACAAAGGGCATCTCGTAGTTCTATGAAGGAGGATTGGCATTCAGGGGTCCAAGGGAGTGGGAAGGGAACATCTTTAGCTAGCAGAGAAAGCAGCGGTTTCACGATGAGGCTAAAGTTCGGTAACCACTGTCGGCAGAAGGAAGTGAGACCTAGTAGGGAGCGGACTTGTTTCTGAGTCTTAGGGACAGGGGTCTCTAGAATGGTTTGGATTTGGTCGGGAGTAAGTTTCCATCCGTCTTTGGACAAGAGGTGGCCTAAGTAAGTGACCTGGGGTTGGCAGAATTGCAGCTTTTTTTTGGAGACCTTGTGGCCATTTTCCGCAAGGAAGTGCAGGAGTTGGATGGTGGCTGTGCCGCCAAGTGGAGTGGTATCGGCCGCCAAAAGGATGTCATCGACGTATTGTATCAACACCACTCCATCGGGTAACTGGACTTCGTCCAGTTGTCTCTTGAGGGCCTGACTGTAAATGCTGGGGCTTTCTGTGTAGCCTTGGGGTGCTCGACAGAATCTATATGAGCGGGCTTTTAGAGTGAAGCCAAAGAGGTATCGGCTGTCTGGATGGATGGGGATAGAAAAGAAAGCATTTTTGAGATCAATGACAGTGAATGTGGTGGCAGTAGAAGGAATCAAAGTAAGAATAGTGGTGATGTCTGAGACCACGGGGTACTGAGGTACAACTACTTTGTTGACCTCTCCAAGGTCAATGATGAAACGGTACGCTATCTCATCTCCCTCTCCTTGTTTCTTTATGATGGGTATGATAGGGCTGTTGCAAACATTGCTAACTACTTCCTCTACCACTCCTGCGTCTATCAGGGACTGAATAATCTTCACCAATGCCTTCTCGCCCTCGGGCGATATCCGATATTGTGGAAGTTTCGGGAGTATTGCGTCCTGTCGAACAGTTATGTGCACTGGGTCAATCATCATGCGTCCTACGTCCGAGTCAGTCTTGGCCCACAGATACAGAGGCAGAGTGTCAAGTAGGGACGAATCAGTTTCAGTGATGGAAAACATGCGTCGGGAAGGACAATCTCTGAGCAGAGCTGGGTTGTCGTACAGAAAGACTCGAACTCCATCTTGTGAACATCTAATAGTAGCTCGGAAATGTTTCAGCAAGTCAAGTCCCATAATGGCGTCAGGGGTATTGGAAGAAAGCAAAAACGTCGTGTCAGTGGTGTTGTTCTCTAGGTCAAAGGAGATCGGTGTGGACAAAGGGTTAGTGGAGGGCGTTCCATCGAAACCTATCGATGTTACAAGCGAGCCAGACAAGGGTGCCCTTGGAATCAGTCGTTTAGATAACGCACTACGTGTCGTGCCAGTGTCTACCATGGAATGGAGACTTCGTACCTAGGACCTTAGCGGTGACATAAGTACCTTGCTGGTCGACATAGAGCTCGAATGGTTCCCTCCCGTGCCCTAGGCAGTCCTATGCGAAGTTATGGGCGTCGTCGCAGTCAGACTGCTGGTACTGGTTCTGTCGGGGACGGTCAAATGTATTCGGTCTACCTGATCTGTCGTTATTCGTATCATTCGTGGACCCCCGTTGCTGTCCTCTATTTCTCGGTCCACCCGCTACATCTTTGGGGTCCCTATTCCTGTTCATCTCCAACAGAACTGGACACTGGGATTTCCAATGGCCGAATCCCTTGCAGAATGCACACTGGTCCTTGCTAATATCTTTACGTCCAACATGGGGTGCTGGAGTACGGTCTTTAGGGGGTGCGTTCCTAGGGGCATTTGTCTGGTAATTCCCTTTGTACTGCTCTCGTCCTATAGTCACCCCTTGCAACTGCGCAATCATCACCCTCTCCTTCAAGTCTTTCTTCTTTTTCTCTGTCGCTCTATCGTTTTCATTTTTCTGATGCTCATAGTATTGGGCCATCTGGAGGATAGCCGCAGGCTTGGAGGCTGCCCAACTACTCTCGCTGGCCTGCAGTTTCTGAGAGACCTCCTGCGACAGACCTTTGACATAGTTCTGGACAAACAGATGGTGTCCGGTTGCAGTGGTCATGTCCTGGCCGCTGTAATCGGAGAACACCGTTTCAAACTGGGAGAAGTATTCCGATACGTCTTCCTGGGGTTTCTGACGACAGGCCGTTACTATCGACCAGTCCACTTTCTTTTCTGGGATCAGGGTTTTTAGTTTCTGCACAATTTTGCCTGGGAGTTCTAAAATGGATTTCAAAGGCTTCTGTCCAGGCTCTCGTTGTCTATCTATGCCATCGAGTTGTGACAGGTATGTCCAAACAGCTCAAGGTGGCCGACTTTCCGGATTTGCTTCCACACATCAGCTGGCAGACATAACCCGAAAAACAAGTCAATGTCAGCCAGGGTCATAATCGTTGAACCTAAGGCTGTACCTAATTCAGTGTAGAAGGCAGTGGGGTTTTTACGTAAATCGGGCAGAGATTTCCGGAACGTCAGAATATCTTGCCGATCCCATGGCTGGTAGACCCAGTTATACACTACCCTCCCTCTTGCATCTTGGTGGTTGACGTCATCGTGTGTTCCCTGACCTTGTGGGGGAACCCAATAGGGGGCAGCCTCTCTTATTGGCATAATGGTGCTAGCTTGTTCTATTCGTGGTTCGGTCGCTACAGGTGTCGTAGGTTTAGCTTCCGACTCTTGTTCAGTGAGGTGGTGGAAAACCTCAAGCATACGCACAAGGAGGTCCGTCACGTCACACTCGCCCTCATCCCCGATATCGACCTTTCTATACAGAGTCGTTAGGCTCTCTGGACCTTTGTCTCGATATCGGTCCTCATAAGCATTCAGGGCATGGTAACATAATCGTACGACAAAGTGCCGTCTGTGGCTCCCAGCATATGAGTTGAACATATCCGTGATGTGCTCCTCACTCTCTTTTCTTTCTACTAGTGTCCTTACTATCTTGTCAATCCCTGCTCGTTCATCTTTGCTCAATCTGTTCGTTCTTGTGGAGTCTGACTTTCGGACCTCAGGGTCATCTAACATTGTCGCTTGTGCTGTATCTAGTACAAGGGGTTCGGCCGATGCGGAGGCCATGGGGACCGAAGCTCTGGTACTACTCTTGCTTGTGCTTGGGGGCAACGGGTGCTGCGCTAAAGGTTGGGAAGGGGCATATGGAGGGGGCATGTAGATGATCGGGGGACCTAACAAAATATCATTGTTGGCTCGCTGTTTCGAGGGTAATTCGGGGTAGAGCGTAGAGGGTGTTCTAACAGGACACTGACTCGATGTTTCGGACTCTTGCTTCCGTTTGGCTTCCTCTCTTTCCTTAATCTCTTCTTCTAATTTCCTGGCAGCTAGGTGGGCTGCCTTTCGTAGCTCTTTCTCTAATCTAATTTTGTTTCTCTTTTTACGTTGTTCTGTTTCTTTGCGCCACATGCCGAGACTATCAAGCATAGTGGGCGTTGTCTTGTTGTTACAAAGGGCTGTTTCTAGCGCGCTTATTTTCTCTTCATCGAAGGATCCTATCAGTGGCCACTGACTTTTCTGATCCTTTTTCGTATATTTATGCCATAATTTGCTATAGGCTATGGCGATCAATCCATGCTTCATGAACATGTCCTTATTAGGGGTGCCTTCCAGTGGAGCCAGATGGTTCATCTCTAATAAGCGGTCTGGGCTGAACCAACTACCAATCAGTGGGGAGAAGATAGGCATGACGGATTACAATGGGGAGAAAAGTCTGCACTACCTATCTTATCACTGCTTGCAAAGACTAGACAGAATATTTCTATTCTTCGTTATTTGCAGGCAGAGAATACCTCAAAAGAACCAATATCGAACAGTCAATGTTCGGTCAATCAAACAATCAATGGGGAGAAAGAATAGGCACGACGGATTACAACGGGGACAAAAGTCTGCGTTACCTACCCTTCACTACCTGCAAAGGAAGAGAGAATCTATTCTTCTCCGTTTGCAGACAGAGAATCTCCAAAAGAACCAACAATTCGAAGAGTAATACTAGTATTTTCCAAACAATCAAACAATCATTTCGCAATTTGTCGAGTTACACGACCTTACCCAGACCGCATGGACAGTTTCTTGTCTTCCGAATCCAGCACCCGATCGTCCTCTATTCTTCGTGACTATCGCTGCACTCCTGATGGTTCCCAGTCAGGACCATAGATCACTCGAGAGAGGTCTGTACGGAACCAGTGAAGTTCGGATGATCGGCTGTCAGACAAGGGTCTATCGGACAGGAGCTCTCCCGATCGTTGCAGTCGTTCACTCTGTCGCCAGGACCTCTCCCACTGGATCCACGAGTCACTGATGTCCCAACGTTGGGCGCCAATTGTGGAAAAAGGTAGGGCCGATGTTGATCAACAACCTTTTTCAGTATTGCCCGGCGCTAACCGCCTCTCATACCCCTCGAAGCTATCAAACAAAGAGGCAGGCGCTGGAGACTGGAAGGCAGGAAACAGAAGTTTATTCCGACGGAGCAGAACACGTCAACTCAGACAACAGGGTATCTTCTCGAGGTGCTCTAATCGCATCTCTGAGGCCTGGCCTCTTATACACAAGTTTATTGCTTTATTACATAAAACACATCTCTGTCAACACTTTGATGTACGTAAAGACTTCCTCGGAATCCCCGCTTCACACACATTTACAGTAGAAGTCCCCACCCCGGTCACAACAGGTGACGATTGTCGCGCAGCTGGGCATTACGCCGATTCCCGGAATGCATGTGGTCGATCGGATCTCATGGGGTGGGGGCTTTGATCAGTTTGTGGATCCTTTGATGGGAGAAGCTTCCTACTGTATGGGGGCAATAAACAGCATCCGCGGGGCAAGGTGGCGGCCTGGGAACAAGCAGGACAATCGGGCACAGAGGAAAGGGGGTTTTATCAAAGGATACGAGATCATGAAAGGAATGGAGGGAGGTGTTGAGCTGGGAACAGGATGAGGTTCCGAGGCAGGGTTGCGCTGAAGAGGGGTTTATGGCCCAAGCATGTGAGAGCGGGGGCTGTCAGCGCGCGGGGGATGCCTGCGAGGTTAAGAGAGAGAGACGCGCTGGCTATCGGCGGTGGGTAGGGAGGCCATGAGATTCAAAATGGCTGCTGCTTACATGCACGAATGGGCCTAAAAAGGGACAAGATGGCGCCGATAATGTTGACGCTGCAAACTAGATTTTAACAAGGGTAAACACCCATTATTCTGCAACTTTGTTTCCGCATACCATCACTCCGCATACTTTCATTACGAAAGTACCATGACTCCGCAATGCCATTATAACGCATGGCATTACATTTTATATGCTTTTACCATGCATACATTTACAACGAAATTCGTTGTAAATGCATGAATGGTAAAAGCATGTTTTTTAACATGTTTGGATAAGGTAAGTATGGGTATAGGGGTATATATTTTGGGGTACTGAGGTATATGTTTTGGGGTGTTTGGGTATTTTAAGTGTTCAGATATAGTTTTGGGTTATGGGGTACAGGGGTAGTTTTAGGGTTTAGGGATAGGTATGGGTTTTGGGGTACAGGGGTATTTTTAGGGTTCAGGGATAGGTTTGGGTTTTGAGGTACAGGGGTATTTTAGGGTTATGGGGTAGGTTTGGATTTTGGGGTACAGGGGTATTTTAGGGTTCAGGGGTAGGTTTGGGTTTTGGGGTACAGGGGTACAAGGGTATTTTTTGGGTTCAGAGCTAGGTTTGGGTTTTGGGGTACAGGGGTATTTTAGTGTTCAGGGGTAGGTTTGGGATTTGGGGTACAGGGTTATCTTTATGGTTCAGGGCTAGGTTTGGGTTTTGGGGTACCCGGGTATTTTTAGGGTTCGGGGTAGATTTGGGTTTTGGGGGACAGGGGTATTTTAAGGGTTCAGGGGTAGGTTTGGTTTTTGGGGTACAGGGGTATTTTAGGGTTCAGTGGTAGGTTTGGGTTTTGGGGTACAGGGGTATTTTTAGGGTTCAGGGCTAGGTTTGGGTTTTGGGGTACAGGGGTATTTTTAGGGTTCTGGGGTAGTTTGGGTTTTGAGGTACAGGGGTATTTATAGGGTTCAGGGCTAGGTTTGAGTTCAGGTACAGGGGTATTTTAAGGGTTTAGGGATAGGTTTGGGTTTTGAGGTACAGGGGTATTTATAGGGTTCAGGGCTAGGTTTGAGTTCAGGTACAGGGGTATTTTAAGGGTTTAGGGATAGGTTTGGGTTTTGGGATACAGGGTATATTTATAGGGTTAAGATGGGTTAGGGTTTAAGGGTGTTGTAGTATTTTAAGGAGTAAGGGTGGGTTATGATTATGGGGTGCAGGGGTATTTAAAGGGAGCAGGGTGGACACCCGGAGCTGGAATGCACAGAACCTGGGAAGAAAAAACAATGAAATATTTGGCACAACGCTCACTTTCTTTCCCATTAATCCTGCGCCCCGCACACACCCACAGCACACGATATGAGACATGGCATGAAGGGCGGAACGTAAAAACAACAGTTGATGGACAGAATGCGGAACAATGTCATACAACCCCCTCAGTACAGAGATCTGGGCATAAATCCATTGTTTTTTTGCACTCCACACCACCCCAGTTCAGACATGACCATATACAAATCAGCCTTGACCCTGTGCCTCATGGGAACAGTCGAGCCCGAACTGCCAAGCCATGTCTTTCCTGGACCGGAATCACGCATCTTAGGACTGGTTTCTGGCTATCTACCATCTTCAGCAAGGATAGCTTGACTCCAGTGGTTTGGAGAGCATGGGACTCATGTCTGAGCATACCCATCCCACTCGGGGTGACAAATGCAAAAACAACAGTTGATGGACAGAATGCAGAACAATGTCATACATTCACCCCAGTACAGCGATCTGGGCATAAATCCATTGTTTGTTTGCACTCCACACCACCCCAGTTCAGACATGGCCATATGCAAATCAGCCTTGACCCTGTGCCTCATGGGAACAGTCCAACCCGAAGGGTGGAACTACCACACGCCCCCAGCGTTTGTCACGCCCCCAGCACACGCCCACAGCACAATACAGACACACCCACAAGGGATTACTTTGCTGGCACGGTTCTTTTACCTTTTAAATGTATACGATGAGCTTCTGCATAGCCTATGTCCTTCTGCTGCAACTGCCCTTTCCAACGCTGTATTGGGTGTTGTGATTGGTGCTGTGGTTCCTGAGATTACCCGCCTCAAAGTTTTGGCCTATCTCTTTATTATATTAGTATGGATTCCCTAGGACTCGACACTTGCAGTTCTAGAACATGCCTTGCAGAGTGTTGACCCATGGCCATATGAAACCCCCATCACATTTATTTGTGACTGTGCCTCTCTAGCTATAGCTATCAAAGAGGTCTACCAATTTCAAAAGGAGGAATTCCCCTATCACTAACTCTAGCTCTAGACACATCTTATCTCAACTAGAAAAAGTTGCAGAATTTTCTCTTGTTTAGGAACAGCTACCATCCATTGTGTTGACATTTAATCTTGGGAGCACTGGCACTGGACCTTCTCTTTTTTCTATAATTGCCCCCTGTTCCTCCCTTTTGTAATGTGTTACTAATGAGTACGGCAGCCAGCCGTGGGACACTATTTTCTATTTTTCCTTCTAGATTCACTTTTTCTCACCTGTTAGTGCCCATTAGACATTCCTTAGTGGGTTCCATTCAGATACACTTACAACATGGACAATCCAGGGCTCAGCTTTGATGATGACATAGAGGCATAAGGGCTTCACCCCTTCTTTCAGGTGATGGCAGTGTAGCATCAGGTAGCCGGAATGAGGACTCTTAGACGGTTTGACCTTTCATCGTGAATGGGCTAAAATTGCATGGAAATGCACTCGCAGTTGGCTTGTGTTGATTATCAACACAGCCAAGCGCTTATCAGATGAGCTTCTGATCCAGATTACCCTAGCGGAGAATGGGTTTAAAGCAGGCATCTCCATTTCTTCATTTAAATCACGACTCGCTGAAATAAATGAAGAAATGGATGATCATAAGGAGTATCTAACCAAACAGAAAATTTCAAAACTCCAAAAAGATATTAAACACTTTGACCAAGGTAAAATGTACCCTTACATTAAAGAGGACTATGTCTTTCAGAGTTATGACACCACATCTGATGAGGGCAGGGACACGTCCATCAGATCAGGGTCCACTAGTAGTGATTCCAGTCATGAAAAGAGGAATTATACACAGAGGAGGCCTTAGACAAAAACCTCCACCTTTGTTTCAAGGAATCCCACCACACTCCTTTCAACCACCAATGTACCCTGGACAGTGGATGGGACCGCATCCAATGTGGAACAAACCACCTGGACATTGTCCCCAAATGCCTCAATACCAACAATTCCCCCTCCCCCCTTTTTACAACAGAGGGAGGGCAGAGGAAGAGGCAGATGAAGAGGCGGACCCAAGAACGTCCACTGGCAAGACCCAGAAACAGATGGTTCTGAGGAGCAAGACAACGAAACCCGAGTGGTTAATCATTCATCCCGGCCCATGACCGAGGATGAATCAAAGCTCTTGGAGAAGGGCCTTGGTTTTGTCCCGACCCCCAAGGAGGACACCTTCAGACTTCATCAAGAACTCCATCAACTATTTCACAAAATAAGACTCAAGGCATTTTTTCAAGACAAGAGAAGGCGAGAATGGTTTTTAGATGTCAATCTGGCAACGGGCGCACTGCCTGTATGGAAGCACTAATAGACAGTTATTTGTGGTGCAACTGGGTGAGCGGAAAACCATATAACCACTCAATGGTTGTGTCAGCAAGCTGGCAAAACCTCACAATTACTACATAGACGTACCCTATGCACACGCACAATATTGTTGTACACGTAGGTGGTAGTACAAAAAATTCATAGAAATGCAACACATGCAGAGAAACAGTTATTATTGACAAAAAAATGGAAAAGAAAAGTGTGACAAGGGATGATCCTTTGGTCCTTTTTTAATTTTCAAGGCTTAACAACAGCCAGCCGACACGTGTTTCATCGCTCACGCGAATCTTGTCCTCCTTCCTGAGCGACCGTACCCAGGCTGTTCGCCTGGGCGAATTCACTGCGGACTTCCGGAAAGTTCAGTGCGGGGTCCCTCAAGGCTCTTCCCTTTCCCCCCTTTTGTTTAATCTGTATACTGCCCCTCTAATTTTCTCTCTCCAACAGATGGAGGTCACCGTATTTAATTATGCGGATGACCTCCAGCTTGTTTTCAATCTCTCCTCTTCCCCCTCCTCTGCGCTGAACTTTCAATCTGTCATGCTACACATCAGGGACTGGATGAACCACAATCACCTCAAACTTAACCCCGACAAGACCGAGCTGGTGTTGACGGGTGGTTCATCCAGCCCCTGGTCCTCTCTCTTCTGGCCTCCCTCTCTTGGCCCCTCTCCTGCACCCTCCCCCTCCGTCAAAACCTTAGGCATGAAACTCAACTCCCAACTTACCCTTCACTCCCAGGTTAGCTCTGTGGTGTCTTCCTCTTTTCTGTCACTGCGCACTATTCGCAGGGTGTCCCGTTTCTTCACCTTTTCTGTTTTTAAACTTATCATCCTGGCCATGGTGGTGTCCCGCCTGGATTATGGTAACGCCCTGTATGCCGGCATTCCTGCATACAGCTTGCGCCGCCTGCAACAGATTCAAAACCAGGCGGCCCGCCTGGCCTTGAAACTCCCAAAATTCCATCATTCTACCCCCCTTCTGAAATCCCTACACTGGCTCCCTGTGCGAGCCAGAATTCAATTCAAGCTCGCCTCCATCACTTTTCTGGCCCGCCTTGGCCTGGCACCAGCATTTATTTCCTCCGAGATTGTTCCATATGTTCCCACCAGGGAACTTCGTTCATCTTCCCAGTCCCTCCTCACCATCCCACGTTACCGGAGAAAGAAGTGGGGAGGCTCTAAATTTGCCACTCTTGCCCCTATCCTCTGGAACTCTCTTCCCATTGACCTTCGTACCATCACCCTCTATTCACAATTTCGTAAACACCTCAAGACTCATCTGTTTACAAAATCTTTTGATTAATTTCCCTTAGCCCTCCCAGCCTGTTAGCCCCGGATCCAGTCAGTTATAGCGCCAAGAAACCGCTGGTATACGTGCGCTTTAAAAGTACTTTTAAACTCAAACTCAAACTCACCTTCAGGGCTCTAGGTAGCTGTGTTTGAGCCAAAGGTCGCTCTGCCGGTGATACTTCTGACCCGGTGGGGCCCATAACCGTCTTGGACACGTGTCCATTACCAGGAACACGGCGACCGGGAACAGCACCTCGGAGTTCAAGAAGAAATAAACAAAGACATACCATGAGGGTATAGAGCTACCTCTGATCCTCCGTCTCTTTTCAGCGCTTTATTAGACCATAGGAATTTCGGAGTGACTGGCTCCTTTTAGATATTAACTATAGTTCCCGGACATAAGCAAGAAGCGCACTTCACTTCAAGTCCACGTCCTCTCATTCATATTGGAATTTTAAGACGAATTTTAAGTCACTGTCCCGTGGTGGTAGGCCCGTACCAGCCGCAGTGTATTCTGTGCCACCAAGTCTGTGCAATGCAAGTGGTGCAGTAGCTATAACATCCCCTCCAGCTGTGGGGAATGTGATGTGGTAGTGCCCTAGGCCACAATGCATAAATAATAACATGTATACACCCAGGTGCATGTGCTGGATGGGTGTGAACCAGCCGTGAGAGAGTGGCTGGGGCATGCTGACAACTAAAAGAGAGTGTAGCTGGCACAGAGCTGATTTTTGTGAAGTGGTTACATGTTTTGTAGCAAGTAAAGGTTAATTTGTCTTGTCAATAAAATGTGGGTGCAGTAGATTATTCGAGAGTTTTTGCATGAGCTACGTTGTAGTGTATTAATAAAAGTTTTAAACAGAAATTTCAAATACCTTTAGTAAAAGAAAGATTAATTATCTTTGCAGGTTTCTATACATATAGCCATCTCACAAAAATGAAAATATAGCAAGCAGTGCCTTTGTTTAAGCAATAAATAATTCTGTTGTTACATGCCAAAATGCAGATAGTCATCTCACAAAAGTAAAAATGAAAAATAGCAAGCAGAGAGAGACGTGATGATAGAGAGAGGACCAAGCAGATGCCTTGAACACAAAGAGCACATCATGATGAAATGATTCGGTGGTGGTCCCATCCTGCTAGGACCACCCCAAGCACAGGTATGGGCAAAAATACAATCCCAACCAAAGGCCCAGCAAAGCATTTTGGGACGATACTCTAGAATGCAGTGAATATTATAGTATCCAACATCAAAACATTCCTCAAGGGGCAGGTGCTGGGGCTCAGCTGAGAGCTAATCCAACAATGTTCACTAAACCCTGTACCCCAAAACCCAGACCTATCCCTAAACCCTAAAAAATACCCTTGTACCCCAAAACCCAAACCCATCCCTAAACCCTAAAAATACCCTTGTAGCCCAAAACCCAAATCTAGCCCTGAACCCTATAAATACCCCTGTACCTCAAAACCGAAACTTACCCCTGAACCCTAAAAATACCCATGTACCCCAAAACCCAAAACTAGCCCTGAACCATAAAAATAACCCTGTACCCAAAAACCCAAACCTACCCCTGAACCCTAAAATACCCCTGCACCCCAAAACCCAAACCTAGCCCTGAACCCTAAAAATGCCCCTGTACCCCAAAACCCAAACCTAGCCCTGAACCCTTGAAATACCCCTCGACCCCAAAACCCAAACCTACCCCTGAACCCTAAAAATACCCCTATACCCCAAAACCCAAACCTAGCTCTTAACCCTAAAAATACCCCTGTACCCCAAAACCTATACATATCCCTAAACCCTAAAACTACCCCAGTACCCCATAACCAAAACTATATCTGAACCCTTAAAATACTCAAACACCCCAAAACATATGCCTTAGTATCCCAAAACATATACCCCTATACCCATACTTACTTTATCTATACTACTATTATAAAGAGAGAACTGTGTCCTTTGAGCCAGGTAAACTCGAAAAGTACACCACCAATCGCAACACCCAATACAGCGTTGGAAAGGGCAGTTGCAGCAGAAGGACATAGGCTAGGCAGACACCCACCATATACATTTAAAAAGTAAAAGATCCGTGCCAGCAAAGTAGTCCCTTGTGGGCGTGTCTGTGTTGTGCTGTGGGCTTGTGCTGGGGGGGCGTGACAAATGCTGGGGGCGTGTGGTACGTTCCGCCCTTCGGGCTGGACTGTTCCCATAAGGCACAGGGTCAAGGCTGATTTGCATATGGCCATGTCTGAACTGGGGTGGTGTGGAGTGCAAAAAACGATGGATTTAGGCCCAGATCTCTGTACTGGGGTGAATGTATGACATTGTTCTGCATTCTGTCCATCAACTGTTGTTTTTGCATTTGTCACCCCGAGTGGGATTGGGTATGCCGAGACGTGAGTCCCATGCTCTCCACACCACTGGAGTCAAGCTGTCCTGGTTGAAAATGGCTGATAGCCAGACATTGGTTAAAGAAATGGCTTGGCAGTTCAATCTGGAATGCTTCCATGAAGCACAGGGTCAAGGCAGACTTGCTCATGACTGTGTCTGAACTGGGGGGGGTGCGTGGAGTGCAAAAAAAGGATGGACTAGGCCAAGATTTCTCTATTGGGGTGAATTTATGGCATTGTTCAGCATTCTGTCCATCAACAGTTATTAATACATTCTGCCCTTCATGCCGTGTCTCATATTGTGTGCTGGGCGTGTGCGGGGCGCACGTTGTGTCAAATATTTTATTGTTTTTTCTTCCCAGGTTCTGTACATTCCAGCTCCGCGTGTCCACCCTGCTCCCTTTGAATACCCCTGCACCCCATAATCAAAACACACCCTTACTCCTTTAAATACCCCAACACCCTTAAACACTAACCCATCTTAACTCTATAAATATACCCTGTAACCCAAAACCAAAACCTATACCTAAATCCTAAAAATACTCCAAAAACCAAACCTACCCCTGAACCCTAAAATACCCCTGTACCCCATAATCCAAACCTAGCCCTGAACCCTTAAAATACCCCTGTACCACAAAACCCAAACCCACCCCTGAACCCTAAAAATACCCCTGCACCCCAAACCTAACCCTGAACCATAAAAATAACCCTGTACCCCAAAACCCAAACCTACCCCTGAACCCTCAAATACCCCTGTACCCCAAAACCCAAACCTAGCCCTGAACCCTAAATATACCCCTGTACCCCAAACCCCAAACCTAGCCCTGAACCCCTAAAATACCCTTGTACCCCAAAACCCCAAACTACCCCTGAACCCTAAAAATACCCCTATACCCCAAAACTCAAACCTAGCCCTGAACCCTAAAAATACGCCTGTACCCCAAAACCCATACCTATCTCTAAACGCTAAAACTACCCCTGTACCCCATAACCCAAAACTATATCTGAACCCTTAAAATACCCAAACACCCCAAAACATATACCTCAGTACCCCAAAAACATACACCCCTATACCCATACTTACTTTATCCAAACATTGAAAATAAAACATGCTTTTACCATTCATGCATTTACAATGAATTTCGTTGTAAATGTATGCGTGGTTTACAGCATATAAAATGTAATGCCATGTGTTAAAATGGCATTGCGGAGTCATGGTACTTTCATAATGAAAGTATGCAGAGTGATGGTCTGCGGAAAGAAAGTTGCGGAATAAAGGGTGTTTACCCTCCTCCGGTAAGTACATTGGTGGCACGGCGGCCCACATCTCCAGCAACATACTCATATTTTTTCACCACCGATTTGAAAAATGCACAGTTTCTCTCATTGATGGCCAGCACCGACATACACTTTTAGACACACCTTCTGCCACAAGTTCTAGAATTGCGAACTTTAGAGCTGGGGAGCTACGTTCAAATCTCGGCATCAGGTCAACATCCTGTGATTCCAGGCAAATTGCTTTGTCTCCCCGTGCCTACCACAAATTAATGTGTTCTTCTGTAATGTAAATTGTGCTCATGCCATGTTGTCGAGTTTGCGCTATAGAATATTGCACGGAAAAATAAAGTAGGGAAACTCGAGTTCACACACTACTGAATGCGCACTCTTAAGTGCATCAGCAGTGCACTGTGAATCGGAGCGTTTCACAGGCCTGTCACAGATAAGAAATGCTATCAAAACAAAATCCTACAAAACAATATACACCTGACCGGCAGCAATTCATACCCGGACAACGTCGGGACGGGCTGCTAGTCCAAACATAAAAATAAAATGCTTTTACCATTCATGCATTTACAACGAATTTCGTTGTAAATGTATGCATGGTAAAAGCATATAAAATGTAATGCCATGCGTTATAATGGCATTGCGGAGTCATGGTACTTTCGTAATGAAAGTATGCGGAGTGATGGTATGCGGAAAAAAAGTTGCTGAATAATGGGTGTTTATCCTTCCCCGGTAAGTACATTGGGGGCACGGCAGCCCACATCTCCAGCAACATACTCATATTTTTTCACCACCGATTTGAAAAATGCACAGGTCTCTCTCATTGATGGCCAGCACCAATAAACACTTTTAGGCACACCTCCCGCCACAAGTTCTAGAATTGCGAACTGTAGAGCTGGGGAGATACGTTCGAATCTCGGCATCAGCTCAACATCCTGTGATTCCAGGCAAATCGCTTTGTCTCCTCGTGCTACCACAAATGAATGAGTTCTTCTGTAATGTAAATTGCGCTCATGCCATGTTGTCGAGTTCGCGCTATATAATATTTCAACGAAAAATAAAGTAGGGCAACTCGAGTTCACACACTATTGAACGCGCACTCTTAAGTGCATCAGCAGTGCACTGTGAATCGGAGCGTTTCACAGGCCTGTCACAGATAAGAAATGCTATCAAAACGAAATCTTACAAAACAATATACAACTGGCCGGCAGCAATTCATACTCGGACAACGTCGGAACGGGCTGCTAGTTTATATATAAATTTATAAATAAATAAATTGATTTATTAAATAAATTACCAAAATTATAGAGATATAACATGCTCAAAACCATTTCTTACTGTCTCTAGTCCCCCCTTTCTATCTTCAATCATCTCTCACTTTGCTTTGTTCTCGCTCCAAGTGTCCCCCTACCTCTCGCTTCTCTGTTTCTCCTTCTGTCTTTCCCTACTCCTACCAATCCGGTTATAGTCCCCTTCCACCTAGTTGGTTCTCTGTTTCTCCTTCTGTCTTTCCCTACTCCTACCAATCCGGTTATAGTCCCCTTCCACCTAGTTGGTTCTCTGTTTCTCCTTCTGTCTTTCTTACTCCTACCAATCCGGTTATAGCCCTCTTCCACCTAGTTCTTTCTTTCTGCCTCCCTTCCCTCTGTGCTCTATCACCTCATTCTCCAAGCCCCCTGGGTGCCGTTTTTTTTAGCCCGTTTCACACAGGCTTTTTGCATCTTGATCGCGGAAGTAGATGCAGACACTGAGCACCCTCTAAACCGGAGCACCTGGAGGGGCCTGGAGAATGATGTGCCAGGGGGAGCATGAATGCAGAGGGTGCAATCCACAGCTTCTGGGCTCGACTCTCTTTAGGCTCGAGGCATCAAGCGGAGCTATGGAGGCAGGGGGTGGGGCATCTGAATGGAACCATGCTCACGCCGTTATTGGCTCACTCACCACTGCCCCGAAAGAGGGGAAGGCCTTGGTTGAGTGTAGAATACACGCAGATCAGCTTCGGATCAGCTCAATCTCTACTCCTATCTACTACTCACTCTCTACTACTCTATACACTTTGGTAAGGCTCTCCTTCAATGAGCGTTCTTCTGAACTTTCTGAAACTTGTACATAATGAACATGGGACAGGTCTTTCCATAGGTTTTGGGATGAAGCGAGTGGGTAATTTTCTAATAGTCTCTGAAACTATTTTTTCTTACATTAAAGGTGAGGCAGCATCCTTGATTATACACTAGTGACATTCCACAGTGGCAGCTGCCGACCATGTTCATGAGTTGCCTGTTATTTTTTCCAAAATTTAAAGCATTTTGGGCCGTAATAGTTTGGGGTCCAGACCATCTATGCAATCTCTTGGCAAACCGCCGCCTGAAAAAGGTACTCACCCGGTTTCTCCTAAGGAGTATTGGGATAAATCTAGGTAGCAGCAACAGAAGCCCAGGTCTCACGGTGACCCACTGCCACCAGGCTTCTGAGTGACAATATGATTTGAGTGGTCGTGCTAAAATTAAGACTCCGGAGCGTTTTCAGGTTCTTGATTATCGTTCTCCTTGTTCCTTTCAGGAATCGTCTGATTAACAGTACCACAGAGGCTAGCAACAGGATCACAGGCAAGGTGAGTCCATGCAGCCTAAATAGGACACACAGAGCTCTTTTGACACTAAATCCAAGAGGACGGAGCCATCTCCATATAGAATCCCCTTCCAAAAGAAGAAGGTTAGTGCTGTAACAGCGAAATATGACCCAGACAGGGAGAAGCCTTTTTTTGGACAGGAATTGAGTGGAGACCCTCCTTGACAGCTGGGCAGAAGTCACCGTAGTGTGGCAGGCACTCCGCAGTTTTCCTGGAGGCAAAAGCAACTGAAACATTTGTTACAGTAGGGATTGCGGATACCCACGTTGCACCTTCGGATGGACTTTATCATTTAGACTTTCAGATTGAAGGTGATATTAAACATACAGTTAATGCTATTTTTTGGGACAATTTGACTTCTTGATATGGCATTTTATTGGTAGAGGTTGATTGGCCACCTGCCTTTGGTCTTGCTTCTCCTCGTAGGGATGATATAACCCTCCCTTCTTTTTCACATCTCGTCCCTGAGGAGACGCAGCATGCTTCTGCTTCATCTGGTCTTTACCACAACCATGTTGGTTGGGATGAGAACTCTCCACATCACATTATTCCAACACATTCCACCCCTCAATGGCAACCTCAATATCTGATTAAACGTGATGTGACAGTGTCCGTTTAAGACATCCTTAGTCAGCTGGAGTAGCAGGGTGTTCATTAGCCCTGTGTCTCATCCATGAATAATCCTCTTTTTCCGATTTTGAAACCTGGTGGCTCTTATCACATCGTCTTAGATTGTAGACATTTGAATAGTTATACACACAAATTTGCAGTGCATAACATACACAGTACGGCCCTGATTAACAATATCACAGTAAAACATTTAAAACTATGCTAGACATATCTAATGGGTTTTACTCACATATTGACTCCTGAGAGCCATGATTGGTCTGCATTTACCACCCTCGCGTCCCAGAGACGATACACTCATTTACCCATGGGATATAAGAACATCCCTGGTGTTTGTGCTGCATGTATTGTGTCCCTTTTACATTACATTGACCCTGACAGTCTGTCCTATATGGATGACATAAACTTATCGATGATGAATCGAATCTGCATTTGGCTAGAGTAGATTGCATTATTACCCGATTCACTGAACTTGACTACAAGTTCAGTTTTGCGAAGTCTCACATTTGGTTCCTTGCTGTTCTTTTTCTAGGTTATGAATTGACCTAGGAGGGGAGAGATGTGACCCTGACAGTCTGTCCTATATGGATGACATAAACTTATCGATGATGAATCAAATCTGCATTTGGCTAGAGTAGATTGCATTATTACCCGATTCACTGAACTTGACTACAAGTTCTGTTTTGCGAAGTCTCACATTTGGTTCCTTGCTGTTCTTTTTCTATGTTATGAATTGACCTAGGAGGGGAGAGATGTGACTCCCCATTTTTAGAGATGTGTGCGCAATTGCAATCTCTTCTACCCTCAAGAAATTGCAGTTTCTGATTGTTTATTTGCATTTTGGCAGGACTTACCTTCCTGAGTACGCTCAGCGAATTAAACCTCTTTATGCTTTGATACACCTGACTTTTTCCGCTTCCACTTGGCTTCAGGAACATACTGCAGTCAACACGACTTACAGACCAGCCTTAACACCACTAATTTGGTCATCTGGACAATACCGGGTGCCATTGGTTTTTGTTACAAATGGGGGTCTCTAGTTGGTAGAGGTTTGTCCAAGCCCAAGCAGGGAGCCTTCTTCCTAGTCAGGATATGTGAGTTACACTCCTAAAATAACACCTGCTCACACACTTGGTAGCTTGGCAGGAGCAGTCAGACTTATCTTAGGGGCAGTGTTTAAAGCATTTGCACATAACCAACAGTAATGCAGTGAGAACACTACAAACGGACACCCCACTAGTTTTAGGAAAATATCCGATATTTTATATACTTAGACAAGGTAAAAATGATTAAAATCCACATTACTGTACTTAGAAATGTTCAGTAATCCAAATAGATTTGATATACAGTTCCTTGAAGTCAACAGCTACCTCTGGGGCTATCACGGGGTCGTGAACAACAAAATCAAAACAGTTCTGGCTGATCACAGTGTCGCGGGCCAGCTACAGTGTCAGGAAGACCCACAAAACAGTACCTTTGAAACTGTAGGGCGTTGGTGACCTCTCATTGAGCTCTGATGAGCCGGCATCGTCAGGCCTTGATTCCAGAGGTCGGTCCAGGAGTCGTCGAGACCTTTAAGTCAAAGGCGTTGCAGATTGAACTCCTCACGGTTGGAGGCAGGAGCACCGGAATCGGCAGGCGTTGGATGCTGCAGTAAAAAGTGCAGCGGTTCAGTGGCGGTCGCCCAGTGGTAATCGGTGGGACCGGGGCTGCTGGGCAATGTGATGCAGTGCTCATCGCGGTGGTGGCAGGTCAATGGGCAAGCAGGGGCGTCATCATTGTTGACGCGCTTTTGTCGGCTGACGAACTGGAGTCAATGGCGCTGTGGTCGGTAGGCCAAGGCTGCGGTGCGGGATGAGGATGGTGCTTTGTGTAACTTACGAGTGGTGCCCTCGAACCACGGTGCAAGCAGCGGCGTCGATGTGGGTGTGGAGTGGCATCGTCTGAGACACCAAGGTTTAGTCATGAAGCGATGTGGTGCCCACAGGTCGTGGTGCAAGCAATGGCTGAGTGGCAGCATCAGGTGATATCGTCAGTGAGACCATGGTTGCGTTGCAGCATGCGGCGGTGCCCTCTGAGGTGCTTTCAGGACACAGAGTCGGCATCAGCATCGTAGATGGCGTTGGGTTGCTTTTTCTTCTGTTTCAGCACAAAACACACAGTTCCCAGTGCTGATGGCAGATGAACTTGAAGTCTTTGCTGTTCCTGAGCTTTTTGAACAGGGAGCAAGATCTACCTCAAGCCCTTGTAGAAACTCAAATAAAGAAGTTGTAGAAAGTTCAGTCCCCTCCTTTCACTGGCCAAGACAGAAGCAGCCCCTGCAGGCCAACACAGCGAAGCACTCAGCAAAGTGGAAGTTCCTCTTCATAAGTTCTCCAGTTCTTCTTGGCAGCCTTCTTGGTCCAAAAGAGCTCTAAAGTTCTGCCGTCTGGGCCCCAGTACTTATACCCTTGTTCTCTAGTGGCGGCAGAGAAGCCCTGTGCCCAGCCAGAACCAGTTCTGTACTCTCAGTGTAGCTTCCCAGCAGGAGGCAGAGGTAACATTGTCTCTGGCAGACCAGGCCCATTCAGGTGTGAAAGAAATCTCCTCCCCCTACTCTAAATGCAGACCACGCCTATTCAGGTGCTAGGTAAAACTCCTCCCACTACCCAGGTCTACTCAGCCCAACACTGACTCATCAGACTCTCTGGAGCCACTGCGCATCCCCAGCTTCTATCATCCCCAAGGCCAGACAGGCAATCCACATCCTAGCAGAGACACACTGGATGGCAAAAAAATACCTACTTTCTAAAAGTGGTAGTTTCAAACGCAGAATCTAAAAACCACCTTTGCTAAAAGATTTATTTTAACATTCTGAGTTCAGGCATACTAAACTTTATTTTCCTACCTGGTTCCCAGGGGTAGTTATGTTTATAAGATGTTATAAATAAACTCCCCGTTCTGTCCTATGGGAATCGGTAGCCTTGCTATAGTGAAACATGAAATTGGCAGTATTTCACTATCAGGACATGCCACACACACCAGGGCATGTCCTACCTTTTCACATACACTGCACCCTGCCCACAGGGGTACCTTGGGCCTACCTTAGGGGTGACTAACATGTAAGTAAAGGGTAGGTTAGGGCCTGGCAAGTGGGTGCACTTGTCAGGTCGACATGGCAGTTCCAAACTGCGCACAGACTCTGTGGTGGCAGGTCTGAGTTACCGTTACAGGGCTACTTCTGTGGATAGCACAATCAGTGCTGCAAGCCGACTAGTAGCATTTGATTTACAAGCCTTGGTACCCTCAGTGCACTTTATTAGGGCTTACTAGTAAATCAAATATGCCAATCATGGAAACACCAATCCATAACACAATTTCACAGAGAGCATGTGCACTTTAGCTCTGAATAGCAGTGGTAAAGTGCCCACAGTCCTAAAACCAAAAGCAAAAGGTCATGGAAAAATAGGAGGAATAAGCAAAAAGTTTGGGGATAACCCTGCAAGAAGGGCAATTCCAAACACAACCCCCTTCCAGCCTAAAGCCAGGGTAGTCCAATCCATACCTTGATGGGCTTCACTGCTTGGGGCGATAGAACATGGAACCTGGCCAGCAATTACAGGGGTCTATTTTCATTCTACGCCTTCCTAACCTTAGTTGGATCCCACTATCCATGGTCTCAGGACCCACTAAGCTGACCCATGGGGAACCCTTTTCCTCACCCCATCTGTGCAGCACCTAAACTTACTTTGCTCACAGATGTGTCCCAACAGGCAGACAGTACCCACATGGCCAACATAGTGGTGTGGCCCAGTCCACCCTTGTGGTGTGACTCCTGCCCCCTCCACCCCCGGGCCACTCTGTCCATCAAGTCAGCACTCCACTGTGGCTACTGACAGTAGTCAGTGATGAGACCCAGGCCTTATGCCTCTGAGGGCTCTCTAACCTCTGTGGCATCAGAGAGTGGGGGCGGTAGCCCCAGGTGCCTGGCACCCTTTGTCCACTCTCCCTCTTGTCAGGTCAGGGGTGACATCCTGACACTGACCCACCAGCCCAGCATCTATACCCGGTAGCTGGACAGGAGATTGGGGTGGGCTTTCCCATGCTACGGCATAGAGAGGGTTCTAATAAGCAACCCTGGTACTCCAGGGAACTCAAGGAACACAAACAATTGTGTAAACGTGCGGAAAGGAAGTGGAGAAAGAACTACGCAGTTTCTGCGAAAAATGAATATAGGTCAACCCTGAGATCCTACAAAACTTTAATACAAACCACACAAGCTGCATATTATCAGAGCAAAATTATGGAAGCCGCTAACGCCCCCAGGGAATTTTTAAAATCTTTCAATCCCTGGCAACTACACCCAGGACCATTAGTCCTATTCAGAATCCACAGAAACACTGTGATGAGTTAGCTATCTTTTTTGCATCTAAGGTTTCTAACATCTACTCCGGCTTTGCATCTGTGACAGACATCCCAGATGATTGGAAGAGAGAAAAAAAGGAGGACCTGGACATGGACTCTAACCCATCAGTAGATCTTAAAGCCTTTCCTTTATTGGATTTGGCTGAAGTGGATAGTCTCCTTAGTAAACTTAAATCTGGCTCCCCGTTAGATGCTGCTCCCCCGGCAGTTCTTAAACAGGTATCAGGGACAGTATGCCCTGTAATAACGCAGGTCATTAACGCATCACTGGCCTCCGGTGTAGTGCCCCCCAAATGGAAGAAGGCCAAGGTCAGAGCTTTGCTTAAGAAACCTAGCTTAGACCCTGAAGATCTGGCCAACTACAGGCCTATTTCACTATTACCAACTATCAGCAAAATAGCTGAAAAATATGTGAATCGGGTCCTTTCTTCCTTCATTGAATCCACGGAAGGTTTGCACCCCACCCAGACCGGGTTTAGAGCAAAACAGGGAACGGAGACAGCCCTGGTGGCAGTAGTGGAGGCAGTCAGAGGTATAGTGGATGCAGGAGGCTGCGCTGCGGTGGTCCTGTTGGACCTCAGCGCAGCCTTCGATACTGTAAACCACTCTCTTCTGCTGCATCGGCTGCATCTTACAGGAGTCTCGGGATTGGCCATTAAATGGCTCCATTCCTTCTTATCTGACAGAAGCTTCTCTGTCTTTGAGGGAGAGGTGTCATCCAGCCAGCTGCAATTGAATCACGGCGTTCCCCAGGGCTCCTCCCTCAGCCCAACTCTGTTTAATATCTATATGAGACCACTGGCTGAGGTGGTGCTTCCCTGGGGAATCCAACTTGTTACCTACGCCGATGACACGCAGCTGGTGGTCTCCCTGGTGAGGAACGATGTTTTAAACCCGGGGATCAACAACCTGACCCCATGTCTCACCAAGGTTCTGGAGTGGATGACTTCCTCCTTCTTAAAGTTAAATGGGGCCAAAACAGACATCATGCTCCTAGGTTACAAGGCCCCAATTAACCTTGATCCTTGGTGGCCTCACTGCCTAGGACCTCCCCCAGCACCCAAGACTCATATAAAGAGCCTAGGGATCTGGCTAGACTCCTCTTTAGGATTTCAACACCAAGCAAAAAAGGTAGCCGGAACCTGCTATGGGCTGCTGAGAGTCTTAAAAAAAGTGCTAGACCTTCTGCCATTTGAAGCAAGAAGATTGCTAGTCCAGTCACTGATTATGTCACGGCTGGATTATGCAAATGCTGTCTACATGGGGGCCCCGGTCGGGACCATAAAAATTCTGCAATCGGTACAAAATTGTGCTGCCCGACTACTCATGAAAGTCCCGAAAAGATGTTCAGCAAAAGCCGCACTTCAATCTTTGCACTGGCTATCCATCAAGGGAAGGATAACTTTTAAGACCATGTGCATGGCGCATAAATCCATCCATGGGGCTGGCCCGCCTATCCTGGATCCCCTTTTTTGTCGCCACCAATCAGTGAGATCTCTGAGATCCAACCAGCGGAATTTGCTGGTAGTACCCAGGATGAAGCTGGCCCGGATGGGTGGCCGCCGACTCTCGGTGCATGCAGCTAAAGAATGGAACGCACTCCCAGACGCCATCAGGCATGAGTCAAACCATCTTGCTTTCAGGAAGCGCTTAAAGACACACCTTTTCCAATAGTGTCTTTACTTTCCTTTGTCTTACAGCGCTGGGATGCTCAAGAGTAGCCATGCGCTATAAAAGAAAGTATTCATTCATTCATTCATTCATGTTCCTCCTCCTGGAGGTTCTGTACCCTCCCATATGGAGCAGTCCCCCTCATTTACAGAATTGTCAAGGCACCTTTGGCAGGTGTTCTGCACAATTCTCCCACCAATTCAGGGGTGCTATCCTGCCATTGGTCCACCAGCCCAGGGTCTGTACGCTGAGGCTGGACACAGGACAGGGGTGGTCTCTCCCACCCCAGCTCCTCCTCTCTGTGGCTCTATACCCTCCCTCCTGGAGTGCCCCCCGAAAATAAACTGGTAGGGAAACTGTTAGCAGTTGCCCCTTTCTCCAGGTTAGGAGGGACACCCTGAGCCTGGTCCTCCAACCCTGGGTCTGTACCCTTAGGCTTGACCTGTGCCTGGCAACCCAGGACTTCCAGGGGAGCTCACCAACCCCCCCTCAAGGGAAACACACTCCTCATGAGCTGTGCGAGAGTCTGCCTGGCACAGGTCTCCAGCCTCCTGTCTACCTGACAGAGCGTGAAGACCCCGCCAAGCCAGAAGTGGCCTCACTGGGGTCAGTCCTATGGTACACTGAACTCAGAGCAGGCAACCCCTTACCCACTGGTCCTTCCAATGGGGACTGCGTCCCACCCTTGTCCCTCTCTCTGGACTCATGCAACATCTTACCTAGAGAGGTACTGCCAGACCCCAGAACTGGTGGTATTATGGTTACAGCTACACCCCCCCCCAGCTCACCTTACACATTGGGATCCCCCTCAGGGAATGGCCGCTGGTTACAGACTAGGCCCCTCTTCTGGTGTTCCCTCATGGAACCAACCAAGCTCTGGGATGGGGTCTCGGGCATCTGGGGACTCAGCCTGCCTCCACTCCCTCTCTTCAGAGACAGGACATGGGACCCCTCACCCATCCCACTACACTGGGACCTATCTGGGTCACTACCAACCTACTGTACCTCACAAGGTTGAGGGAAACCTGAGCCCCTTTCTTCAGGATCGCCCTCAGATGCTTCTCAAGACCCTCTGGAATCCACCAAAAGGTCTGCATCCATTTTGAGCTCCCTGGGGTCAAAGAACTCACACTCTTCTGGGTGTTGGCATAGCTCTGGGAAACAGGGACTGAATATATGCACTACAGCATAGAAATTACACAGCCCCTCACATGTGTCAACAAAACTACCCTCCAACCAACCATAGAGTGCCTCAGAAAAGTACCCCACATCATTCTCACAAGACTGGTGAGACAGTGTCTGACTGTTACTGTCCCTCAACCCATACTCTTCTGGCTGGTCTCCGTACTCACTTACCAGGGCTTTTACCACGGGGAAACCCCTTTCTATGTACCTCTCATCTAGCGTCAATAGAGTTTCCCTCCGACCACCAGGAATATGATCCCCTGTGCCAGTCCTCACTGTAGCTTCCTAGCAGGAGGCAGAGATAGCATTGTCTCTGGCAGACCAGGTCCATTCAGGTGTGAAAGAAATCTCTTCCCCCTACTCTAAATACAGACCAGGCCTATTCAGGTGCTAGTTAAAACTCCTCCCGCTACTCTGAATGCAGCCCAGGTCTACTCAGCCCAGCCCTGACTCATCAGACTCTCTGGAGCCACTGCGCATCTCCAGCTCATGTCATCCCCAAAGCCAGACAGGCAATCTACATCCTAGCAGAGACACACTGGATGGCAAAGCAAGAAAATACCTACTTTCTAAAAGTGGTAGTTTCAAACACAGAATGTAAAAACCACCTTTACTAAAATATGTATTTTAACATTCTGAGTACAGGCATACTAACCTTTATTTTCCTACCTGGTTCCCAGGGGTAGTTATGTTTATAAGATGTTATAAATACACTCCCCATTCTGTCCTATGGGAACCAGTAGCCTTGCTATAGTGAAAAACGAAATTGGCAGTATTTCAGTATCAGGACGTGCCACACACACCAGGGCATGTCCTACCTTTCACATACACTGCACCCTGCCCACAGGGGTATCTTGGGCCTACCTTAAGGGTGACTAACATGTAAGCAAAGGGAAGGTTAGGGCCTGGGTGCACTTGCAGGTCGACATGGCAGTTACAAACTGTGCACAGACTCTGCGGTGGCAGATCTGAGTTACCGTTACAGGGCTACTTCAGTGGGTAGCACAATCGGTGCTGCAAGCCGACTAGTAACTTTTGATTTACCGGCCCTGGCACCCTCAGTGCACTTTATTAGGGGCTTACCAGTAAAGCAAATATGCCAATCATGGAAACACCAATCCATAACACTATTTCACAGAGAGCATATGCACTTTAGCACTGGATAGCAGTGGTAAAGTTCCCAGAGTCCTAAAACCAACAACAACATGTCAGGGAAAAATAGGAGGAAGAAGCAAAAGGTTTGGGAATAATCCTGCAAAAAGGGCCATTTCCAACAGTTTTACTTATGTCACACTCAATGAAGGTAACACTGTTCCCTTTGCTTATAAATCCCATCTCTACACTCCTGCTGAGATCCGTTTTTCATCTACTGAATGTTTTTTTGACTGCGGTACAGATGGCCATTGTTAAAGAACGGCCTCTTGCGCAAGGTATACACATCTTTATTGTTTCATCTGTGCCTGCCTTAGAAGCGATTACAAAGGTTAGTGTTCCTAATTGTAAAGCCCTACACCCACGTTGGATTCAATGGGCTACGTCTTTGACATCTGTTGATATTTTCTTTATCTTTGAACCATCTTTACAGACACAAGTGTTCCTTCAACATGATCATGTTCATCCTCTGTCTTCTATGCTTCTTCCCATTGATCAGTATGAATGTAAATGTACAGGAATTTATATAGCGCAAATCAACGAGCGGTTTCTAAGCGCTTGCTTATGGAACCCGTCCTGGTATTCCCCTGTGAGATAACCCCAGCAGGGTATCCGCAAGGTGAAAGCCAGGCATCCCGCCGCGAGGGGCCGTTGTGGAGATTAAGCAAGCTATTGCCCAGAGTCGCAGAGTGTGAGCCTGGAATCAAGTAGGCACCGGAGCGAGAATTGTCGAGTCCATGGACATTTTTAGGACTCAAGACCCCGCCAATCCGGGAATTGAACCCTGGTCCCGGGCTGACCTCTGCTTCCAGGTCAGCCTCCTCTCACCAGTGAGCCACACTTCTCCAATGTATCATTTATTCTGATGGTTTGTAATAACCAGCTATTGGTTCTAAGCAGAATTATTCTGCAACTTGCGCTATAGTTGTAGGCGCTATGATCGATGGAGTTTACCACTCCACTTTGATTCATACTCCGTCCTTGTGTGACTGTACAGCGCAACTGGCGGAATTGGAGTCTTTGCTTCTCGCTCACGAGCATTCTGATCCTGAGTTGCTTATCCTTGTGGCGTGTGACTCTTTTTATTGTGTACAATCTTACAATGACAATTTACACTTTTGGAAACAAAATGATTTCTGAGATTCAAAAGGCAGCACAATAAAGCATAAAATGCTTTGGGTAAAGGTGGCTGATCTTAAAGATCGCCTACACTTACACATGTTGTACGTACATTAGGCTATCAACATGCGGGAGCACACGCTGTTGGTAATTCGATGGCTGATGAAGCAGCCAAATCAGCAGTAACCACGACTAGAGTAGCCCCGATTACACGATCTACGAATAAAATTGATGATGACATTTTGGTTGTGATTGCTGCAAGTCGGCAGGGAACAGCTTTTCCTCAAGGATTTCCTTTTAAATATACGTATCAGGTAACTACTGACAAGTTTCCCTGTTTAACGATTCCTGGAGTTGGTGATCACCTGATACCCGACCTCGACTGCAGACACTCTTTAATAATGCAGCTTTCCTCTGTGCCATAATTTCTCTATCAATTTCCTATGCTTCAACTCCAAATCATTACTGCAATACTTTGCATATCTAACAATAGGACTGTCTTTAAAGCTGGCTGTATCATATTTAAGCCCCTCTGCAGAAAAAGACCAGCCTTTTTATCAGCCTGAATTCAAAAATACACCCCCAATAGAATCCTAAGATCCACACATATGAATCTCCTGACAGTCCCCAATTTCAAAAAGAAGAAATTAGGTGGCTCCAGATTCTAAGTACTTGCCCCCCGCATATGGAACTCCCTTCCTCTTGAGATCAGAACTACCTCCAGCTACATAAGATTCCGGCAACTTCTAAAAACATGTCTCTTTAAACAGGCTCATGACCAAAACCAAGTCCACTTTGATGCGCTCCTGTTACACAAGAAACAGGAAACCATCCCGCGTATGTGTGCTCAATAAATACTAGCAACATAACATAACAAGTTAGTTTCCCTGAAGTCTGGCTATTTGTACCTTTTGCTACAGGACTAAAGCTTATTATACTTACTTTATTTGCAGTGTAAATCCTTAACATAATGAAAAAAAGAAAGAATATATAAAATGGATTTGTCACTATTTTTTATTTTATTTTTTTTTTTGGAAAACCTTTATTTATAAGAAACACCGTACACAGCGTCTGCCTACAACCACTGCGGGCCGGCCGCTATGACAAGAAATAGTCTTCCAAGGTACCTTGCGCAGCAAGTAAAGGACAAAAAATCGACAATATCAACACTACGGTAGACTGGCAAGGAGCCATAGGAGAAGGATAGAGAGGGTTTCATTTTGTAATTTAGATGAATCGTCCTGAAGTCAGATCGGGTGGCCGAAAGGGCGGACCAAGTAAAAGAATACACACGAGGTAGACATCATTATCAAGAAACTGGCGTAAATCAGCACAATAAGGATAAAAAAGCAAAGACATACATATCACCCCAGTTAGCGCCCGCCCAGTCAATTTGTCACATCAGGAGTTGCATTCTAGCTGGTATACGGTATAGTAGGATATAAGAGGGATCATTCTATGGCATCGATGAAAGGATCCTACGAGATGTAGAAAGGCACTGATTACATAGGAAAATTGGCAGCAGAAAAGGCGCCCTCAAACAGTAGTATAAGAGGGAAGGAAGAGCAGGATATGTAATCATTCAGTGACTATGCATTAAAATCAATATCATGGTCGTGAATCAATAAACCTTGCGACAGTGACACAGAAGCAAAGCGCGAAAATCCGTCCCAGAAAGAACTAAACCCAACCCCCATCTGACCCGAGATACGAAAGAAGAAGAGAGGAAACAAGAGAAAGAACAAAAAAAAAGAAGGCCATAGAAACAATAAGGAAAACGAAAGTCAAGCCCCAACCCCCCACCCTGCACGTCGAAGAGGCTATGGCCCCCCCCCCCCTACTAACGTGCCTGTCGCCCCAAGAGTACCCACATAAGGGAAAAAGGGGGGATAGTCAACACGAACAGACTCCCGCCCCACCCCACTCGCACAAAGCAGCTCAGGCTCGATCACAAACCGACCAGCAGGTCGACAAACAATGGCGGCGACGTAATACAGTCCAGCAAAGCGTCCACATCATAATGGGTGACCGGGGATCAGTCCAGCGATGAATAAAAGAGGTGGTCACCCCTGTCCCAACTTGACCCTTACATCGATACGTAGCCACTGAAAGTTTGCAATGGGGCACCGCCCCGGACGAACAAGACGGCCAGGCGGGTAGAACAAAGGCAATTCAGCGAGGGTTCTCAGAGGCAAGGGACTGACAAGTAATCTCCTGAAGACATATAGGCGCAGGAACAAGGCTCCGAGCAAATTCCTCGGGTTGCGACCCAGTAGTGGCAACACAAGATAGCAGGGTGATGAAACAGGCCCATGAGGGGGATCAGCACTTTGTGCAGCACTAGGCCTCGGTGGCACATTAACGCGGCCAGTTAGGTGGGATCTGTGACCAACATCATCCAGGGCCCTCCATGGCACCATCGGTGGGCACTTAGCAGGCACATCTAATGGCGGCAGAGATCCGCCCACGACACCACCTCTCACGGGATCGCCGGAGCCTTCCTCCCACGGCTGGGTGATAATAGCGTCTAGGCGCCGTGCAAGGTCCCCGGCCCCATCCAACCAGGTAAAGCGCAGGGAGCTCAGAGCAGCGATGAGGTCGCGAGCCGTAGGTTCCATGGTACCTAGCCGATATAAAATCACTCGCTCTCAGGGTATCTTCTACCTCGGCCAATGTGAGTGACCCCCATTGAACCGCCCAGCCGAAAAGGTAGTCTAAAAGTCACCAGAGCAGGGGCTGGCGCCACCTCCAGCTGCTATGATCGATCCGCCATTGCGCCGTGCCAATACACAGCACACTCCGTTGCAGGATGTCCCATAAGAAAAGTGGGCAGCAGTGGCATTACGTGGCACAGAGTCTCAATAGCAGGGGCAGACCCACCAACTGTGTACAAGAGCGCCGACCTCCATACCTTCGAGGTCCGATACAAAGCACCGGTCCGCCCCAGGTCAGCCAGCGCCAGCAGCGTTATTCCCGTTCCAAAATGGCGATCTCAGCCCGTCCAGTATATCCAGAAGCTGCGCAAAGAACAAAGGAACGGTCGTACCAGGCAATGGATCAGAGCTCCTGCGTGTGCGCCGGTGTCCGTGGTGGCGCCAAGTTCCGACGTCCGTCCGGGTTGGCGCAGTGCCTCTCACGCAGCTTAGAAATATGGGCTTCGTGGCCCGCAAAGCCGCGACCTCCAGTGGCATCCGCGGCCGGCACCAACATCCGGTCCATCGGCCAGCAGTCGGACGCCGCCACGGCGTCTAGCGAGAAAGGGTGAATGGGATGGTCCCCGGCCACAGCCAAGCGCCGGAGTTGCCGCCCGCCGATCCTCGCATCTTCCGACGTCCTGCGAGCGCTGCCCGAGCCTGTGCGACCCGGGGGAGAGCAGGATATTTACAGGATAAGTGCCGTGGCGAGCGGAGCTCGCGGACTAGGCGGCCATCTCGCTCCGCGCTCGGCCACGCCCCGGATTTGTCACTATTGATATTTTATGGAGTGATTGTCCCTTTTAAAGTCGAATCCCACCAGACAGAACAGCTGTCTGGTTGCGAAAATACTTCTTGTGGGCATTCTGAAAGCTACCCTGGGAATCCATTCCACCCATTGCTTACCATTGGCTTTGTGGTCTGTAACTCACATTTGCTTGTTTTCTATTTGCTGGCTTGTTTTGTTGTAGGCTGTCCAGAATGTCTTTTTTCCTGTCATGGAGAAAAGCTTGCTCACCATCATTCTTAGCATTCTTCTAATAGTCCTCAGTTTCTGTAAACAAGCCTTTAAATTTTGTTCTTATCTTGTCACATTTGTTGTGTGTTCAAAGACAAAGGTAAAATATCAGGCTCTGTCTTCCGAGGGAACCTGGTGTTTTCTTTTCTTTCCCTGACTTCAAATTGAGAGGATTTATGTGACAATCTTGCTGAGTACGAGGTAAAAAAAAAATGTTCTCGCATACAACAACATGTTAACGTTATGTTATATATGAATTGTATAGTGCACTGTAGGAAGGTAGGATCCTTCTGCATGGTTACCCCCACTTTTTGCCTGGTGCTAAGCTGTTTTTGACTAGTCTGACTGGGATCCCGCTAAATAGGACCTCAGTCTCTCTGCTTTCTCCCTTAAATTGTTATGACCAGTACTTAAGTACATCCCAGCTTCGATACTGGGATTCCCCCATAAGTCCCTAGTATGTGTTACTAAGGTACCAAGGGCATGGGTACACCGGAGGTCCCCCATGGGCTGAAGCATGCATTATGCCACCCCTGGGAGACCATTAAAAATGGAACTACAAGCCTGCCATTGCAGCCTGTGTAAGTTGGTGGTACCACCTCTTACTAAAGATATAGGTTTACTATATTTAAGGTCACTGCACAAAAAACCTATAAGTCACCCCAACAGCAGACCTTTGCAATCCTGAAGGCAGGGTGCTTGGTTCTAAGTGTGAGGGTACCCCTGCATGAGCAGGACACCCTTAAAGCCTATGGAGTCCATTTTCCCAGGTTGCAAGCGAAGCAGCCATATACCATATAGAGGGGCACCGCGTAATTACGTGATGACCATCTTGAAACAGGCTGCTATGAATCCTGTCATGTTTGGTATTAAACATGATGTTGGAATTATACCACCACACTGTAAACAGCGTGGAGGTATGATTCCAAGGCTCTCCATGTCCCTGGTACCAGTCTTCCAGAACCGGACAGCACAAAATGGTGGCTGCGGACCAGCGACACGATTCTGCCCTCCTGCTGCTGAGCCAAGCACGAGCAGGGGAAGGCAGAACAATAGGTATCCTGTCACAGGGAGGAGTCACCACCTCCCAGAAAGGATTTAGCGTATTGGGGCAGGGTGGGTGTGCTTTCCAGCACCACTCAGTCTGCATGAGGGGCACATTTGGTGTCCCCTTTCATAGTCCAGTTCAAACCAGCTCTGGGAGCCCTTGGCTCCCACTCTGGCATGAAACTGGACAAAGGACATGGGAGTAACCTCCCCACTGTTCAAACCCTCCTCTTGCAGGGTCCCCTGAATCGTCCCGACCCTTTCCCTAGGGGACTTATGAGCTTATCGGTGGGTGGGTCCCTAGATTCAACAGGGAACAGGATTAAATTCAGACACCACTTCTTCTTCTACCATCTGTGCACTCTGGACTTCGCTGGACTTCGTTTGGGCCTGACTTTGTCTCCTGTCCAGTCTGCTGCATCATCTGAGGACCATACAGGAACCTTCCAAGGCTATTGGGCAGCAAAGACACCTGAAGGAATAACCTTTGAAGTGAAGGAGTCATTTCCCTGCATTTGCAGGCACAGCAACTAAGCAGACTGGTCTGCTGATTCTGAGCTCCTATGGACTCCAAAAGGTTTTGCAATACAGGTGGTGGTTCTCCACAGCTCGCATGTCCTGTCCTGCCTGTTTAACAAGTTTGAGGCGAATATATCTTGTGGGAGCCGCAGGAACTAAACCCCTGTGCACCACGTTCACTTGCAGTTGCAAAGGCTTGTTCCTTTAAAGAAAATCTTCGGGCTCAAGTAGCCCCAACCTCTAGCATCTCCAGTGACCAGAATCTTCTGCCACACCGCATTGTGTGCATCGGGGCCTGCAACTTTTGGTGAGCCGCTTTAGGTCCTCTCGTGACTCCAGTGCTTCCGACCTGTGTGCCCATTTAAGGGTCACCTTTACTTCTGTTGGGCTCCTCTGATTGCTCAGGCCTGCCCTGACTCTGCTTATGGGAGTCTCCTAAACCTTGCTGGTCTGGACACTGCACCTTGTTTGACTACTGCGTTGATTGCCTTTGCCCAGACTTGTTGGTGCTCCTACCGGACACCGACCTCTCATCACTCAACATCTGGTGAGGGACAGCTTGTGCATGGCTTCTGCTCTTCCTCAGCATCACCTGGTCCTCCAGATCTCCTGGTCACTCCTGAGTGACATAGACTCTGTCCCCTCTGCTTGCAGGTACCTCTCACCTAGACTCCACCTTCAGATTCCACCGGACATTTTCTTCTTCTTCAGCAGTGGGACTTTCCTGAATTCCTCCATTGGGTTCGACAGCGGTTTCCAACACCACTTCACACCTATACACCCGGCTTCCCTGGTGTAGGCAACCTGGGTACTAGGGTATCCACTGGTGGGGTGGCTCTCCAACCTTCTGTCTTCCACAGAGTTTCTTCAGGGTCCACTTAGAAGGGTCCTTTATCTTTAAAAATCCAACATGACTTATACGTTGACTTGTACCGAGAACGCAGTCGTGTTCCCACACTTCACACAATCTCTGTGGGGTTCCTAGTTACTCACCTTGGGTGGTTCCTTAGAAACCTGTCACTTCTACGTACTCTTGTCATTGTCTTGACTCGAGTCGTGGTTCTTATACCACTTTCTTAGTATATGGTTTGGTCCACCCCTGGTGTCCACTGTCTATTTTATGCTAATTACTTGATTCCTTTGCAAAGTAAGTGATATTTGTATGTGTTAGAGAGTATTATATAATAAATACATATTTTTATAAATACCTTTTATGGTTCTTTTTCACTTAATCTATATATATGTATAAGATTGTGCTCTGGTAAAGCAAGCTACTTTACACTCCTTCTGGACTAAGCCTGAAGGCTGCTCTCTACAGCTACCACTTAGAGAGCTTTCTATGTTTGTCTAAGACCTCCTAAATCACCATATGGGTTGTCTGGACTGGTGCAAGGTGTCCACCTACATATGTGTACATCATATAGTTCAGTTCAGTTCAGTTAAAAATATGTTTATTTAGACCATTCAGTCTTTAAACAACAGCTCACACATTAATATTTAAAAGAGTCTACACATAAAACATTGTAGTCATAAAATCATGATATCATTAAAAATTAATTCCTAGCAATTTAACATTAATAAGATTTCTTTTTAGATTATGACACAGTTTGCTGCACTTAAACCTCTAATGCAGCAGGGGACTTATATACACCCTGCATAAATTTCTTAATGGCTATCGCAATATCTAAATTTTCCATTTCCGCAAGAAGCTCCTATGCTTGTAACCGCACACTTACATTATACTTTAAAAAGAACGGCTGACGTATTAATTTACGTAACTCTAAAAAAAATTCACAATCCAATAAAATGTGTAAAATATTGCATTTCATCCCTATCTTACGTAAACATTTACCATCTTGTTGCATTAATCCAGATTTTATAGCACTATTTATCACAGTCGGGTTAGTATCAATTCGTATCCTAAGCACTTCCATTCTTAGCCAACGATTTGCTAATGTGTCTAGGTAAGGGTAACTTATATCTTTCTCCCAGCTACTGCGCATCCATTTTACAGAATCTTTTTTTCTTAAGTACTCCTGGTCTGATGCTCTAGACGACTCTTTACCCTGCCTTTTAAGAACGCTCTTTGTTATTTTAAATTGCAATATCTTTGGGTCTATTTTCACATTCAGGTGATCGCAAATGAACTGAATTTTACTCCTTGTGGCTTTCGCCCATTTGAACTCACTAGCTTGGATTTCTTTCATTCACCATTGCGACACCTTTGTGGCCTCCTCAAAGCCCAAGCGATTCCAAAATCTAAGTAGACTTAATTGCACCTGAACTTTCCACGCAGTCAGTCTTAGTTCCAATCTAATTGCCTGGACCATTGCTGATCTAGGGAGGGACAGTAAAGATTTTAGATATTTCCCTTCCTCCTTATCCCAGGAGTTTTTACCATCAATGCAAAAAATTTCTAAACCATATTGGAGTTGTGGGGGATCATTGCTTTGTAGTCCGTGAATAATGGTTTATGGGACATATTACCATAGCTTTGGTTAAATCTTTTCAACCCACATACCGCCATATGTGCTTTTATTTTCTGTGCCTCCAAATGCAACCCCCACTTCAACGAGTGTGTGAACCATATTCCAAGGTATTTGTATTCATTTACTATATCAAGTTTGGTTTGTTCCCAGTTAAACTTTGTATTCCTTTTCCGGAAGCACAGAATTTTAGTTTTGTCCGTGTTTACTGTTAGTCGTTTTGCTGAGCAATATGCATTAAATGTGTTCAGCTTTCTTTGAAGACCCACCTCGGTTTGGTCCAGGATTACTAGGTCATCGGCATAAAGTAAACAGGACAGATGTCTTCACTTTAATTTTGGGCTTGCGCCTCTAGCTGACCCCAAAGTAAGGGGCAGATCAGCAAGGAATATTGCAAAAAGAAGCGGGGCCAGAACACACCCTTGCCTGAGTCCATTATTTATTGCTTTTTCTGGTGTTAGCCCGCCTGATGTATCTTTGATTACCTCCGCCCAGTTTCGCCTGTGCAACTACTGGATTACCAATAGTAGATCGTCGGGAATCTCATACTTTATCAAGGTCTCCCACAGACAGTCCCTGTCTACCAAATCAAAGGCTGCTTGAAAGTCCACAAAGCAACAGTACAACTTACCCTGCAGCTCTATGAACTTCCACGCCACACCCCACCCCACAAGGCAAAGCAGTGGTCAATAGTAGAATGTCCTTCCTGAAAACCCCCCTGTTCTAATGGGACTATCGACCGCAGCACCACCCATTCCTTTAATTTACCAAGGATTATCTTTGAAAATACCTTTTCTCCAAAGTCCAGCAGATTAATTAATCTATAGTTTATTGGATCCTTCCTTTCACCCTTTTAATGTAAAGGTCTTATTATTGAACCTCTCCAGGATTTGGGAATACAGCAGGAGTCTAAAATAGCAACAAACATATTGGATAGGAAACCTGCCCACCAATCTATCTGCATTTTAATTATGATGGCGGTGAGGTTAACGGGGCCAGCTGCCCGAGATAAATTCAGCCTCTTAATTGTTTCCTTTACTTTCTCAGTATTAAAAGCTGGTTTTAGCGCTTCTACCGACACTGTCCAAGTAGATTTTTCCTCATTTACTTGCAGAGTCCTACTAGCTTTGTATAGAATACCTAGGTAATGTACCCCAGCCGCCTCTTCCACCACACATATTTCCCGGGGTGCTATCTGCGGCATCCTGTATCAACCTCCAAAACCGTTTTATATTTTTAGTTTCTATTGACACTAGCAGGTTTTCCCAACATTTTTCTTTGAAGGCCCTTTTCAGCTTCCTTTCTAAAGATTTGTATTCTTTTTTCAAAATTAGCAGGGCCTCTAAATTACTGTGACTATAGCCTATCCTCTGACGCCGCACTATTTTCCGAATGGCCCTTTTTTTATTTTGACAGGCAAGGTCAAACCACTTAGGCTGCTTGCCATGGCTATGTGGTGTCTTTACCTTAACCTATTTCTTATTTGTTAAGTGCATTCTAAGACATTGCACTGCCTGCGCTATTCTATCCACATACCGTCCGGATCACTGACATATTATCGACTTGCAAAAATATCGAGGGAAAAATTATAGAATGCCAGAATATCGACTTCCTATCTACAAACAGGTAAGTACAAAAATATCGACTCCAAAATATCGAATATAGACAGTCAAAATATCGAATTTTTTAAATATCTTAAAAATAATTTAAAAGAAAT
This sequence comes from Lissotriton vulgaris, assembly GCF_964263255.1. Lineage (NCBI taxonomy): Eukaryota > Metazoa > Chordata > Amphibia > Caudata > Salamandridae > Lissotriton > Lissotriton vulgaris. The sequence continues at coordinate 254,329,374 of NC_141685.1, forward strand.
ATAAAAATAAATATAACTAATTTAAACATACTTAAAATACTTAAATAAACTTAAAATTTATAAATAATTAATGTAATTTAAAAAAAAAGTAATTTTATAACATATATATATATATATATATATATATATATATATACATATATATATATATATATACATATATATATATATATATATATATATATATATATATATATATATATATATATATATATATATATATATATATATATATATATATTACCTACTGGCAGTCGCCAGTAGGTATATATAGTTAGGATTTTTTTCCTATGGGATTTCTGAAAATTCTATGTCGAATAACTTTGGCGTTTGTGGACGGAATTGGCTGAAATTTTCAGGAAAATGGCACATTTTGTTTCTGAGCAGCCCCTGAAAATGTAGGGGGGTTTCATCAAGGGGGGGGCCAAGAAAAAAGGGGGGTCCCAAAATGCGTTTTTCCCATTCATTTTTCTATAGGGCGGTTGGAATCACTTTTAGCTCGAACGGCTGAATTGATTTACACGAAACTTGGCAAAATTGTAGATATGGTTTGCCCGACGTGCCTTTGCTATGTCTCAATATATGTGCTCCAGTGGATTTTGAGAAATTAACGTTTTAAAAAACAGATATATCTGTGACAGCGCTCCGGTTAGCGCCCCGGTTCGCGTACCTGACGCGTAACGGAACTTCGCGAAGTGAAGCTGATTGGCTCTCCGGTGTCTGTCAACATTCTAAACAGTCCGGACGGGCCGCCATCTTGTCTCTCGGTAGGATCGAGAGACAAGAGGTGGAGAAAAACGAAGGGGGAATTTAATGAAAGGGGGCAAGGTAGACCCCTCCTGACCCCCTAGGAATGATGTGGGGGTAATTAAAGGGTCCCGTGGAGCAAATAAAAAAAATTCGATTTTTCGCTGTAGAAGCGCTACCCGATACGCGAACCGGGTAGCGTTCCGGATAGCGTATCGGGAAACTAACCGGCAGCGTAACGGGAGTCCGCCATCTTGTGTTTCAGATGAATTTAGACACAAGATGGAGGATAAAGAATGTTGGGATAGTGTATAAGGGGGCACGGGAGACGTATCCTGACCCCCTAGGTTTTCTGAGGGTGGCTGAGGAGGCTCATATATGTCGAAAAAAATTATAATTTTTGAATTTTTCGCGCGGTTAGCTGCCGGTACGCGAACCGGGTAGCGAACCGGGAAGCAAACATAAGTGAAAATTAGTGAAAAAAGGTACATTCGAAATTTTAAAAGAGTAATTATAGTTAAGGTAGCTCTGAAAAGAGCTTTTGGGTTCTGTGTAAGTTCTAGGTACTTATAAGTAGGTACCAATACACAGTCTAAAATTTTGTATGAAAACTCTGTTTCCCTCATCTGAGAAGTGCACACCATCTCCTCTGTAGATATTTTGCATGTAGTAACGCAAGTTATTGTTGTAGATGGCGCCCATTGCATGGTCTCTCATATAAGCTGAAACAGACTTATTTACATGCTTCCTTGCTTTCTCAATTTGTGGACAAATTTGATTGGACCACCTCCATTTCTGTCTTTGGCATATATTGGAATATACCAAGGCAGTTTGAGGAAAAAGTGCCATTAATTGCTCAAAGGTGTCCTTTAAGAGCATTTCCAGACCTACCCCATTCAAAGTGCCCAAATCATTTCCTCCACAGTGCACTATTATGAGGTCAGGGTTTGGCAAATGTAAAAAGGTTTTCACCAATGGTATCAATTGGTGACATCTCAATCCTCTTTGGCCAATCCATTTGATTTCCACATTTTGTAAATTGAGGTTGTGTAAATTTCTGTTATCAGCATACCTGTGAGCCCAGTGGATGTAGCTATGTCCAAGAATCCAGACAGAAAACATGGTGAGAGGAGGTTCTGCTGCAGTCAGATGAAGTGTGGGAATGAAATGGCAGTTGAAACAGTAGGAGTTTGTAAAGAAAAAAAACTGTGGAGTTTCAGTGCTATTGATTCACTAGCAGTGATTGGTGGATTTCCATTTCTGAAAACAGAAAGTTAGGGTGCATGGATGTGTTCTTTGAAAGATGTAATTTGAATGGTTAAGAAAAAATGATTTTAAGAAACATTGCAGTGGATTAGCAGGTGTACTGAGAGTTCAGAGTTCATTTGAAACATTGTTGTGTGAGCTTGTAAACATGAGAGGTCTTTCAGGAGGTAGTTGCTATGGAAAAAGGGCAGAAAGGGCAGACGGGGAATGGCTGTTGATTTGAAAAAAGTGAGGGAAGAGTTTTGATTGGGTGACATGAGAGATATGTGTGATGAAATACAGCATTTCTGTGCCTTTGTTGGTTGCAGCCTCTGGAGTGCATACCTTTTGCTCTGCTAAAGAAAAATTGGTGTGTGTCTGAGACTGTTTTGAAATTCAAAAAGCATTTGCTAAGGTGATAAAAAATTCATTTAATTTAGATAGAGACTAGTATAGTTTATGGAGAAAATAAGGAAGCCAGCTGTGCATTTAAAATGTTGTTTTGTGTCAAGTATTTTCATTATTTTTTCCAAAAAGATTTTGCTTATTTGACAAATTATAATTATAGATAATGTGAAGTATTAGTACTGACAGGGTGTGCTTGTACATAGGAGGTGTGCTGTGTTTTCAAATTATGACCAGAAAATCGTTTTTTAACAAAAAGACATGCTTTTTACATTTATGAGAAGGACAACATGGGGTGTGCTTTTTAAAATAAATATTTCACTTCCCAACATGAATATGGGAGAATAATTTGCGTGTTTGTTGGTTTAAAAACTCGTTTCTTGAAGTCATTTAGGTTTCACAATATGTTCTGCAAGAGTTACATAGTCAACATAGGTGCATATTTACAAGGCTTATGAGACACATTCACGTCATTTTCCCCATTTTAAAAGTGACTTTAAAGGTGGTGCAAGGTCCTTGTAAATACACCCTCATGAGTGCTTTGCAAATTTAAGTCATTTTCCCCTGGTGCATGTGCCTTTTAAATACGCCCCTATGTGTGCTAGACAATTTTAAGGTACTTCTCCCATGAATCTGGGAGACTAATTTGCTTACATGATGTGTTTAAAAATTGTGCTAAGGTGAGAAAAGATTCATTTAATTTAGAAAGAGATTAGTATGCTTTTTGGAGAAAATAAGGAAGCCAGCTAGGGTGTGCTTGTACATAGGAGCTGTGCTGTGTTTTCAAATTATGACCTGAAAATCGTTTTTTTTAAAAAAGAAATACTTTTCACATTTATGAGAAGGACAACATGGGGTCTGCTTTTTTAAATTAATATTTCATTTCCCAACATGAATATGGGAGAATAATTTGCTTGTTTGATGGTTTAAAAACTCGTTTCTTGAAGTCATTTAGGTTTCACAATATGTACTGCTAGAGTTTCATAGTCACTATGATAATTATGATATACATTTAGGACTGTTTAGGGGGCATGGATATGCTGAGGCTTCTGCAATTGTCAAAGGAGGAGAATTATGTACATTGCACTGCTGCATACAGTCCTCACCTTCTGCGTACTCTTGGATATGCTAGACTATATCTGCTCAATGAGATACCTAAGCTGAGAAAACACAGGTGCTGTGATTGTGAAATGAGCAAAAATATTTGCACGTTTTTCAATTACATCACCTGTGTTTCCTAACATTACTAATTACATTGTGCAGATGAGGTTTAGGCCTGTCCAGGGAGACAGAGGAGGTCTGGCCTTTGTTCAAGTGTGCAGTGGACATGAGTCACTTCATCTGTTGGCCTGCACATGTATTATGTCCTCTGTACTCTTCAACAAGCCAAAATTTCATCTGCAACACTGAGTAGGCCTCACCTCAAACAAACTTTTGTGACTGCAAGACCTGCCTTTTGCCTCCTAGATATTTCTTGGTTTTACCATGGCTGCCAGACAATCCAGCATACCTCTGGATAGGCCACACCTTATGCTGGTGCAAGGGCCTTGTAAATACGCCCTCATGTGTGCTTGGCAATTTTAACTCACTTCCCCCTGGTGCAAGGGTGTTGTAAATACGCCCTCATGTCTGCTTGGCAATTTTAAGTCACTTTCCCCTGGTGCAAGGGCCTTGTAAATACGCCCCCATGTGTGCTTGGAATTTTAACTCACTTCCCCCTGGTGCAAAGGCCTTGTAAATACGCCCCCTTTGTCTATGTTGTTAAATTACTGTAGGTAGAATTGACAACTAGTGTGTTAATTGTTTGCCTACTGTTATTAGTTTACTGTTTGGTAATAGTGGTTAATAACAATTTTAAAAAAAAATTCCACAGATTTAACTGAAGATCTTTTGAAAATTTTAAAAATGCCCTCAAGGCAAAGGAAACAAAAAGAAGCAAAGCGACTTACACGCCACCTTGGTAAAGATTTGCAGCAGTCCTCTACTATAAAATCGTTTCAAGTCGCCAAAAAAGCTCAGGGTAAGAAAATGTAATCATTTTTAAAAAGAATTTGCAGACAAAAAAATACCAGTATTGAACATGTTTTAGTGCAGAAGAAGAGAGACACTTTAAAGGAAAAGGAAAAGCCCGTCAAAAAAATTTCTGCTAGAGCAGGAGATAACTCTGTGCATGGCAGTAGAAGGGAAAATCAATTCAGGGACATTCGTAGGCGAATGTTCCGCAACAGGATAATTGTCAATTTGTTAAAAAATTTTAAGAAAGGCCAACAGAAAGTGGCATTTTATAAGAAAAAGAAAAATATAGAGAAAATTATTGATCAGGCTTTCGAAATTAAGCGAAAGTTATTTATTTTGGTAATCAATAGAATTAGGAAACTAAACAAGGTAATTTATGATTTCAAATCAAATAGTAGATGGAAGAAAGCAGTTAATCGTAGTAATTTTTGTGAAGTTTTCTCAGGAGAATGGATGCATAGTTCAAGTTGTGAGGCATTTTTCAATGAGGAGAGTTACTTCCAGGACAATGATTTGGTGCATGCAGTTGACACCAGTGGTCGAGCATATGAGGTAAAAGATGGTTGTCTGGTTGAAAAAGAAAAACTTGTGTCTGCAGATGCAGAAGAGGTGTTAGGTGATGAGGTTTTAGGAAGACGTCCTAAGGGTCCAGTGTACACCTGGAAATGTAGTACTATTTGCATTGTGCGACAGGATTACATCAATTTTCTTTGTGATTTTGTTCGTACATTTAATAAAAAAAGTTTAAAACAGAAAATGAAGTTGTTGCAAGAATTAGATCCTTGCAGAGTGAGAGAAGTAACAGGTTTGCATGGGCATTCACTGGCTTGTCTTTCCAGAAGAGTATGCCAGAGTGTTTTTTATCATTTCAGGATGCTAGCAGTGCATCATAATGAAGTGAGGAAATTAGTGAGAATGTTGTATTATGCTAAGAGTCCAGCAATTATGCTTAAACAATTGAGCAGTGCTCTTTTGCATGGTTCAGAACTACATGTGAAGAATATTTGTGAAGAAATTGAGTTCTGTTACTTTGCTAGTAAAGAGAACAATGTTGAAATTGACCCAGTAGAAGAAGGTAATGTGGAGGAGAGTGTACAGATTTCTAATATAGAAAAGTTTCACAAGGAAATTTCCATCTTTCAGGTGAAATCAAGTGAGAGGCCTAATTTCACTTGTGTGTGTTGTCGACAGACTAATTATAAGAATCAGACTAAGTTAGTGGATTTATATGCAAAAAGTGAAATGGAAAACAATAGTGAATGGAAGGATTTTGCCACATACTTAATGGTAGAAAATTGTTTTGATTTGGGATCGGACCAACGTATGTGTACTTATTGTTTTAACAAATTAAACCAAAACCGGATGCCTGCTAGAGCGGTTCATAATAATCTGGAATTGGTTAACATTCCTTCTGAATTGAAGGATTTAAATACTTATGAATCTATTTTGATTCAAAGTGTGCATCCCTTTCAGGCTATTGTACGAATGGAGCCAAAGACAGGGAAATTGCCTCCATCAGATTTACAGAGAGGATTAAAGGGAAGAGTTGTTTATTTGCCTTTAGATTTGAAGAAAAACATTAATACAATTGGAGTAGAGAAAGTGGAAGAGGAACCTCTGGTTATCCTAGTTAATGGGGTTCCGACAAAGAGTAAGAAAATCTGGCAAGATTTAGTGGATGTTAGGAAAGTCAAAAAGGCAACATTGTATTTGATAAAAAACAATGCGGCATATTGCCAAGCAATAGCGATAATTATCGCTATTGCTTGTTTAGAGACAAAAATGTACCGCTGCGCTGCGGCGATTTTTACCGCAAATAAACCTTGGTATTACCAAGGTTTATCGCAAATGCGGTAAAAATCGCCGCAATGCATGAATATCGCTGAAAAGTCAGCGATATTCATGCATTACCGAGCTAATGCTCTTAGCCATGATATCCACCTCCCATTGGATAACATGGCTAAGAACTGCTCAGGGCAGGTGTTAGCTTTTGGAGATATTTGCGCTTAGCGCGAATATCTCCAAAAGTTGGTAATAGGAGATAGCGATGTTAGCGACTGTTTTCAGTCGCTAACATCTTGGCACGCCAACTTTGCATATCATTAGTGATAAATATCACTGACATGCAAAGTGGGGCCCAAGATGGTCGCTATCTCCTACTAGCTGTCGCTAACTGGTGTTAGCGACAGCTAGGTAATAGGGAGATAATTTTATCTCCGCTTTCTTGGCTTTTAAAGCCAAAAAAGCGGAGATAAACCCCCTTGATAATATGCCCCAATGAGTACTACAAGAATGTATGTGTTGCAGAAGAGGAAGTAAGTGAAGAAGAAGACAGCGAATTGTGTGCTGGACAAATTGAGAAAGTAGAAGCCTCTAAAAATGAAGAAATATATGAACATTATAGTGTTCATCCTTTGCATTCCAAGGAAGTCATGGGGAATGCTATTGAGTTGTTTCAAATGAACCAAGCCAAAGGGAGTCCCATTAGTGTTTGGGAGGAAAGTTTGGAAGCTCAGTGTTTTCCACAGTTATTTCCCACAGGTCGAGGAGGACGATATGATGAGCGACCTGATCAAATTCCTGCTTCTGAATACCGGACTTTACGATTGTATGCAGAAGATCCTAATTTTCGTCAATGCATTCCCTATTTGTTTCATCTACTGTTTGAAAGTGATCTGTCTGGACTGTCTTATGCAGTGAACCACATCCTGAAAAGTGGTGTACAACTGCGAAATATCTCAGCAAGGGACTTTATGGATAAAGTCAATGTGCAAGACAGTATTTTGGATTCTCACCTGATTAATCTGATGGCATGTCAGCGTGGTACTAATGAGTATTGGTACCGTCGTCATGGTGACTTAAAATGTATGCTGAGGAACTTAGGAACTCCCACATGGTTCCTCACTCTCAGCTGTGCTGAGTATGGCTGGGAAGACTTACTTGAATTTCTACGAGAGGCAAATGGAAACATTGAAAATATTGAATTCAAGACACCGGGAGAACTGTGCTCTTTGGATCCAGTGAATGTATGCAGGTACTTCAATCATAGATTTGAAGCTATGATGTCTTTCATCACGAACAAGAAAAATCCACCTCTTGGAGAGGTGTTGGATTTCTTCTGGAGAAAGGAGTATCAAGCAAGAGGTGCTCCTCATATACATATGCTGCTATGGATCAAAGATGCACCCAAATTTGGAATAGATCCGGATGACTTAGTGATGAATTTCATCGAACAGTATTCTACATGTGCTGTTCCAAAGACAAAGGAAGACAAAAGTCTAAGAGAACAAGTTTTACGGTTTCAAAGCCATCGTTGTGGAAAGTACTGTCGTCGTAAATTCAGAAACAAGAACAAGTACTATACAAAATGTCGTTTTGGATTTCCACGATCGGTGATATCTAAAGGAAGAGTGAACAATTTGATGTCTTCGCTGCGACATAATGTGACAAGGAAATCACCCAAAAATACATACAATTTGAAAAGAAATGAAGAGTCCAAGAACATCAACGACTACAACCCAGTGATTTTGTCCATGTGGAATGCTAACATGGATATACAGTTTGTGGCTGACAACTGTATGGCTGTGGCTCGGTATGTGACGTCTTACATTACAAAAAAAGAAAAGACAGAACTCAAGGATATGTGGGAGGACATTTCCCATGAAAAGAGCCTCAGTAAGAAGTTGTACAGTTTCAGTCTGAAGATGTTGTCGCATCGAGAAATCGGAGCTTACGAATGTTCTGACCGGTTATCTTCAGCAAGTCTCGCCAAATCTAGGAGTATCATTTGGGCAAGTCTTGGTCTTGCTGCAACGCGTAATCGAGTTCTGAAACCTGTATGGGAAATTGAGTATTTGGCGGAGAAGGAGCCAAGCAGTACAGATATTTTGAAGACCAACATGTTGGATACATATTATCCAAATAGAAGCAGTCACCTGGAGAATGTTTGTCTGTATGAGGTTCTACAAAATTACATTTTCAAGAGGAACATCACAGAAGATATTGATAAAGGAGTGTATGCTGTAATTGGAAGTGAGGGATGTCTGGTCAAGCAAAGAAAATGGAAAGGGGCGACCACTCGGTCCCCCCGAACGTATGGTTGGGTGCCCTGATCCTCCCGGGAAACCATTTTGGGCGGGGGGGGGGCGTGTCTCGGCTGGTATGCCCGAAGCGGCGTAGCCGGGGCGCGCCCTTTTCTGCCCAAGAGGGGTTGTCCTAGACACCTACACCGATGGCCGCGCCCAGTAGGCGTACCGGCGGAGGGTACGCGCCCTCCCGAAGAAGAATAAAGAGAGCGGGAATCCGAAGAAGCATCCTCTTGTTCCTGTGCTTGGAAGCTGCACCCACTCGTTGCACGTGAGCCCTCGACGGGACAAGGAGCAATTTTGAGAACTTGTAATTTTTGTGTTTTTCTTTCAGTGACTTTACAGAGAAGAATCCCGGACCGTCTTGATCGACACAGAGTAGATACTCGACCATGTCTGGCAAGAAGGCAGGAAAGGGTTCCGAGACAGACCAGGTTCTTCGCATGTTGGTGAACAGAATGGCGAGGATAGAATGAAACATCGGTCAAGTTCCAGCGCTTGGTCGGGATATGGCGGGCATTAAGAAGCAACTGGCCGCTATGAACAAGCCTGGCAACCCGAAGAAGGTAGTAGGCCCGGCATTGCCGGGAGTCGTCCCGGAGGGTAGTGGGAAGCGGGTCAAGAGGAGGGCGGCGGCAGGGGAAGTTCCGGTCCTTGAGGTACCCCCGTTCAGCCCTGCCGTGCCAGCTGAGGCCCCTGTTCCAACCCCAGACGCGGGTCAACCGATTCCGGTTGTGATTACGCCCGCCAACGACGAGGACATGCCTCCCGAATTGGCCACCCAGTTGGCCTCATGGCTCAACAAAAAGGCAGGGGGTGCTACGGCGCCCGGAGACACGGCCGAAGAGGCCAGGTTACTAATCCAGCAGTTGCGGCAGTCACCTGATGCTGCGAAGGCGAATCTCCCTCTTGTCTCCCCACAGGTGACCCCGGAAGGACCGGCAAGTGGTATCGAGAAAACGGCGGGAACAACGACCGAACCGGGTAAGCTCGCTTTGCCAGTGGCGGGGGAGGGCTCATTGCCCTTAAGGCGGGAGAGAGTGGTCCAACATATCCCGTTGGCCACGAAAGAATTGATATGGGCAGAAAAGTATGTTAATATGTTTTCGTTGTTGACTGACCATCGCGAGATGGAGTATGCTAAGACACAGAAAGATTTGTGGCACCGAGCGTTTGGCGAGCCACAATGGCGGGATTCAGGGTGGATGAGACGATAACAAATTGGGCCAAGGCCTTTGCAATGTTTACTGCGATTATTGGCGAGCGTAAGCCCGAGGTTTTGCCCGAATTATCTTGTTATCAGGCACGTATAATGGATTTTTATGAAACATATGAGGGGAATGAATGGATGGGTTACGACATGAAATTCCGTAAAGCGAAAGAGTATGATTCATCTCTGACATGGGATTGCCTCGACTCGATTTCTTGGCAGAAGCAGCTCCTGCCTGGCGCGTCGAGGACGGCCTCGCCAGGCGGGAGTGGGTCTGGGTTTTTCCGCCAGCAGCCTGCGGTGCCCTTTCGAGCAGGTGCCGGTGGCGATCACCAGCCAAGAACCGGCGGGAATGGTGGAAAGCGGGGGGTCTGTTGGGGCTTCAATAGAGGCAACTGTACCAGACCGCAAGGGGAAGGTAAGTTCAAGCATGCGTGTGTGGGTTGTGGGAATTCCTCGCACCCGGAGACTTCATGCAGGTCAAAAAATAGCGGGTCGGGAGGTAGAGGAGGGTCCAAACAAGACTGAGGGGGATCGTTGTGTACAATTTCCCACTCCCATTGATCTCATGGCTATGACTCCGTGGTTAAACAAATACCCTGATTATGTCTCTGCTGGGGTGTTGAGGAAGGGATTCTTATATGGCTTCCACATCCCGGCAGGGGATTTTCGTGGGGAACCTTTTTGTAAAAACCAGCTTTCGGCACAACATAATCCAGGTGTGGTAGAGAAGAAAATCGCCAAAGAGGTGACCCTAGGCCGAGTCGCTGGCCCATTTCAGCGCCCGCCAGTGGCGAATTTCATCTGTTCCCCATTAGGGGTGGTCCCCAAAAAAGACTCGGGGGAATTTAGGCTGATCAACAATCTGTCTGCTCCAAGGGGTTCCTCAGTAAACAATGCTATTGACCCAGAAGTCTGTTCGGTGCGGTACGCATCATTCGATGATGCCGTCACCATGTTAAATCGCCTGGGCCCCGGGGCGCTGATGGCGAAATCAGATATCGAATCAGCATTCCGGTTGCTCCCGGTACACCCACAGGATCAGCGTTTGCTAGGTTTTGCGTTCCAAGGACGTTATTACATGGATAAATGCATGCCGATGGGTTGCTCCATTTCTTGTGCCTATTTTGAAAAATTCAGTTGTTTTTTAGAGTGGGCATTCACCGAGGCCACAGGGCATAGGCATGTTATGCATTACCTAGATGACTTTCTGTTCTTGGGAGCAGCCGGCGACACGGAATGTGCGCAGGCGCTACAGGACTTTTGCCTCCTCATGAGGGAGTTTGGAGTGCCATTGGCACCAGGTAAGACGGTCGGACCATCTACTTCACTTGAGTTTCTGGGAATTGAGCTCGATTCTGTGGAGGGATGTTTCCATTTGCCAATGGAAAAGGTAGCTAAATTTAGGGCTTCCCTGGAACTGTGCCTTAGTAAGAAGAAAGTGACCCTGCACCAGTTACAGCAGGCAGTAGGTCAGCTTAACTTTGCCTTGAGAGTGATACCGATGGCCCGCCCCTTTTCACGTTCTACTGCACAAGCTATGGTTGGTCTCAAGGAGGGACACCACCGCACGAGACTGTCTGCAGAAGTTCACCAGGATATGCGCATCTGGTTGGCATTTCTGGCGGATTTCAACGGTCGAGTGGTGTGGAACAAGCCGCCAGCGTCTTCGGACGAGCTGGGTTTGTGGACTGACTCGGCGGGGAACGTGGGATTCGGCGCCATCTTTGGTAATCGATGGTCGGCGCAAACGTGGCCGACGTGGTGGCACACCAGCGGTCTCATGGGCAATATAGGGTTCCTCGAGCTATTCCCTATTTTTGTTGCTCTGATGGCATGGCCGGACGAGTTCAAAGACCGCTCTGTGGTATTTTGGTCTGATAATATGACTGTTGTCGAATGCATTAACAATCAGGCAGCACGCTGCAAATGGATCTTGAGATTGTTGAAGGAAGTAGTGCTGCTTTGCATGAGACTGAATGTACAGTTCAGAGCGAAACATGTGCCGGGTGTACTGAATCATGCGGCTGATGCACTCTCTTGTTCACATATGCAGGCATTCAGGGGTTATCTACCTACAGCGGACCTAGCGGCGGCACCATTCCCCGAAGCACTCTGGCTAATCGGTGCCCCGGATTACAAGACCTCGTGGCAGCAAGCTTAGCCCCCAGGACAAGGAAGGCATGTGAAGGAGCGTTTCGTTCCTATAGTGCATTTTTGGGTCCGACAGGGAATCAGAACTGGGGTCAGGAGGAGTCCTTTCTAGGGTTCTTGATAGCATTGCACAGGGAAGGCCGATCAGCGGCAACGGCCAATAGGCATCGGGCGGTCATTTCTTTCATGGCGCAAGTGCATGGCATAAAAGACCCAGCGGGTTCCTTTTTGGGGAAGAAAGCCCTTCGTGGCTAGCAGCGCCTCGAGGGTCGTAAGCAGGACAAGAGGCGCCCGATTGGCTTAGAGAGGTTGGCCCTACTCATGGCAAAACTAGTCACGACATGCTCCTCCCACTTCGAAGCAGTTCTGTTCCGGGCAGCTTTCGCATTAGCGTTCCATGGGGCTATGCGGGTGAGCGAACTGGTCGCAAGGAATAAGAAAGATGTGGAGGGGGGCTTGTGCAGGGATCACATCTTAATTAAGGGTGATTCGATGGTGGTCACGATAGCTAGGTCCAAAACTGACCAGGGAGCTATGGGACACAGTGTTGTTGTGCAGCGCATGCGAGGGTCCCCCACGTGCCCGATAAGGTGCGTCGAAGATTACTTGGCACTGAGGGCGGATACATGGGGGGGAGTTTGCTGAGGCACATCGATGCTACCCCACTGACGAGGTTTCAGTTCCAGAGGGTGCTAGCACTGACAATCGCGGCAGCGGGCATGGACCCGGGCGATTTTGGAACCCACTCCTTTAGGATAGGGGCTGCTACGGAGGCTACAGCCAGGGGTCAGAGTGCGGAAGAGGTGAAACAGTTGGGACGATGGTCCTCGGATCGTTTTAAAAGGTATGTGCGACTGCACATGTTGTGAAGTTAAGTTACATGCACTCACGCTTCTTGTCTTCTGTTTGATTTACAGTTTCGCGAGCATATCATGCGGGGCGGAATTTGCAGTCGACCCAGCACCAGGGGACCAGCGGTCACGGATCACCTCCTGAGGAGAGAGTGGTGTGGGTCGTGGGCCACTCATACGTGAGGCGGGCTGGGGACGTATTCAAAGCAGGTGAAGCGGCTCACGCAGCTGGGGAATACGGGTACAGAGTGGCCTTCCACGGAAGGGGCGGGCTCTGTATTGACCAGTTCGAAAATTTTGTTGAGGGTCTCTTAGGGCGGCAGAGGTCACCTCCATCTGTAATCATAGTACACCTGGGGGGCAATGATTTGGTAACAATCGGTAGGCGAGTATTGCTCGAGCGAGTTTTGTCTGCCGTTAGCTGGTTGGCAAAAAGAATCCCGGGGTGCACGATTGCCTGGTCCCACATGATTCCCAGAAGGGTTTGGCGGGGGGGCCTTTCTGTGTCAGCTCTGAACCATTCGGTGAAGAAGGTTAACAACAAACTTGGTAGATTGTTTCGCTCTCCGCAGTTGCATAGCATTCCGCATGGGTGTATTAGGGGTGATCACATGTATCTCAATGATGGGGTTCACCTGTCCCGGGAGGGGAATGTCTTACTCATAGGAGACTTCATAGCTTGGCTAAGGGGTTTGAGGATGCATGACCTTTAGGAGGAGTTTGTGGGGGGGCCGGATAGCCGGTTAACTATCCGGCCTGTGGCGGTAAGGTCATGATCGGTGAGCAGTAATTTCAAGGTCCCTAGAGGGGGGCGCCACCCACTATGGATGGGAACGCCCGGGGGGAGGCAGCCATTGGCCCCTCCCATTGGGAGGCGGCACCCACTAAGTATGGGTCGCCTAAGGGGAGACGGCCATAGGCCCCTTCCAGGGGAGGAGGCGGCTATATGCCCCTCCTACGAATTTCCCGGGGCCCGGATATCCGCGACGGCGGATGTGAAAGAGAGTGTGGGGTGGGGGGGTGGGAGTCCACGCTGTCCTTCCTACAGATACCTCACACGGGTGCTCAGACGTCCTTTAAGATGGCGTCGAGCTGAAATGGGGGCCCCCAACAAGACAAGGGAAATTGGAGTTGGCACAGAGGGTACAGTCCTCTGCGCGGCCGCCACTCACACCGTGAGGGCGAGAGCTGTGGTAGTAGGGATCTGACACCGGTTGTGACCTTGCCGTTGGCCCTTAATGCTAGGATGTACAATTTTAATTTAGAATGTATGCATTTGCAGGATGTTAGACTCGGCTAGGAAACCTTTGTATTAGAGATTTGTTAAGGTTAGCCAATGAACATGTCTTCATCGAAATGTAATAAATGAAAATTGTACATGATATGAAACTTTTTATTTAATGTTTTAATTTTGTTTCATATTTTAATAAATACGGCCGGTAGGGTGACTCCCTCCCGCCTTCCAAAAGTTCAGAACTGAGTCTGTCTTCCCATCCTTGGGGATTGTGTTGGGAGGGGGTGACAGGCATCCCGGCCATATGGAAAGGGGCGACCACTCGGTCCCCCCGAACGTATGGTTGGGTGCCCCGATCCTCCCGGGAAACCATTTTGGGCGGGGGGGCGTGTCTCGGCTGGTATGCCCGAAGCGGCGTAGCCGGGGCGCGCCCTTTCCCGCCCAAGAGGGGTTGTCCTAGACACCTACACCGATGGCCACGCCCAGTAGGCGTACCGGCGGAGGGTACACACCCTCCCGAAGAAGAATAAAGAGAGCGGGAATCCGAAGAAGCATCCTCTTGTTCCTGTGCTTGGAAGCTGCACCCACTCGTTGCACGTGAGCCCTCGACGGGACAAGGAGCAATTTTGACCCACCCACCAGCCCCTTATGGCAATGTTGATTTTTGCAATAAAGTTTTGGCTCTGATAACATCTTCTTTCCCTCCGTATAGAAGAAAAGGAATGTCTAGTTTAAGGATGTAATTCTGTTGGTAGGTACTGTTTTCCTTAGGAGTAAACAATTGAGACAAGTAGACAGGATGATATTTTCTCCCTTAGTAGGTAAACAAATGTCGTATTTATTTTTTGGTCGGGCGGTAAGGTCATGATCGGTGAGCAGTAATTTCAAGGTCCCTAGAGGGGGGCGCCACCCACTATGGATGGGAGCGCCCGGGGGGAGGCGGCCATTGGCCCCTCCCATTGGGAGGCGGCACCCACTAAGTATGGGTCGCCTAAGGGGAGACGGCCATAGGCCCCTTCCAGGGGAGGAGGCGGCTATATGCCCCTCCTACGAATTTCCCGGGGCCCGGATATCCACGACGGCGGATGTGAAAGAGAGTGTGGGGTGGGGGGGGAGTCCACGCTGTCCTTCCTACAGATACCTCACACGGGTGCTCGGACGACCTTTAAGATGGCGTCGAGCTGAAATGGGGGCCCCCAACAAGACATGGGAAATTGGAGTTGGCACAGAGGGTACAGTCCTCTGCGCGGCCGCCACTCACACCGTGAGGGCGAGAGTTGTGGTAGTAGGGATCTGACACCGGTTGTGACCTTGCCGTTGGCCCTTAATGCTAGGATGTACAATTTTAATTTAGAATGTATGCATTTGCAGGATGTTAGACTCGGCTAGGAAACCTTTGTATTAGAGATTTGTTAAGGTTAGCCAATGAACATGTCTTCATCGAAATGTAATAAATGAAAATTGTACATGATATGAAACTTTTTATTTAATGTTTTAATTTTGTTTCATATTTTAATAAATACGGTCGGGAGGGTGACTCCCTCCCGCCTTCCAAAAGTTCAGAACTGAGTCCGTCTTCCCATCCTTGGGGATTGTGTTGGGAGGGGGTGACAGGCATCCCGGCCATATGTCTATTGGTAAATCATCGAAAATTGGATTGCGAATTTCCGGAAAGAAAAGAGTTTTTCTATTTAGCTCTTTTGCAACTTTTCAAGCCTTGGCGTACAGAAGAGGAACTGCTTGGAGATTTCCTCTGTTACGAAGACTCATTCAATGCAGCCAAGGAGTCCATAGAATGTCCTGTTTTTCCAAAATATCTAGAAATTTTGAATGCAGAAATCGAGCAGGAAGCAACAATTGCAGCCGAGATTGCTAGAGAAAGTTCTCAGGACAGTCAGAGTTCTGTTTCATTGAGTCAGGATCCACTAGGAGGACCAGTTATCGAAAATGAAGCTGCCACTGCCATGATTGAAGTGGAAAGAGCCATGGCACATGCTCAGGAGGATGCCGTTAACTTAGAAGATTTGGAAAGACAACTCAACGTTGAGCAGAGGAAAATATATGACGAAGTTACCAGCCAAATTGATCATGGATTAAGTCATGAGAAGAAAGAGTGCTCATGTACGTTGTTGAAGCCTGTCCGACTGTACGTGAGTGGAGAAGCAGGAACTGGAAAAAGTTTCCTCATTAAAGCAAATTCATGTTATCTGCAGAAAAGGACTGAGTCATCACTGTCTTGTGTTGTCACCGCTCCAACTGGACTGGCAGCACATAATATTAAAGGTATTACTTTGGAGCATGATAACAAATTACAATACAACAAGTTATCGGGAGATGCTTGTTGTGAAGTATCTAGAGTCCTGAAGAAGATGAAACTTCTTATCATTGACGAAGTAAGCATGGTTTCCAATGTCATGCTTGCCTTTGTGTATTTGAGAATGCAGGAAGTTCTTAAAACAGAGTATGATGTATTATTTGGTGGCAAACACATCATTGTTTTCGGTGATCTTCTGCAGCTGACACCAGTGAAAGGACAACCAGTGTTTAAACTGCTTACGCATGAAGATACCAGGAAGTGCCTAGGGAGCATTGGCAACGTTAACATATGGTTAAACTTCAATTATGCTGAGCTGCGTGAAAATATGCGTCAGGCGAAGGATGAAGATTACAAGAATATTCTACAAGATGTTAGAATCGGGAAAGTGACTGAGCATGGGAAAGAAGCTTTACATGCACGATAACTGTCAAATTTGTATCCAGAAGAAGACGTTCTGCCAGAGAATATTTTTCATAAAATTACTGAGAAGTAATCGGGAATATGTTTGATGCCAACTCTTGCAGAATGTTCCATCTTCAACAACAAAATTTTGAATTTAGAAAACCAAGAGATTGTGAAACTGGAAGCTGTTGACAGAATAGAGCATATGGGAGCAACAATTATTTTGTCTGAGAATTTGAAATCTAAATTGGATTAATTAGAGAAGACTATATCTAAAACTGCTGGTTTTGAAAAGACTCTGAATCTGTGCTTCAATTGCCGTATCATTTTGAGAAGGAATTTACATGTTGAAAGAGGTCTGGTAAATGGATCAATGGGTAATGTTGTTGATTTTGAGAAATACAGAAATAGAGATGGAATTGAATTTTTAAAAATTAAATTTGATGGCATTGAGGAAGTACATCTAATTGGTCGTTGCACAGCTAGGTTTTGCTTGTACAAGACATATGTTCGCCGTAAGCAATTTCCTGTTTGCTTGGCATATGCGATGACAATCCATAAATCACAAGGTTTAAGTGTAGACAGTGCTTTGGTGAATATTGGCAGTTCTGTGTTCAAAGAGGGTATGGCTTATGTAGCATTGTCACGAGTCAGAACGTTATCGGGTTTGTACTTGATTGAGTGTGATGTCACAAACATTTGTGCGGATCTAGATTGTGTTAAGGAATACAATAGGTTAAGAAGAGAGTATGCGCCACATTTGCCTCAATATCCTTTGTTTGAGAAACGTGTGGTAGGCCGGAAACGAAGAAATATCACTAATAGTAGGGAGGTTGTAGCAAAAAGACCAAAAGTCGATGAACCCAAAATTGTAAGCAGAAAGAAAATGAATTCTGTTGAAGATGTTGTTGGTTTTCAATTTGAAAATAGTTCTGGTGTCAACTGCTATGCTAATGTAGTGGTTAATGTTGTCTTTTCTCTAGAAACTTTGAAAGAAGAAATTGTGATCAATTCGGATCAAAGTTTTTGCTGTTTGCTGAATTCTGTGTTAGAGAAATGTAGCACTGATAGAACAAGAGTAGAAAGTGTGTCCGAAATTCGAAATCTGTTAGACAAATGTTCAGGTCAAACACAATTCTCTCAAAATATTCAGCAAGATTGTCAGGAGTTTTTAATGTATATGCTTAATGTATTGCAAGATGAAGGTGTAGATGTAGATCATCTGTTTGGCCTTTCTTATCAATGGCAGCATGACTGCGAGAATTGTACGTTATCAAGTACTACTAGTGTAGACTCAGAAAGATTTATATATTTAACTTTGCCAGACAGTAAATCAGTATCCTTTAATAAGCTAGTAAAAGCAGCCGATCATAGCATGGAGTGTAGCCAATGTAAGTCTGCAATGCTGTCCACATTATTTATACGAAGATATATCCAGAATGTCATTTTAATGTTCCAACGATGTAGGCCTGTTGGAACAAAATTGACAACTTTAATTAAACATTTTGTGGCTTCTCAGTTGCCAATATCAGGAAGGACTTTTCTAACTGCAGCAATTATATATCATGAGGGTCCTTCAACAACATCAGGACATTACACAACTTATTTGAAGTCTGGAAACGGCTGGTCATTCTGCAATGATTCTGTTTTAACTTTCAAAAAAAGATTGCCTTTTCACCTTAAAAATTCTTACCTGGTGTTCTTACAACCAAAATTTTAGGGAAGGAATCTCGGGATTTGTTCTGAGGAATTTCAAGAGGTTCTAATGGCTCCTACACTATATAGCCTTGTGGATAAGTGTAGCACAGAGCGAAAATTGTTTGTTTTAATAAGCTAATTCAAGCAGCAGATCAAAACAAGGAGTAGAGGTAATGTAAATCTGCAATGCTGTCCACATTATTTATATAAACTTATGGGTGAAATGTCTGTTTTATGATGAATACCTTCAACTCACTGTTTTTAGTGAAATTTGATATATTCTGAGAACAGAAAAAATAAACCATTTAATATGTATAATTCATTCTGTACTTTGAATTGTGATTTTTAATATGTACTCATCTTGTCTCATGCTCACTCATCTTTTACTACCTTCTATCAATTTTTAAATTTTTGTTCTTTCATTCACAGATTGAAAGTATGAAAATAACAAGTGACTAAGTTAACGACAATTATAAGGTAAGTGTTTAGTACTCATTCCGTTACATCTCTATCACATTTAACTTTTATTAGTTCCACTGCTTCATTTCTTTGACCCTCAGTTTCCTGCCTTTGCTACTTCCCTCATTCCTTTTCTATTACTTACTTATTCTACTCCTTCCACTCCTTTTCTCAGTCCCTCTGTTCTCACAGTTCCTCACTCCTTTTCACTCAGTCTGTTTCTCTAACACAAACTGTCACTGTCTCTTCACTCTTTTACAAGTTGTTCTTTATGCTTTCTCTCTGTAGTTCATGCACAGTATCTTATGTTCATTTATTTGCTGTTTCAATTATTATTATTCTTTTTCTATCACTTCTTCTTTTCTTCTTTCTGTTTTTTCTCTCTGTCATTCCACATGTTTTTATTTTATTCACTATGATACACCTTGTTTTAATCATATTTACTAACACTCTCTTTTTTTTAACACCTTCCCTCAGGGTTGTTGTTTTAGTCCGGTTCTATCCCTACTTCTTATTCCACATCCTTTACTCTGTTTCTTTTTAATTTGAAGATTCATTCACATTCTCAAAGTGACTCTTGTTTATTATTCTTCTACACTCTTTTTTTCTTTCACTTCCTTTTCTATTTTCTTTTTCTCACTTTTTCCCGCTTACAACTTTTTTTTGTATAATTATCTATTATACAGTATCTCTGTGTTACTCCCTCTAGCTGTCTTTCTTTTAACATTATTCTCTCTGTCTCCTTCCCTTATATACACTATTTTTTTTTTCATTTTTTTTTTGGTTCGCTTCCGGTTCGCGTACCGGGGCGTGAACCAGGAAGCGAATCAAAAAAAAAGAGAATGCAAGAGTGCTAAATATTTTAGCAATTTTTTATAAATGGGAGGTAGTTCTGAAAATAACTTTTTTTTAATTGTTTTTGTTGTTTTATATTTTTTGTATTATTTTTCTGAACATTTTTTATTTTTTTTGTATTTTTTGAACAATTTTAATATTTGTTTGTTTTTTTCAGGGGGAAGAAAGAAAAACAGGCATTAGAAACGGCTCAACAGGAGCAAAAAAAAAATCACTTTCTGGGGCGTTTTGAGCACTTGTGATTTTCAAATGCTCTGTTCATTAAGTTTACGCTCATCTCGCCGTAACAAAGCAAACCCCCACAATAAATACACACCAGCTTGATGTGTTGAAAATTAGTTTGGATAGTGGGGACCGTCTCCCTTGCCTCTGGTCCCGAAAGACTTTCATGCGTTGAGGTGGTGGCCACAGGAGTTGGTGGATTTTCACGTAGGTTACGCACCTCCGCCACACTGTAATTTATTGGATGCCACCTTTGCATGTGGCGATGCATAGTTTCATTCCCAAAGCTATACTTTTTATCTGTGCCTCGGGACAGAACATCTTTACATATCAGGCATATCAGGCATGTAACATGACGGGGGCATTCACCTTTTTTTGGCCTTGAGGAAATGTAAAAAACTGCCAAATGAAATTGTCCTTGCGGTGTGATTTAGGGGCTCTTCAGGCAAAAATACTAGGTTATGTACATCCTGTTCTTCTTCTTCCTCCTCTTCTTCAGGGTTGGGAATGAACTGGGGAGAAGGTCCATCCTTCCTAGGAGGTGGTGGTGGTGGTGGGGTTCCACCAGCTGCAGCTACAATTAAAGCCATCTTCCAATAATCAAAATAGGTCTTCCTCTCACAAAGTTGAAAGTCAGAGTGAGAAAAATAGGAGGGGGCTTTCATCATTTGGGAAAAAAAAATTTTCTAAACCAATGAAAAGTGTTATTTTTAGGTCACATGACCTAGCCTTACATCATTCAGAAACCAAAAGTGAAATCAACCAATAAAAAGTGTTATTTTCAAGTCACATGACCTGTTACGCTTACGTTACATGTCCCGCTACGCACCCGGAGCGCTTCCGGGTAGCTGCGCTTCGCGCCTCGGTTCGCGTTCCAGAGCGCTTCCGGGTGCGCTAACGCAGCGCGTCATAAGACGCATTACGCTGCAACGCGATACGTCGCGCTTACGCGACGCGTCACAATGTTGTTTTCTAACGCGGTAGTTGCGCTAATGGAACGTTTACCGGTTCGCGGACTGGGTCGCGGAATCAAATTGAGCTAACGGGAAGCTACCTGGTGCGCGGACCGGTAGCGAAACAACACATATAAAATATATTTTTCCATTAAAATAAGAATACATTTTACAGCTTTTGATATTTCATATTAAAAAACCATTGAAATTCACTGAAAAAACCATAGGTTATAGACCATATATAGTTAGGAATTAGCATTTACAAAACCTTAAAAATTCACTGAAAAACCATAGGTTATAGACCATATATAGTTAGGGATTAGCATTTATACACACCTTACTTATTCAAACATATTCTAACACATATTTACTCTCTTATACAATCACTGATACAAGTTTTCAATGATCCATGCAGCCACTCACACATTCACTGGCTCTTATACACAGTAATTTATATATGTCAACTCTCACATGTACTGTGTTTTACATATGTACTTACTTTGACATGTAGAACTGAGATATCCATTCACTCACCAATACACTCATGCACACAGTCAACCACCCATACAGCTGTTTCCACATGCAGTTTTGAACCCATACATCTAGTGAATCAACTGTTCACACATCTATGCACAGAGTCACACACCTCCCAGCCACCCACACACTCACCATGCAAATACTTGGGCAACCAATCAATAACCCATATAGTTAATCATATAGCTACTGATCAACACATGCAGCAGTTTACAGAACAGCAGATATAATGATGCACAAATTAAGACAGTTTAATCACTAACCCATGCTCTCAGTGAAACACATTTAATCACTCTCTCATACAGTCAGTCATGCACCTACTAAATCCTTCATCCAGACACTTATACATTCACTCATTCTTCAATATGTAAGAGATATTTTAACTTTACAGAAACATACAGTCACTTGATGATGTCATCAGTGATGTCATCAGTGATGTCACTGACCATGTCATGAATGATGTAATATGTGACATCATCAGCAGTGGATTGCGGGTGCGCGATATATAGTTAGTGCAACTAACTATATATGCGAATTTCAATGGTTTTGTGTGAGTAAAATAAGGTTTTGTAAATGCTAATCCCTAACTATATATGGTCTATAACCTATGGTTTTTTCAGTGAATGTATATATATATATATATATATATATATATATATATATATATATATATATATATATATATATATATATATATATATACATATTATAAACAAAACATATACAATATTTTTCCGTAGGATAGCGAGAGGGTTACATTTACTATTCACACTCCAGAGAGTGCAACAGTAGGAAAAGCGTTGGATATCGTAGGGATAAAAATTACTATTCCCACTCCAGAGAGCGCAATAGTAGGGAAAGCGTTGGATAGCGTAGGGATAAAAACTTACTATTCCCACTCCAGTGAGTGCAACAGTAAGGAAAGCGTTGGATAGCGTATGAGTAAAAATTACTATTCCAACTCCAGAGAGTGCAACAGTAGGGAAAGCGCTGGATAGCGTAGGGGTAAACATTTACTATTCCCACTCCAGAGAGCGCAACAGTAGGGAAAGCATTGGATAGCGTAGGGGTAAAAATAACTATTCCCACTCCAGAGAGTGCAATAGTAGTGAAAGCGTTGGATAGTGAGAGGGTAAAAATTACTATTACCACTCCAGAGAGAGCAACAGTAGGGAAAGCGCTGGATAGCGTAGGGGTAAAAATTACTATTCCCACTCCAGAGAGCGCAACAGTAGGGAAAGCATTGGATAGCGTAGGGGTAAAAATAACTATTCCCACTCCAGAGAGTGCAACAGTAGGGAAAGCGTTGGATAGCGTAGGAGTAAAAATTACTATTCCCACTCCAGTGAGTGTAACAGTAGGGAAAGCGTTGGATAGCGTAGGGGTAAAAATTACTATTCCCACTCCAGTGAGTGCAACAGTAGGGAAAGCGTTGGATAGCGTCGGGGGAAATATTACTATTCCTACTCCAGAGAGTGCAACAGTAGGGAAAGCGTTGGATAGTGTAGGGGTAAAAATTAATATTATTCCAACTCCAGAGAGTGCAACAGTAGGGAAAGCGTTGGATAGCGCAGGGGTAAAAATTACTATTCCCACCCCAGTGAGTGCAACAGTAGGGAAAGCGTTGGATAGCGTTGGGGTAAAAATTACTATTCCAACTCCAGGGAGTGCATCAGTAGGGAAAGCGTTGGATAGCGTAGGGGTAAAAATTACTATTCCCACTCCAGTGAGTGCAATAGTAGGGAAAGTAAATACTTCATATATAAATATAAATAACATACATATTAATACCAATTACAAAATAATGAAAATATTTTACAAGTTTATTAAACATATTAATTAATCAATTAAAATGACAAATAAAAATTAAATCATAATAAAAATTACCTACTAATACTAATTATTTACCAATTAACAATAAATTAATTTACACTATAAAAATAAATAAAAATTAGACACAAATCTTTAAAAAAAATGTAATTACTTACAATTAAATTACTTCCCAAGCTATTCCCCTATAAACACACAACCCACTACAGAAAATAATGAAATAAAAGTATCATATTTATCAATTAATCAATTACAATAAATTACCAATTATATTTTAATTAATTACCAAATAATAATTAATTAACAATTAATTCTAAATAAATACAAATAAATAAATTAACATATTTAAATAATTATACTTAAATTACTTCCCACCCTATTCCCCTATAAACCTACAACCCGCTACAGAAAATAAATTACTAAAATTAACATATTTATCAATTCATCAATTAAAATTAATTACCAAATATATTTTAATTAATTACCAATTAATAATTAATTAACAATTAATTCTAAATAAATAAAATAACATATTTAATCAATTATAATTAAATTACTTCCCACCCTATTCCCCTATAAACCCACAACCCGCTACAGAATTATATTACACAAAAATTAAAAATTATCTTACCTTAAATTCGATATTTTTGTTGTCTATATTATGTCTAGTCGATATTATGTCCATTCTATATTTTTGATTCGATATTATGTCCATTCTATTCGATATTAAAATTTTCTAGTCGATATTTTGGTAGTCTATATTATGTCTAGTCGATATTTTTCTATTCTTTTTTTTACTCGATATTATGTCTAGTCGATAATTAAAACTCGATTTTTTGTCTCTATACCATACCGTCCTACCTGTTGGCCTTCTACCCTATCCTCCATTATTTTTTGTGGGAAGCTTGCTAATTTCTCAATGTATTCTTCAGACAGTTTTGTCGTCAGGCGCTTGGGATATTCCACATCTTGGGGTATCACTCTCTCAAGTCCCCCTTAAGAATTCACAATACAACGCCTTATGGTCCCTGCGTTTAATTACCCAGAATTTTTTTACCATTGCGTAATACCAGGCCTGTATAAAAATATAATCTATAGGGCACTGTTGATTGCCTGCTCTAAAAGTCTGTGTAGCCGGGCGGTCTGGGTCCAACCTGCCATTTAAACATATTAATCCCATAGAGCCCAGAAACTTCCCTAATTCATCCTGTTTGCTGGAGAGACATATGGGGAATTTTGCTAACCCTATATTATAAGAGCTCAAAATCTCCTCAAACCAGTGATCTATTTTTCCATAGTTTCGTTTGTGATTAAAATCTCCCATTATTACCATTGTGTCTTTTCCGTACACTTCATTTAAATTTATTATATCCTTTTTAAAAAAAAACATTTCTGTATCATATTCTTTTTGAGAACCCCATTGAATATATACATTTATGAGAATCGGGTAATCATCCTTCACCTTACTACCTGAATCGGATACCTTACAGACCAACAACCATTTACATAATGTGCTAATTGCCTTTGCCTCTTTCACCAGCCTGGTTGAGATGAGAGTCATGATCCCGCCTGACGGGCGTCCAAACTTTTTCAATTTCCTAACTGGCTTATGGATCTCAACAAACCCTTCAACTGCTGGGGTGTTGCCGCATAGCCACGTTTCCTGTAAGCAAATAATGTCAACATACTTTGCAACATGCTTTAAACTATCCACCTTTTTCTGACCTCCCAACCCATTAATATGCCTTGACATTATTCTCAGGCTATGCGGCAACTCAGTGTCCCAATCGATTTCGCTAAGGCACCCTGACTCATTCAAACCCCATGAAGAAGTGCTTATGGTACTGTTATCCGAGCCCCAATTGCCCCACTTTTTATAAGGCTTCAGGTTCTCCTCTGCTATAGTAATATTTGCCATCTCCCCGCGTCCCCCTTGTACCATCTTCACCTGCCTTTCCCCAGTCCTGCATGGAATCTCAGGAAGCCACCTTCTTGCTTTTTCCCCTCTTCAATTTCGTCTTCAGAAATTTTCCTTATATCCTCTTTCAATATCTCTTTCTCTTCTTTCTGAATAGCTGCCTTGGCCAGGCCTGAGTATACTTGGGCCTTTGTGTATTCTGTTCCTTTATTGTTAATACAAAACCCAACCCGTCTCAAATCCTTTGTTCCAATTTCTTTTAAGACTGAACATTTTGCAAAAGCAAATAGAAGTTGGGAGCGATTTAAAGGAACAATCTTCCTTTGTCGTTTCCTCCCCATCTCATGGTCAGTTGCTTTAAAATATATCCACATGCTGTTATGATTGCTCTTTTCCAAGTGCATTTTTGTAGCTCAATCCCCTCTTCTCTGCCCTTCCTTCTTACTCTGTAGAGTATTCATTCTACTTTCACCAGCTGCAGATCTTCTAGTGGGTTCTTTCCCTCCTAACTTGTTTCTGTTAAATTTTAACCCCTTATCCGCCCTACTAAATTTGCAGCTACAATTTTGCGGCATCCTTCTCCCTTCTACTTCTGTATCTACCCTATCAACCCTTTGATTATTCTTCAGCATTCCGCTTTCATTTTGTACTCTGGGCTGCAATACCTTTCCCTTCCCTTTATTTGGGGTCTTCTTTCTTACATGCATTTGAGGTGGTCCTTTATAAGCATAACTAAGGTTCCGTCGTTTTGGCCAAGACTGTGAACAAACTTTACAACAAAACTTTTACAACGCACTACCAATACAACGCAGTCATTACAACGCAAACCATTACAACGCATTGCACTGGGGGGCGCTGTAGGATAGGGAATAAGTTTAATTTAGTATCCAACACCTTCCCTAGTGTCCACGGGGACTGAAGTTGGAATAGTAAATTAAACTTTTCACTATCCAGCACCCCAAAGCGCTATGCGTTGTAAAGGTTTGCGATGTAAAAACCGCGTTGTAAAGGCATGCATGGTAAAAGTATGCATTGTAACGTCATACATCCGGCCAAGACACATCCCTCGCCTCCTTACCAACATCGGCCATCTGGATATGTACACATCGTGCTGAACACTACCCTCCCCGGTAGCCCTTGTCACCCCTGTATTCCCTTCACTACAACCTTCTGTTATGGGGTCTTGTACTGGTCTAACCATTGTTGGCATCTGCCCCCTTATCCCCTGCAGTTCTTCTACCATTGTTTTAAATTGTATTTCATGGTTATTTAACAGGGTTCTATTCAACACAGATACTTCTAACAGCCCTTGCAACATTTTCTGCAGCCTCAACATAATGTCCAACATTGAAGCAGAGGACGTTGTCATGATATCCAAGCCCTGCGTACCATTCCGTAGCATTTCATTTTCAAAGTCCATGGGTTTGGGGCTTTGATTGCCTACGTGCTCCATACTTTTTTCCAATGTATATCTTATAGCAGAGTTTGATAAATCAATGCGAGTCTCCACTTCTTTAAACCCACTCCCTGCCAAATCCTCATCCTCAACCTCCAACGAAGAGAAGATCCGAGGTAAGGACAAGAGTCTGGGATCCCGCGGAGGGTCCATATGGCTTATGTCACTCTGTATGATGGAGGAGTCAGCAATCTCCATAACCTCTTTTGCACTAGGTATCTCATTTTACTTTCTTGGGCTTGAACTTGACCTCTTCCCGGTGTAAGTGTCCTCTTAAAGTGCTTCCCCACGAAGTCTTTTATTGACTTGGACACTAAATCACCTTCCTTCCCACAATCTTCAGTTTTATTGACTACAGTGGGTTTCTTTCTAATTTTCCTCACAGACCCTTTGTTAATTTTCACAGGTGTTTTCGTGGGCGCCGCTTCAAGCCCTTCATCAACTGCCGCCACTTCCAACTCATCGCAGTCTTTCGATGCATCTTTGCATAGTTTCCTTGATTTTGCCTTTCTTGGCGCCATTCCGAAGGTCTACCTTGTATGAGCTGTTCTGTTTAAAAATGACGTCTGCTTCGTAGCACAGTATCAACACCAAACATATTATTCTATCTCCTTGCACCCTACCATTCACTGCCCATACTTAGTATAGCCTTTAACGCGTGCTTGCTTCTTGCTCTTCCTGGGCTTTCTATACACCAGCCATGGTCTAAAATATCATTACAAACGCTTTAAAATTGTACTAGTTTAGTAATTTATCAGCCACTTACCTCCCCTGTGTGCTTGACACCAGAATTGCCGCCAGCTGAAGTTTCTATATGCAGGAGATGATTTTGTCTGAGGAAAAAAGTCTTTAACTCATGAACCACACTGGCCCTCCTGCACACTGCTACTGTTCCTGTTCACCGGGGCCCTAATCGCCCCCCTCCGAGTCCACCCAGCTGCACATACCCACAGGAAGAACCAGGTGGTGGGGGGCTCACAGCTGGGTGGGCATGCTCACGTTATCGCTAGCGGGTGGCTCTTCTCTCACCTCCCAGCGCCGAGAATACCAGCCGTCTTTTCACAACCCCCAAGTCAGTACCTATGATATCACACAAAAGTCCACGTTTTCCAAGGTTTTCCAAGGTGTATGTAGTCGCGGAGCTCTCGATCTCAGACCTTCCGCCTAATCATGTACTTGCTTGCGTCCACGTCGTTACTTTGCCACGTCTCTTCGTCAGTCAATCACAGCCACAGGAGCAGGCCAAATGTAAATGAAAAAACACTGAAAACAATCATATACCAGGCCAGCTTCTCACATGCACTAATCACCCAGGAGGTTATCCAGGCCCTTGGGGAGGTGTGTGTAATGGCTGGATTTTCTGTTTAGATGGGATCAGCCCCCAGGGGCCCCTGTGACCCAGCCAAAACGTACTCACCTTCCCTCCTCAGATCGTATTCACAATGAGTAGATATACAGGTAAATATACAGATTGCACCTAAGGATGGGGAATGACAATATATATATGTATGTACGGATTTTTCTACAATATCTTATTCACATCAGTTGGTCTCGCGGCCACCCCGACCCAGACCGTTCTACCCTAGGGCAGATCTGACACACAATCCGGTGTGTCTACACACGGGCCTGCAGAACCCAATGCTCCCTTTTCCAAACTGTTCGCAATCCTGCGAAACTACACGTTAGTTCAACCTCCTAACGCTCTCACTTACTCAAGCCACAATCCAGTGGGTATTAACACTGGTCTCCCACCCAGTGCTGTCACTAACGCCGCATAACAACGACGACCACATTCCTATGAACCATTATTTGGGGTATTATCTCAGTGGTCTACTTGGAATAGAACTACAATAATAACTTTGAATAGGGTTCCAGATTGTATAGTGTACTCCCTGCTCTTGACATCGAAGGTCCACCCACTCCCTCCTTATTCAATCACCATTTACCTGATCGGGATTTCTCATCCGTTCACCCAAACAGTTCCTGACTAGAAGTGCAGTTTACCAAGATTGAACATAAGCACCAGGTACACGATAATTCTATATGAATTAGGGTATTTATTAACAATAAACACAAATCACATTACTATGCAGCATAACTTTTGCAAGAAAAAGGTAAAGATTAGAGTGCACATCCTACATAGGTGGGACAGGTATCACCTGGTTAATGGGAAGTCTGGACTCGGCAGTCATCTAGGTTCCCTTCTCGTCTCTGTATCCTGGCTCGCCTTGCAGTCACCCTCAGCCGTCACAAGTACACGTCTGCACCGCTAGGCTCGACCTCGTCTGCTTCCCCTCAGGACACCGGAACCTTACTGATTATTAGCTACCGTCTCTCTCTCTCTCTCTGTATCAGTGCGCTCCGCGCTACTTCTCGTTCAGTCTTTCTCAGAGAGTTTCGGTCTTAAATCTTTCTCCGACTTCAAAGATGGCGACTTGTCCACCATGAAAATGAATAATGGCAGAGATGCTAACGGCTAGATGCCGCCTACGGACTAACTGACAAACTGACTAACACCTTCGCTAATATCAAAGCCCGTTCCTTCATGGAAATTCACGGCCAGTAACCTGCCGCCCACCAAATTCTTGTACCTCCCCGTACCAAGGACACGTTCCCAGCTGGCCAGCCTGAAGTTGTGTCTTCGGAGTGGAGAAAAATACATTCCTTCGATAAGGGTCAGCCTGAACCGGTTCTCTCCAAGCGAACAACAGCTTGAAACTAAAACATTACACTTGACCTAGAAGGCCTTCTCGAGCTACCGGGCAGAAAGCAAAATGGAGTCTGTCTCGTTTAAGGCCTACGGAGCCCATAATATGCATAGCTCCATGAAAAACAGCTCAGCATGTTAGCAAATGAGCGAATCATGACTAATACTTATATATCTATCCCCTAACTTAAATTCATAAGCCTTACTCTAAGGAAAATAATACGAAAATGCCCTTATATATGTAAGACAGGGTCCCTGTCTATCGGCCTAATCCCTATGCTATGGGGGTGATAGGCTGGAGTCACTCTCCATCATTCTCCTTCTCCAAAGAGCTAGCAAAAAGACAGCCATAACATTACACCCCTTGACTCCAGTCTATTAACCAGTAACTAAATGGAACTAACGTCAGTAGACGAATAATATGAAACAAAATTAACTGATCTACGACCCTTCGGAAATCTAAAAAATTGTAGCAGGGAAGGGATACACTGAATAAAGCAACAAATAGCTATGAGGATACAGATAGCAACAATGACCCCCCCTAAAATTTGTCGTATGAAATGCATGTCAGGGAGCCAGTTAAAAAGCCAGTCAAAGAAACCCTGATCTATATGTTCTCTAATTTCTGCAGTCAAGTCGTGGAGTTTGTTAATGTGGGACTGGATAGCTTTAGAATGGTCAGACAAATTAAAACAGCATAGACCTTCAAAATCAGAACAGTCATGTCCATGTTTCAACAATAAGTAATCGATAGCCGCACGATTCTGCAAAATAGCTCTACGTTCACCTTGGGAGTCTAATAATAAATCTGATAAAACAGTAGACGTTTGGTTAATCGATTTGACCATCCAGCAGGCCATTTTGCCGATTGTTTTGGCATTATAAACGGCCAATGCTGGCACACCAATAATAGAAAAAGCTAAACCAAGATATTCTGATTTGGAGAAAAGACGAACAGAGGAATCACAGTCTTCATGTAATGACATTGAATCACGGACAATACGGGAATGTGAAGTAGGATGTGAGGAAAACATTAGCAAACTTAATCTAGTGATGGCACATGGGCCACCAGAAATATTCGCGGGAATATAGGGCCAAGATGAATTCCCACAGGAAAAGAGCCATCCAGCTGGCAATAGCATTGAACGATAATGGCTAGTGGCTACTACTAAACGTTTACAGGTCATATTATTCTTAACTGAAAGACATGAATTCGGAAGTCTCTTTGAACATAACAAACGTTGATGAAATGAAAAAGTAGTAGCGGCTTGGAGCTTCAGCCGCAGGCACTCGGTAATAGCTTTAGGGTTGCAGGTCATTATGAAGCAAAGATCTCCAGGGGTAATATTAAAAGTAGTAATTCTGGAATTAATAGGGACATCAAGGTCTGGAATAAGAGTACATGAGGGACAATATTTGTGTGCTGCAAAGTCACCCAGAATAACATTAGGTCGGGCATTAGATACATTAAAAATATGGTGAAGCGTTTCAGTGGATGCAGGGACAGCTACCAAACAGGTCGCTAAAATGTCAGTAACGCTCTTCATGGGGGTAAGGCAAAAATGCGGAGAGTTCGTCACCTGCTTCGCGAGTGTAATCCAAAAATTAGATGATGCAGCCCACGCAGACCGCGGGGCTCTTATTATCTAATCAACCGGCGTCAGTGGATCCTCTCCTCTCCCGGCGTAGCAAGCCAAAAGGAGTCCAACGCCGACACATCCTGCAGCAGCAATCCAAAGAATGATCTGAAAGAATACAAACACAGGCCTTAATCATTCTCGTAAGTAACATTTATCAGCTGGGACAGCTTCCCAGCCATCTTTCCCTGGCTTCATCACCAAAACGGTGTTGTCATGACCGGTCGCAATAATATCAACCTGTTCAGGAGGATTTTTAGGCGATTGCACCCGTATTTTAGCTCCAGGAAGATCAGACGATCCGAAGCCTTTTTGTCCTCGCACAGTTAGCAACGTTGGAGCAGAACCTTTTTTGATCTCACCACTGAAGACAGGCATAATCAGTAACTGAGCAACACGGTCAGACTTTTTGATGAACAAATCCGTCTCACTGCTATTAAGCAGGAGAACCTTAATCTCTCCCTGATAATCACTGTCAATCACTCCTCCGAGTACTTGTACGCCTTTCAGGGCCAGGCCAGATCTAGGGGCAATTAATCCAAAACTACCGGCAGGTATAGAGACACCAATGCCAGTTTCAACAATGATTCGATCTTTCCCTGGAAATTGTGCATCATTTAATGCATGCAGGTCGAGGCCTGCAGAACCTGGGGTTGCTCTACATGGAGCCAAAGCACCGGGGGTAATTTCCCAATACATTACAGTACTCGCTATAGAATTTGGTTTTGCATCAACATGTGGAGGAAACAAACGCATCAAAGGAGATTCAGCATGTAACAAAGGACGATTATTTAAAATTAACAAAGCTTGAAGTAGGACATCTCTCCACTGGCTGTAACGATCATCAGTCAACTTGCGCAACTGTTCTTTCAACAAGCCATTCATTCTCTCAATCAATCCTGAAGCTTGTGGGTAATATGGAATATGAAACACCCAATCAATATTATTTTCCGTACAGAATTCCTGCACCAATCTTCCACGAAAGTGGGATGCATTGTCTGATTGAATCTGGAATGGGACACCATAGTACAGAATAATGAGCTCCAGGGTTTTAATTGTGTTCACTTGGGTAGCGTTCTTGCAAGGGAAAGCGACCAAAAGGCCACTATAAGTATCAACCACTGTGCAAATGTATTGACAATTTCTGCTCATAGGGAGCGGGCCAATATAGTCAATCTGCCAAATTTGGGCGGGCAATTTACCTCGATGTAAGTGACCTCGAACAATTTGAGGCACCTCTTTCTTCCTAGAATGCTGACAAATGGGACAATGTAGAACGACATCTTTAATTAAAGAAAAGGGAATATGAATTCCTCTATCGGCAGCCCACCTGCTAGTGGCTTTCTCTCCAAAATGTCCTGCTTTCTGATGGGCCCACTTCGCCAATCCCGCCAAATCAGAATCCTGCATGTCAACCACTGCCTCAGAAATTTTAGACTGTTCATCTGCAATATTATGAAAAAATTTGTCAAGGGAGTCAATTGGAGTATGAGCATCCACGTGAAAGATTGTTACAGTACTCTGCGGGAGCAATTCCCAAATTTCTTGCCACAACTCTTTACCCCATAGCTCCTTGGAGTGCAATTCCCAATTATGAGAATGCCATGTTGGTAACCACACCGCTAGTCCATTTGCAGTGGACCAAGAATCAGTGAAAATATGACATGTACCAGGCAACTCCTGTTTCAAAACTTGGTAAACTGCATAGAGTTCAGCATATTGACTACTCTTACCGTCTCCAGTTGTGCTTAGCAATTTCTTTGTAATCGGGTTAAAAGAGACAGCTTTCCAATGTCTTTTGTCACCAATGAACTTCGCAGAACCATCCACCACACATGTTTTCTATCCTCCGCGGACAGATCATCAAATGATTTACCCCACTTCACGGGAGACTCCTGCACTACGGGAACCGAACACTCACTTTCAGCCTCATTGGAGGGCGCCTGCGCCACTCGCTCATGTAAAACCGCCACACCTTTCGGACCCACACGTGCCCTGTCCTGAATGTACCATTTCCATTTAATCACACTGGCCTCCTGAGCATGTCCAATTCGATGGGACTTCGGTGAACTCAAAACCCACTGCATAATGGGAATTTCAGGCCTCAAAATCACAGCATGGCCTAGTGTCAATTGCTCGGTATCCACCAGAGCCCAATAACAAGCAAGCAACTGTTTTTCAAAAGGTGAATAACGCTCACCAGCCTCTGGTAACTTTTTGGTCCAAAAACCTAATGGCACTTTTTGTCTGCCCTGCTTTTGCCACAAACTCCAATTGGCATACAGGCCTTCCACGGACACATTCAAATCCACATCACCATCACTCACGGGCCACAAATCCAAAGCATACTGAATAGCTTCTTTAGCCAAATTAAAAGCAGTCTGTTGAGGTTCACCCCATTCAAACGCATTCTTTTTACGAGTGACTCGATATAATGGAGCCAAAATCTGACTCAAATGGGGAATATGCTGACGCCAAAATCCAAACAATCCAATAAAGCATTGCGCTTCTTTCCTGTTCCTGGGAACAGCAAACCAACGTCAATCTGCCAAATTAACGAGATTAAAACAACACAATGCACACAGGCTTCGTAAACAGTTCATGACGCCAGATGTAATGGCTGGATTTTCTGTTTAGATGGGATCAGCCCCCAGGGGCCCCTGTGACCCAGCCAAAACGTACTCACCTTCCCTCCTCAGATCGTATTCACAATGAGTAGATATACAGGTAAATATACAGATTGCACCTAAGGATGGGGAATGACAATATATATATGTATGTACGGATTTTTCTACAATATCTTATTCACATCAGTTGGTCTCGCGGCCACCCCGACCCAGACCGTTCTACCCTAGGGCAGATCTGACACACAATCCGGTGTGTCTACACACGGGCCTGCAGAACCCAATGCTCCCTTTTCCAAACTGTTCGCAATCCTGCGAAACTACACGTTAGTTCAACCTCCTAACGCTCTCACTTACTCAAGCCACAATCCAGTGGGTATTAACACTGGTCTCCCACCCAGTGCTGTCACTAACGCCGCATAACAACGACGACCACATTCCTATGAACCATTATTTGGGGTATTATCTCAGTGGTCTACTTGGAATAGAACTACAATAATAACTTTGAATAGGGTTCCAGATTGTATAGTGTACTCCCTGCTCTTGACATCGAAGGTCCACCCACTCCCTCCTTATTCAATCACCATTTACCTGATCGGGATTTCTCATCCGTTCACCCAAACAGTTCCTGACTAGAAGTGCAGTTTACCAAGATTGAACATAAGCACCAGGTACACGATAATTCTATATGAATTAGGGTATTTATTAACAATAAACACAAATCACATTACTATGCAGCATAACTTTTGCAAGAAAAAGGTAAAGATTAGAGTGCACATCCTACATAGGTGGGACAGGTATCACCTGGTTAATGGGAAGTCTGGACTCGGCAGTCATCTAGGTTCCCTTCTCGTCTCTGTATCCTGGCTCGCCTTGCAGTCACCCTCAGCCGTCACAAGTACACGTCTGCACCGCTAGGCTCGACCTCGTCTGCTTCCCCTCAGGACACCGGAACCTTACTGATTATTAGCTACCGTCTCTCTCTCTCTCTCTGTATCAGTGCGCTCCGCGCTACTTCTCGTTCAGTCTTTCTCAGAGAGTTTCGGTCTTAAATCTTTCTCCGACTTCAAAGATGGCGACTTGTCCACCATGAAAATGAATAATGGCAGAGATGCTAACGGCTAGATGCCGCCTACGGACTAACTGACAAACTGACTAACACCTTCGCTAATATCAAAGCCCGTTCCTTCATGGAAATTCACGGCCAGTAACCTGCCGCCCACCAAATTCTTGTACCTCCCCGTACCAAGGACACGTTCCCAGCTGGCCAGCCTGAAGTTGTGTCTTCGGAGTGGAGAAAAATACATTCCTTCGATAAGGGTCAGCCTGAACCGGTTCTCTCCAAGCGAACAACAGCTTGAAACTAAAACATTACACTTGACCTAGAAGGCCTTCTCGAGCTACCGGGCAGAAAGCAAAATGGAGTCTGTCTCGTTTAAGGCCTACGGAGCCCATAATATGCATAGCTCCATGAAAAACAGCTCAGCATGTTAGCAAATGAGCGAATCATGACTAATACTTATATATCTATCCCCTAACTTAAATTCATAAGCCTTACTCTAAGGAAAATAATACGAAAATGCCCTTATATATGTAAGACAGGGTCCCTGTCTATCGGCCTAATCCCTATGCTATGGGGGTGATAGGCTGGAGTCACTCTCCATCATTCTCCTTCTCCAAAGAGCTAGCAAAAAGACAGCCATAACATTGTGTACGTTTGTGATCACCAGGGTGCGTATGCGAAGCGCCAGGTCTTCAGCTTTTTGTAGCACTCAAGAGGTGAGGAGGAAGCACTGATGTGTTGAGGGAGGTCGTTCCATGTCTATGGTGCAATGTAGGAGAATGAGCGTACTCCAGTTTTGCTTTTGCAGGGAATGTGTCAGTGAGGCAGAACACAGGTGTCTGGTTGGTTGGTGAAAGTGCATGTAGCTGTTTAGTTATTTTGGTTCTGCATTGTTATGGGCTTTGTATGAGTGAATGAGAACTGTGTATAGACTGAGCTTGGGAACAAGGAGCCAGCAAAGCTTCCTGAAGTGTAGTATGATGTGGGTGTGGTGTGATGTGGTGTGGGAAGTTGAGTTTGAGTCGTATGGTGGTGTTCTGCATGGTTTGGAGCCTGTGTAGGAGTTGTTTGAAGATTCTGGCGTTGAGAGTCTTGCTGTAGTCCAGCCTGCTGGTGATGAGTGCCTGCTTGACTGTCCGGCTCGTGTTCAGGGTAACCATTTGAAGATGATTTTTTTGCAACATGTATAGGATGTGGATGCAGGAGGTGCACAATTTGTTGACTTGAGCCGTCATGTTGAGCTTGTCATCTAGGATAATCACTAGGGGCCCGATTCACAGAACTAACTTAAGACAAAATCCTAAACTTACTAACTTACTATTCACAGATGTTAGGATTTTGTCTTCAGTGTGTCTTAAGACAAACTTAAGACAGACTAGGGGGGTCATTAGGATCGCGGACGGACTTGCGTCCGTCCGCGACCCCAGAGCAGGAGGTTACCTCCGCATGGCATGCGGAGCTCCCTCCTGTGCAATTAGGATGTGACCGCAAGGGTTGCGGTCACATCCTCTACTTTTAACATTGCGGCGGGTGGAGCTTCAAGCTGCACCCGCCGCAATGTTAAAAATGCAAGCATTGCATTTGCATGCAGTAAGAGGCAGGCACAGCGCGGTGCCTGCCGCTTTCTGCATGCAAATGCAGGGGGGTACCATAGGTACCCCCCATACTCACCCCCCACGCCCCCTTCACCTAGGGGGCCCGCAACGGGCCCCCGCAGTGAAGTTCCGTATGCTTTTCCACAGCGGAAAACCCGCCGCGGAAAAGCATAATTTACAGGCCATCCTAATATGGTCGACGGTGTCTGGAAGACACCGTCACCCATATTAGAGCTTTTCCGCCGCGGTTGTAAGCCGACCGCGGCGGAAAAGCTGCGGACGGAAACCAGGACCCACCAGCCATCCTAATGTGGCGGTGGGTCTTTGGTCAGTCCGCTGCGGTTTTTCCGCATCCTCTGGGCATGCGGTGCCTTCCGCCGGCCCCGAGGATGCGGAAAAACCGCAATCATAATCACCCCCTTAAGACAGACTTAAGACAAGTCAGTCTTAAGTTTGTCTTAAGTCTGTCTTAAGTCTGTTTTAAGTTTGTCTTAAGACAAAATTAAGACAAAATCCTAACTTCTGTGAATACTATTAGTAGTAAGTTTAGATTTTGTCTTAAGTTAGTTCTGTGAGTCGGGTCCCAAATTTCTTGCGTGGTCTGTGGGTGTGAGTCATAGCTCCGAAGGCCACCAGGCGGAGTGTTATGTTGAGGTTTTGTTGACGAACACAGGTACTTCCGTTTCGTTGGAGCTGATCTGCAGGCAGTTGGTTCACATCCATTCTGCTACCATGGTCATGCAGTTGGTGAAGTTGGTTCTGGCAGTGGTTGTTTTGTCCGTCAGGGAGAGGATGATTTGTGTGTCATTGGCATAGGAGATAACAGTGATTTCTTGAGATTGGATTGTGTTGGCGAGAGGTGTTATGTATAGGTTGAAAAGAGTGGGGCTAATGGACTATCCCTGTGGGACTCCGCATATCAGTTTCTTGGTCTCTGATGTGAAGGGTTGCAGCCTGACCCTTTGAGTTCTTCCTGTGTGAAATGAACAGATCCGTTTGAGAGCTAATCATTGTATGCCAATCTCATGGAGTCTACTGATGAGGGTGTGATGGGAGACAGTGTCAAAGGTCCCAGAGAGGTCGATCGGGATGAGTTCTGCTGTTTCTCCTTGGTCCGGGAGGATTTGAATGTCATCAGTGGTCACGATGAGTGTTGTTTCGGTACACTGGTTCTTTCTGAATCTGATTAGGTGTTGTCTACAAGATGGTGAAGTCTAAGGTGGGTTGGGATTTGCTTGTTAATGGCGTTCTCATTCACTTTGGCTAGTTAGGGAAGCTAGGAGATGTGGCATAACATGGGTGATGTTACCGTTCATGTCATTCTGTAGGTACATGGATTTGCTATGATCTATGTGCGTGCATGCGTCACTACACATAGAATAACACAAGCACTTTTTATTTTTTCTCCAATCAGAGATGATAAACACTGTTGTAATGGCCTGTTTGTATGTTGGAGGTTTTCTTTACTGAGTATATTGTATTTCTTCTGTCTATATATTTTAAGCATCTGTCCTTATCGTATTATATTTTCCTTGTATGCCTTTTCCTTTCCTCCCTATTCCTTCCCCACTCTGTACGTTCTGTATCGGAATGTTGAAGCATAGAACGACTGTTGATCACTTACCGCAGCTTGAGAATATGTGAAGGTGTATATTAAACAACCTTTTAATGTTTTCTCGTGCTCCGTTCTTTACATCACTGGTGATGATTTTCTATGAAACG
The DNA here is from genome assembly GCF_964263255.1 of Lissotriton vulgaris. NCBI lineage: Eukaryota > Metazoa > Chordata > Amphibia > Caudata > Salamandridae > Lissotriton > Lissotriton vulgaris. Next base: position 254,367,313 of record NC_141685.1, read on the forward strand.
GAGTCGCTGGGCAGGAGACAGCAGCACAACCTCACCCCTGTTCATGTTACAAACCTGTGAGGGTGCTTTTGAACTGTCGAGCACAGTGTACAGGAATCTGAGGTGAAGTGGTCCTGTTTTCAAATTTTATGGAACCGTACTTCAGTGACATCCGTACCAGAGTCACATCTCTCTGTGGTCAAGCAGGTACATCTGTTATATATGAGTGTGGGCATTTACGGAACTACTTGGAGCTTTGAGGCTGCGCCGCTCCTCCAGATCATCTCTTGGTAGTGAGTAGGGTGACCATTTGTCTGTAAATTTGATGGATCGTCCATTATTTTAGTATGATGTCAGTATGGCGTAAGTAATTTGGGGTCCCAAAATTATGGACGCGTTACAGATATCATATTAAAATCAAATTGGGGGGGTGGGTGGCTTTGCGGGCTTGCATGGGGGACGCTGCCTAGAGGAGCTCCGTCTTGGCCCGATCACCATCCGCCGAAATATCCTGTACCCCACCTCCTACCGCCGCCAAAAGAGCGGTCGAGCTTGAGGAACCTGCCGGGCACCCTCAGAGGGCATTTTCAACAGCCTGGGGGGCCCTGGATGCCGGGGGGCGAAGCGAGTGTTTGGCGGCCTGGTTTAGCGCCGCGCAGCCGGGGCCTCGATTTTGGTGCTCCCCGGGTCCGGGACACTGTCGTTGGCCGCATCCTTGGAGACGGGACCCGGAGGTGTGAGGAGATCCGGCCCTGCTCCCAATCCTCGGCGGAGGCCCTAGAGACTGCTGTGGTGGGCACTGGACGCCGGGGGCACTTCACCAGGGGGTAAGCCCGCCGGGAGGCCCCGGAGGCGTGGGGCCTAGTCGCTGATCCTCGGCAGGGAGATAGAGCCCGGCAGCGCCGGCGCTGCAGTCTGGGCGTGCCTGGCTTGTGCACCCGGAGCGACGGACCCCTTTTCTGTTTGGGCTTCACCTAAGGGTCCTTGCGGTGGCATTGGGGTGCTGATCCCATGGGCTTGCCGCGTTGGAGGAGTGGCCTGTAGCCCAAGGTTGCCGGGCAGGATTGGAGGTGCCGGATGGTGACCCCAGAACATATCTACACCAGCTACACTGCGCAAGGACCGGAGTTACCTGTGGACTGGACAGAGACTCGCTTGGCTGGCTGCGGGCTCATTGGGAGGGCGAGTGAGGAGCCATTGGCGTGGATCAGGAGTGGGGACATCGAGGGGCAACCGGCCTCCAAGATTGGACCTTCTGGTGCCTCTGCCCGAGTGAAGACAACGCAGGTGCCATTAAGTCTACGGTGGTCAAGGCTGGGATGAGATCTGGTAAGCGGGATTGAGCGGGGTCACTCCCTAGCAGACCTTGGGTGGATATTTCCAGCGTGGTCCGCCATGACCAGAGGTGGAAGTGGTGGTGGAGCCTCGAGGCAGGGTCCGATAGATAAATTCACAGGACCCCATGGCGGTGCCGGGGCTGCCGGAAGCCAGCAAGCATCAGGGCCGGACAATGCGGCACTTATGGCAGCGATCACCCAGTCGCGAGATATGCTGGATGCGAAAATTGGGGCCGTGGGGGCAGATGTCACGCTGCTGCGCCTAGATCTACGGAACGCTGTGGCCCACATCACGGAGGCCGAGACGAGGATAACTGGAGTGAAAGATGACGGACGTAGCGATCCTAAAGAAAAAGGTGGCCAGCATGGAGGGACTCCAGAGGGACTTGGCGCTTAGGGTGGAGGACGCGGAAGGACGGGCCCGACGGAACAACCTGAGGTTCGTGGTGTTCCCGCAGGGCTGCGAGAAGGGCGGCATGGAGAAGTTTCTGACTCAGTGGCTAGAGAGCTGACTCCCGCCGACTCCCTTTTCAGATGTTTCATGGTAGAGCGGGCGCACAGGGCCCTTGCACAGAAGCTGCCGGTGGGGTCCCGTCCTCGGGCGGTGATCGCCAAATTGTTGAACTACCACAATAGGCGCACTATCCTACGTCAGGCACGGGAGAAGGAACCACTCATGTCTGACAACCACAAAATCCTTATCTTTCCGGACTATACTCGGCTCGTCCAGCAGCAGAGGCAGTCATTCACGGCGGCAAAGGCACGACTGCGGGACCTTAAACTTCCATATGCTTTACTGTACCCGGCCCGCCTGCGAGTGGTTTACCAGTCCCGTACTCTGTTCTTTGATACCCCGGAGGAGGTGTTCCACTGGACTGATGAAACAGTGAAAATTAGGGTGCATACACCGCCGGGCCGGGACTCGGACTCTTCGTCGAGTGGGCCACAGGGGCGGACCCCCCGTCGATCCCGCAGCCGGAGCATTTGGAGGTCCAGGTCGCGGAAGCGCTCCAAATCCGGGGGTGCAGCAGCGAACAACAAGAAGGATGCTTCTGACCGGCCTCAGACGGACCCTTGATTCTGGTCCTGTTGCATGAATGATGTAAGGTACACTTGATCGGCTGAGATGTGGAATAAGATGGAGACACTTGGGGCCGAAGTCCTGGGACAAGCTGAACTGATGTATTGAGACTGCTGACCTATGGTGAACTTGATTGCTGGGGAAGGCAGTAGGGGGGGAGTTGTATGTAGGGCAGACGGGTTACGTCTTAGTTATGGGGTGTGTTCTGGGGATCCATTGGAGGGGGTGGTTCTCGGTTCCCCGTTGGGGACCAGGCCGCGATCCGACCGCGACGGGTGCTTCCAAGTTGGGAGGTGCGGGGTGGGCGGTGGTGGGGTGGGAGTTGGTGGTTGAGTTGGGATGGGGGTGGGGGTTGTGCTTAATCTGCTACTGTCTGTATCTTGAGTTGTATGCATGCTAGACCGTTGGGGCCTTAGTAGCTCATATAGTGCTATTGTCGAATGTCACCTGTTCAGAGTGAGGAGCGGGTAGCTCCAGGCACCGTGCGCATTGTGAGTTGGAATGTGCGGGGGTTTTAGATAAGGTGAAGTGGGGGGGCGGTGCTCCGCTATGTCAAGAGAGCCGGGGCTGATATCTTAATGCTTCAGGAGACCCACCTACTGGGGACGAAAGAGCTTTGCCTTCAACGCTTTGGGTTCTCACACGTTTTCCATGCAGGCTTTACAAGGGGCTCCCGGGGGGTTACAGTCCTCATACATCGCAGGATCTCCTTTACACATGAGTAGAGTTGGCCTGACCCACAGGGTAGGTACATCTTCGTCCAGGGGAGGGTCGGGGGAGATAGGGTGACCTTTGGCAGCGTCTACGCCCCGCTGCCACTACAGTGGCCTCTGGTGGAGAAGGTTATGTCCCTTTGGAGTGGTGTGCCCGACACCCTGGCCGTGGTTGGGGGTGACTGGAATGATGTAATAGACATGCGTCTGGATCGATGGCGGAGGGGGACGACTGACGCGGATGTAGATGAGGATGTGGAGGGACCCCCCAGCAAACTCCAGGCCTTCGCCACGGGTTTGGACTGGACTGATGTCTGGAGTTTTAGGCATGGCGCGAGCCGAGAATACACATAATTCTCCTCAGTGTATGGTTCGTTCTCCAGGCTGGATTATTTGTTTGTTCCTAGGGGTCTGGCGCAAAGTATTGTGGCCTCTTATATCCTGCCAAGAGCCCTGTCGGATCACTCACCGGTGGCCCTTACCTTTAGAGTAGGCCCGTTTAGGTCTCCGTTTCGTTGGCGCCTGTCTGGATGGCAGGTACTACAGGCCCCCTATAGAGACCATATGTCTCAGGAAATTGATAACTATCTGACCACCAATTGTAACTCAGTGGATTTTCAGACGATCCTCTGGTAGGCCCTCAAACCTACCCTGCGCGGGGTTGACATATCCTGGTGTGTGGCGGCACGGGCGGAGAGGCGGCAGGATCTGGTGAGGCGTGAGGCAGAGCTGGAAACACTGGAGCGCAGATGTAGGGAGGAGAGTGGTAGATTGGTAGGGCGGCGGCTAGTCCTAGCTCAGCAGCAATACACGGCGGTCTTACTTGAGGAGGCGAGGCAGGCCTAGCTTGCCACTCGTAGTCGGGTGTACCAATGGGGGGACAAGTCCTGTAAGATGCTACACCGCTTGTGTCAGGGCACTCTCCATGCCCAGCCGATGCCCCAGTTGTTGGACCCGGTGGGTTCACCGATCTCAGAGCTGTCGGATATCGCAGAGAGCTTCGTGACATACTTTGAGGAACTGTACGCGCAACTGGAATGCCTGCTGGCTGATACTGTTCAGCGATTCATTGACAACCTCCCCCTGCGCTCAGTTTCAGATGAGGTGCAAGACCTGTTGGACAGGCCCTTCACCGACGAGGAACTGGGCTCTCCCTTAGGCGAGCTCAACCCGGCAAGGCACCGGGCCCAAACGGGTTTCCATGTGAATTCTCTAAACGGTCTCATGTGCAGCTGGGCCCACAACTGCGCCCGGTGATCGAGGAAGCGTGAGATAGTGGGGTGCTCCCGCCGGACTGGAGACACGCCGAGGTGGTGGTCTTCCTGAAGCCGGGACGGCCTCTGGAGGACCACGCGTCCTACCGCCCGATATCGCTGATCAATACGGAGGCCAAGGTCATGGTCAAGGCCCTACGCAATAGGCTTAAGCCCCATATTACGGACCTGGTCCACCCTGACCAGGCGGGCTTTATGCCCCGAAGGGCCACCCGACATAATATTCGGCTCGCCCAGGTGGCAGATATGGACCGTGCTCTTGATTCCTTAAGTTGGACCTACCTGTTTGCCCAGCTGCACCGCCTTAACATAGGTCCTCGCTTTCTGGCCTACGTGCAGCTGTTGTACACTGGTCTCAAGACCTCTGTGCGAGTTGGGGGGCGGTGTCCCGGCCATCAGAGGGGTACGCGACAGGGGTGTCCCCTCTCCCCAAACCTGTTTGCGCTGGCCATGGAGCCTTTAGCCTCGTGGGTGTGCATTAAAGCCCAACTCAAGGGTTTTCGCTGGTCCCCGGGCCTTACGGACAAGATAGCATTATATGCTGACGACGTATTGTTCTTCTTAACAGACCTTGATCGATCAGGGCCACGGCTGCTGTGCATCTTGCAGATCTTTGGGGAGTCCTCAGGCCCCTATGTGAACCCAGAAAAATCAACCTTGTGGGTCCTGGGCGGCGGCCGGCCGGCGGGTGACTGGGCAGCGGGCTTACAATTGGCCCCAGGAGGAATTGTAGTGTAGTTCCTAGTTTCCCACTAGGCCCTGCGCATTGGAATAACATAAACAGTAGTATCGACGTGGAACTGCGGATATTCCAGGCCTCCACTGACTATGCTAAACTTAATTGGGTGTGTTACCAACTAGCTCAGAGGTCACTGGAAACTTTCTTCTCTGCATGGGAAGTGATCAGCTTCCCTGGCACAGACAAGAAGGGATTCAGCTTTCCAACAACCGTGCAACATGACAACTTTGCTCCTCAGATCAAGAGTCAATCTCTAGGGTCGTGTGAAACAATAGACATGTATTTCACTCAGTCAGGTTAGTGCAGTTTACTTTCACGAGATGTAGAGAATAGAGAGACGGGCGTTTGTCAATAAAGGGTTAACATTTATTGAACAGTCTTTCTTCTCGTACAAGAGAAATGTATTGCCACAATTGCAAGACTTGTTATTATAAAAAGTACGTACCGTAAGATAAGGATTGCGAAATAATACTGTAAAAGCATTGATATGGTTTCTTAGCCATACAATGGTTTAAAAGTAATAAAACATATATACAGTCATATATACATTAGGCTAACATACTCAACTGGTGCTTCTAACTACGCCTACCCCAGTGTGCCTGACCTAAGCCTAACACGTGGAAGGGGAGTAAGTAAGTAGCTTTAAGTTAAGTTGGTTTTGCCAAGGTTTGCTTCAAGAATTCTCGTCTAAGGGTTTAGTCAACACCATACCTCTGAATAGAATGATGGAAGTCTGGTATTTCCTTCAGGAGGCACTCGGTATCCCAGTCACCCGCGAGGGCAGACCGGAAACGCTGGAGCTGGATTTCTCTGCAGGAGAAAGGCAGCGCCTCTCTTCAGCGCGTCGAGGAAGGAGGGGGGACAGCGTCCGCGGGCAGCTGGAATCTGCTGGGCTCTTCGCAGAGGGACGGCTGTTCAGCTCCTAAGCGTACCGCACCATAGTTCGCGCTTTAGCAGCGATAATGGTATCAGTAGCTTCACCACCAAGCGGACAGCAGGCTGCAGCGACAGGGTGCTAGCTTCACCAACACGGGTTTTGCAGACAGCTAACAACAGGCAACGAGCAACGAGCTATTGCTTAAGGCAACGTTGGTAATATTTATACCTGACAGGTGCCGGGTTTGACGCAAGTTTGCTGGACATAAGACGTCAATTAAAGATGTCACTAGGAAGTGATAGCTATCAGTTGCTCATTAGAGTTCCATTACTAATCAAAACACAGCAAGCGGGGATTTCCAGGTTTGCTGAGTTTTTATCTTGTTGAAGAACTCGGAGTGTTAATCTAGGAATATCAGATAGTGACTTCTGCTCTGTCATTGCACTAATTGGTCGCAAAGGAAGTGGCAGAGAACTATGCTGGAATGTGGCTCTGTTCGTGTGAGGCCAGAGATGACTTTCTGAATATCGCACTTGAACGGTTATGCCAATATAGGGAATAAATGGATTTATAGCCGAATAGGGGCATAAGGTCACAGTATCGATCAGGAACCTAGATAAACACGCAACACCCACTCCACGTTTTCATGTCCATCAAATTACTAAAACTAGAGCAATAGGATGCATGTGTAACATTGCCCACCCCAAAATACATAAATGCATTCGAAATAGGCGTATATTATAATACGTGAAATTTAGGTACTGTACATTTTTGAAGCATAGAAATCATTCAAAAATTATTGCATATGAAATCAATGAACGATTATGCAAAAAGAATTACACATGAAGTATCTCTGACAGAAGAAGGGCGAGATAAATCATCACATATAAATGCATTGCAATAAATGTGCTACAGGGTGATGTAAGTTTGTTATGTCTCTAGATGTGTTTAGAAATAGAAGTTTGAAGCTTCTGTTCTCTAAGAATAGTTTTTACCTTAAGCAAAGAATTGTTCGTGCCAAAAAAGGGTGAATATTAAAAAAATTGTCCAATTCAAAAGAATTAATGCTTGAACGGGGAAATAGAGTTCCAACGCTGTTAGCAGTTTTTGTTGATCAAAACTGAAGGCCGAATTCAGAGTTCATAGGAACGCTGTGTGTCGGAAAGCTTCTCAAAAGTTATTGTTTCTGTACGGGTGAGAACATCATATCAGACAGGCTCTCAAAGAATTGGTCTACAAAATCAGGTGACAGTTCAACCAAATTTGATAGTGCTGTAACTTGGCAGGTGTGAGAATGATTGCTGTCATCGTAGTCAGGAGCAGCAATGCTCACAGATGGCCGTACCTGGGTGATGTTGCTTTTGTCACTCGCTCCACTGTTACCACCTAGTCGTAGTACAGGAGTCTCAACGAATGCTGTCATCAGGATTGGTAGCCGCTGGGGACAACACAATGCGTGAGCCGTTATTGGACTGAGCAAAGTATCGACGTCCGTTGGTACTGCTGATGGAAGTGAAAGACAGATGTCCAACACGCATTCATCTCCGCATAGCATACATCTTAGTACCGGTAAGATACAGTTCTGCCATATAGGTCTGAATGAAAGGAACCAGGTCATGTTTAGATCTCTCAGCCTGGCCAATCCAAGGACGTTAGTTATCCTGTCCCGGTAGCGCATTGCTAGGATTGTCTCTTCCATTCCCATGGGAGCTATGTCTGAGTTTCGGCTTGCCATAACGAAGCAGGAGGGTCAAAAATAAAATCCCTGCGACGAGTCCCAAAAATAATGGTATGCAGCCAAAAACAGAGTGTACAAAATTAGGAACGATTCCCAAAATTGCCTGAAAAGGTGTCAGCAGTCCCGTAAAGACTGACTTAAATATGCCTGGGATGCTTGTGGCACTAGACATGTTAAGGAGTTGGCTCAACATTTCTTCGAAATGCACGGGGCAATTTGTTGATAAAAGGTCATGAACTTCGGTAGCTGTCCTTGCAACTAGAAGATCATACGTCTCTTTTGATGACGTTATAGGCACTGTTGTCTGTAAAAGTACAGATTTCATTTTGCTTAAAGTATCAATTCGTATAGAATAGAGATTCAGACGAGGCCAGATGGGAGTCACTGTGTCTGCAGGCCCACTCGGGAACAATGCTTGCATACAGCATTTGACCATGGATGTTACTCTTACTAGATAACTTTTCCCTGGCACTAGGCCACAACATCTGTGATCCATTCTAAGAATGTAACTCCCGTTTGAAAGTTGCATAAAGAAGGGCTCTATCTGAGTTGCAGGTGTGACTAGCTGGTGGCATGAAAGGTTGTTAGAATTTCCATCACATGCTCCGTGTAAATTAATACCCTGACACAAAAGTATACCGCTTAGTGAATGTTTACAGTTGTCACCACTAAGAAATACATTTTTGTCGCTGTCACTATAGCAAGAATGTGTGTATGGTAATTTCCATTCTGATTTTACATATCCTTTACCCAATTGTTCATACTGGCCAGCAGGTATGTACTCAAGGCACTTTTTAAATCGGAAAGTTGTTATCGGAATAGTGATAATTCCGTGTATTATCCATTCAATGACAGGACTCTCTGACATTGTCAATGGTTATCTCTCGAGTTTTTCGATGCTCAGGATTGTATAGTCTGCTCCTTTCTGTGCCAAACTGATCTGTTTATCAGTGAGGTTAAAAATTGAAAATAATGACGTTGTGTTGATTAAACGCCAAGGCACATAGCCTGAACGAAGATTTTGCAGCGTTCAGCCTAATTCTATAATAGAGCGTAATTGAGACTGGCCATGTTGTAACATTAGCAAGTCTCTGTCTATCACATCAAAGGCAGAGGATACAATATTGTCCAACGAATATATTCTGGAAGACAGAGTCATTAACCCATTGTCTACTACAGAAAGTGTTTTTTCCAAATTAATACGATCAATTTCTCGTATTTTTTCATTTTCAGCAATTTGTTTGACTTTCCAAGCCTCGTTGTACGCAGCATAGATACTGGTCGCTATGAAACGCTTTTGACGCTGTTTGCGTGGTCCAAGAATTAAATCGCGCAAATCAGCACCATCTTTTAGTAAAGACAAGTGTTGCTTAATTTCAGCCAGTGTGGATGATGTTAGCCATTCAAGGCAGAGTTTCCCTACACTGTATGTTGTTATAATCCCTGGATGTTGTCTCTGGGAATATCTCGGGTCTAATCTGGTCATTTTTAACCCCTGTGTTTTGTTCAGGAATCTATCTTGACAGCTGTTTGTGTCAGTAGGCCAGATTAACCACTTTTTCCAATCAGGATGTGATCTGTTAAAATGTAAAATTTGTGTTACGTCTAATTCAATATCTGCAGTTGTATTCTCAGGTATTGGCTTTGGTATAGACGGTGTTTTAAGGTCTTTGATTTTAGCTAGGCCAAGACAGGATGTTTGGTGTATTGTGTCATTTAAAAACAACATTTGTTCTGGTATTATGCAGGTTCTAAATAGTGCTTCTATGCCTTGCACCAGCCAATCTTTTGTACCCCAAATTGTTTTCGTTTCAATATTATTTTTCCAATAATCAAAACCAAATGTCATCATTTTGTCATAAAATGCTTCTGAATATATCAATTTAGAATTTGTCAGCATTGTTTTCATTCCTGTTTTATCTAACAGTTTGTAATAAAACGTTTCTGCATTACTGGTGTTGAACCCTGAGAAGTATTTGAATTTCTCAAAGAATGCTTTAGAACTGCTTTTAGGTGGTGTAGCACAATGTTCCCATTGATTATACATAAAAACATTTCTAGGCTGTGCAGATTTATGCAAGTAATGATCACCATAGTGTGTGTAACAGAATAACTGCTCATAACTAGATGAACCTTGTAAATAATCATGATCTGTGAATCTAGCTGACATTACTAAATCAGACATCATGTCATTAATACTGTTAAAGTCCCAATCATCAGAGAATGTACTCGGTGTTACAAAGTCACTTAAAGAAACCTTCCGTTGATGAGGATACTTCAGGATTTCGACCGGACCATATATCTCATAGTCTGTTTTCTCCCATACTACCCCACCAGGTATTGGAATTGCTGTGACATTTACTGTTGACAGTTCTCTTTTCTTCATGTGGGATGATCTGTGTGGTTTCAGGACTAGGTTGATGTTTTGACTTGCTGTGTCCATTGTAATATATTTTCCCTCAATGAATCTTCCCAAACACAGTATCATGATGAGCCAAAGCAGGAGGAAAAATACACCTAGACCGAACCAGAACTCTAGCCAAGGGGAATCAAGGTAGGTTTTCTTCAATTGATGAAAGAGTTCCGTTGCTTTTTCTTTAAAAGTCTTTTTTGATTCTGGCATCACTTCGGGGTCGTTTTGATCTTCAGAGAAGTTGTCGAAGTTGATGAAATAACCAGAGGCAGTTCTGTCAATTGATGGGATTGTTCTTTCAATCTGTCTCTCAGTAGCACTTTCTGATGCCACATTAGTGTAGACTGGTGTTGTTTCTTGACGAACTGTTTCAATCTGTGTCTCAAGAGGCACGAGTTCCATGGCATTATTGCATAGTCCTTCATTGTGCACTGCAGGCTGATCGAATGTGATTAGTCTTTCAGTTTGAACCTCTTGGATTGTTGCAAGTTTGGGTATTCTGTTGTTTCTTGGGAGTCCACTGGGCCTACTGTTGATTATAGGCCACATGCTTGTGGTTTTATCAGGTCGATAGACACGACTCTGTTCTCCTTTTTACCAGCAAGGGGCGGTAGCACAACTGATCTTGTTCCGGTGACTGCCAAGACAGGTACTGCTTTTCTGTAAGAAGGCCCAAATTCCTTCTTAACCGCGATCTTTTCTCTGACTAGATCCCCAATCTTTGGAATCCAGACAGGCCTTGCTGGGGCTGTTGCTGGTGGTGCCTCGTCAGTGGTACCTGGCTGTTGCTTTAATTTTATGTTGCTTAAGGATTTTCTTGTTTTGTTCAGTTCCTGTAAAACAGCCAAACGATCCTTTACATCAAAGTGCGTTGTTTCTTCTTGTACCACTGACATCTGACTATCGAGGTCCTGAATACGCATTCTAATTCCGAACAATAGTTCGTATGGGCTGAAACCTTTTAGAGAATTTCTTGGCATGTTATTAAGACTAGTTTGGACACTTATTAAATGTTTGACCCACCCAGCGCCTGAACCTAATACCTTCGCAGTTATAGATTGCTTTATGTCACGTTTTTTTCTTTCTACCACACTTGCGCGACGGACAAGAATACCGCAACCCAATTCCCATGCTGGCCATGGCCTCCTTATAAACTCGAGAGCTAAAAGCAGGACCCTGATCAGAATGGAACGTGGTAATTGCGTATGTGCCGATAAAGACTCGCAAATCTTTTATAACAGTTCTAGCGTCAGCCGAGCGCTGGAGGCCTCATCTTTTAAGTGCTTTTAGCCTTAACTGATTAATAGGACGCAGGTTGGGGTGCAGGCAGCGTTACGCTGTTTCTGATCGGTAGCCGGTAGCATTGTTCACTACTGCGATCCCTATTGCAGTTTTCACAGTTATTTGCATATATTTGGTGTTCTACACTCATTCCCGGCCACCAGTATACTGATTGTAATTCAGTCAGAGAGTCCCTGATTGTTTGGTGTCTCAGACCTAATCCCATGTGTGCGTCTGCTATTAAAAATATTCTCCTGTTCATGTTTGGAATTACTCTGTCCCCCACTCCAGGGATTCGAGCAAAAGGAACGGAGTTTGCATCGATTATGTATGCATAATTGAGTGGATAGTTTACGGGTAGTGCTGCACAGTCGCCTTTTACGGTCCTTTTTACTGCCAGCATGGTTTCCCCGTCTATGTATTTATCTGTACGCTTTTTTGTGGCTACGGAAGCCGGTTTAGTTGCTTCCGCTGTGGCTGTATTAGCCAATGAATTCCCTGCAACGTGAACGCCATCACGTTGAAGACTTTGTTCGTGAATCACGTGAGTCTTTTGTAGTTCTTTGTGTAAAAGAGCTACCTGTTTCCAGAGCATTTTATGCTTTATTGTGGCACCTGTGTCATCTTTGTAGTCGTTTTCAATCCAACTCTACAGTTTGTTATTGTAAGAGTTGACGCAAAAATGAGAATCGGACACGATAAGTGTCGGGAATTCACGTTCTGCATTTTCGAGCGCCATCTTTAAACATCTTATTTCAGTTCTCTGAACCGAACAGTTTCTTACAGATTCAGGGCCCGATTCACAGAACTAACTTAAGACAAAATCCTAAACTTACTACTTTTGGCATTCACAGAAGTTAGGATTTTGTCTTAAGTTTGTCTTAAGACAGACTTAAGACAGACTTAAGTTAGGATTTTGTCTTAAGTCTGTCTTAAGTCTGTCTTAAGACAAACTTAAGACAAAATCCTAACTTCTGTGAATACCAAAAGTAGTAAGTTTAGGATTTTGTCTTAAGTTAGTTCTGTGAATCCGGCCCTCAGTTTTTGTTACTTTCGGTCTGAATTTACCGCACAGCCAACGACCTTTAATGATCGCACATGCTGCATCGTAGGATTTTCTCTCTACGTTAAAATGCTGTACAAATCCATCTGTATAGATTATACATGAGTATTGTGGGAGAGGCAGAATTTCGATTGGCAGAGGATATTCTTCTTCATATTCTAAATCATTCAGTTCTTCAAATTGCGGGGCGAAATAGTATTTCACATCTTCCGCTCCCAGAGAATCTATACACTGTATCCATTTCGGATCCAGTGACACTGTAGGCAGGTTTACTGGGCTGAATAGCACCTCAAAGGCGGATTCCGCTGTAAGGATATTAATCCGTTTGCCGTGTGCTAGTTCTCGTTCATTTGCTAATGCGATTTGCACTGCTTTCACAGTTCTTTCTGTGTGACTGAATGTTTTTTCTACTTGTGTGTACAAGTGTGATTTAATTGAAATTGGTACCTTTTCTCCCTCATTAGAGGTCAGGTATGTGAATCCGCATCTTCCTGGGATGACTCGGATTACAAGATCGATCGTGTTGTCACGTGTATCTAATTTAGTTTTTGCTAACATGTCTGTTTGCAGTGATCTCAAAATTTCTTTGTGTTTTTGAGTCCAATTGATTTGTTTAAAATCGGGTTTAATTAGTTTGTAGAGAGGTTTAACCCTCTCTGCGTAATTTAGGATGTAAGTTCTTCCGAAATTCAGAAAACCTAGAATGGATTGTAAATTCTTCAGCGTTTTTGGTGCTTGGAGTACAGCGCACTTCTCTAAGAAGTTGTCCGCTAGGCTTTTCCCTTCACTTGATAATTCGTACCTTAAAAATAGTACTGTCAGATGGGCAATTCGAGACTTTTTAAAGTTGAATTTGTAACCCTCTGCTGCGAACCCAAATATAATGGTGTTCACTCTTTTCAAGTGAGTATCCAAGTCGTTGTCTGTGAGATAGATATCATCTACGTAAGATAATGCCTCATCATCATAGATTTGTAGTAACTCTGTTACCCTAGCTGAGAATAGTCCAGGGCTGTTCTTGAACCCCTGTGGGAGTCGACAGAATTTTTTCTGCGACCCAAATGCGGAGAAAGCGGTCAAATATCTGCTTTCCGGTGCAATGTTTTGACAAAAGAAACCATTAGATATGTCTAATGTCGTTTTATATTTTTTCCTAACTATGTTATTCATTAGGGCTGCACTATGCGAATTTTGTACTGCAATAGTTTTACAACATGTATTAAGCTGTCTGTAGTCCAAAACTAGACGATATGAATTGTCTGGCTTGGAGACAGGAAACAAAGGATTGTTCATTTGAGAGGTGCATGTTTCAATCACCCCCTGGTACTCAAGGTGATCTAAGATCTCCCTGACCTGTTTTTTAGCTTCTTGCTTTATTGGATACTGCCGTTGGGTAGTTGGTTCACTTTTTAATTAGATTTTGTGAGGAGGTGAATCCTCATCCCATCCTACATGATTTTTATACAATGCAGGTGCCTGGGCTACTGCCCATTTCCTTGCATATGTATATTTTTTGTGAATTGGAATGTGATTCGAGAAGGCAGGCATAATCACTTCTTCGCCACGAGGGCACTCCCTGACAAACTCCGGGGGCCAATCTTTTTCAGCTAACAGAATATCGTAGCCTTTTGAGAGCTTATCCCAAAATAGACCCCTTATTTTCCTAGTCTTATCACCCTCTATACACAATGTTATTTCGTATATTTTATGGGGCTCGCTAAGTCTGGTGTCGGCAGTTTCAACCTGAATGTATTCATTCGTGTCCACTGTCTCCAGATGACTCATCAAGATCTTGCGCGCTATACTGATTTCTGCTGCACTGTCCAACATTGTCAATGCCCACTCCCCGTTTTTCAACTGTGTCCTCAGTATTCTCGGCATGGTTGATTACTCTAATACTGGCTACCTTCTTTTTCTGAAATTGAGATTTTTTACTCTGAGCAGGTTCCTTGTCTTTGGACTTGGTGTGCTCTCCTGGGTCTGACCGTCCTCTTCTTTCCGAATTCTGTGGAAAAGATCGAGAGGGACGTGTATCAATACTTTGATATCTATCAGGTTTTTTCAGATTATCCCTATTTCTAAGGTTATATCGTTTCTCAGAGGGCTCCCTCTGGGGAGACTGGCGTTCTTGAGTCGGAGTTCTTTCCCTCCGTCGAGGAGACCTTCCTCTGGACTGGAAAACTTTTTCCTTGGGACTGGACTGTTTATTTCCATCCCAGCTCTTTTTAGGAGTGTTTGAATTATTTTTAATAAATAATTTTTCAGGATTTTCGAGCAGTTGGGGTTTTACCGGTTTCCCACCCAAGCTGTCTCTACCTAATTCTTCATAGCATTTTTCTATGATTCTGGCAAGCTCAATTGGATCTTTTAGATCTGTTTCCTTCAACTTCTGGCGAATCGCCACAGATGCTGCTTCTCCTTTTATGTTGGCAAATAATATAGCCGAGACCTGCTTGAAGTCTTTCAGTAATTTCATACCTAGATTTAAAGCGGGCTCTGGACCGTATTCAATTTGAATCTGTTTTAGCACTTCTGGTATTACCGCCATAGACGGAACACCGTGTGTTTTTGTGTAAATGGAAGCAAAGACTGTCAAAAAAAGGGGGGTTTCCTTTCTGTGGTTATTGAATAAAGTTTGTACAATAAATCAGACCAATAGAGTGAGACCACTGTTGCAGGACAGATTTTTTCAATATCCTCAAAAACTCATACCTTTAGACCAAAAGATGTATCAAAAGTTGTCACATTTATTTAAAAAAGAAGAAAAAGCAAACATTGATATTCAAAAATTCAGACAGTTTCATGTAAACAGCAAAATACATACATATACTTATTCTTCCTAATGTTACAATGTAAAATATTTTAAAATAAACAAAGTTGTCGACGCGTTTCGGTGCTTATTCGGATCGAACACCTTCCTCAGGACTTATGGTTAAAAACTTCATAAATCTAAAAGAAACATATATGGCATAGAGTTAATACAAGGCTCTTGAGGATTTTTTTACAAAAACACTTTTGTCTCACTGGAAACAGGGTCACAACTACTAGTGGTCAAGGAATCTTACTTTCAAAGCATTTTCAGTTTGCTGTGCCAGTCTTGATCCTGGAGTGTAATATTTCTTTGGTTTATATGTTCACATCTGCTAGATCATCTGGAGGATCTACAATAACAGTGGTATTTAAATTTACACAAAGTTCTAGCTTCGATGTATGTGTTATTTGCAATTTGTTGGCATGCACCAATGCTTACTTGGTATTCATGTGCAGAGTTTGAACTATTGGGTGGAGACTTCTCCGCGCGCCTTTCTTTGTATATATATATAGGTCGCCTTGAAGTATTCTGGAACCTTCTTATAGGTTGGTTCCAATTTCTGGTTGGTTCAAGCGCGCTTTGCACCTGTTGGCAAAATGCAGTGATTGAGATCAATTGTCATATCTCAATAGTACTCTGTTTTTTGTGCTATTAATTACTCAACTCAACTAATGTTATGTAATTGCTCTAAGGGAGCCCTACTATCCTTCCCATGTGACCTAAGAGTGATGTTATTCTACTGCAGGCCAACTGTGGTGTCTAAGATAGTTAGGTTAAAATGCACCTCGGGATGCATATCAGAAGTAGGTCAGCCCATTTGTCCACCCACAATTTGGTGGTAACATGTGCAAGTATAAATTTACTGTAGGAAGCGCATGGTATGGTAATATCAAGTGCACAATTTCAAAGGGCCTCAAGGGTATATTTATATACAACATTACTGAGGTTCAGGTTTAAATTGTGTTACCAGGTCAATCCTGGTTGGGTTAGAGTTTATTAAATCTAATATTAACTTAGCAATACAGTCTTGGTCAAGGTTGACTTTGAATTCAAAAACGCTTTATTAGTTCGTTTTATTCAAAGCATGGGTATTCTAATTAGTGAAGATAGCTGGCTAACCGCTAACGCTAAGCTTACAGCGCGTTATTTGTTCTACCACGGTTTTAGCATCACCGTGTTTGCGAGCAATGCCTTACCTTGATTACAGTCCTTGCACGCGATCCAGCCTGGTCTCCCCGGTCTCCAGAGTCAGAATGGAGAGCCGGGGCGTGGAGGGTGTATTTATACGTGGAACAATTGGCGGCAGTAGACTAATTGGAATTAATTGTGGCTAATTGAGCAATGCTACGAAGTCGCGCCATTTTAGTAGTTTTTGGCCGCATTTCGTGCACTCAATAAAAACGGACAACGGGCTTAGTGGAATACCGCTTTGTTGCCATGGTGCCGTATACAATGCATTCTTCGAGGTAAATATGAGATCTCGTTTCCCCCGTCGAAAGCAATATACGTATAAAGTAACGTGGAGTGTGCACATTAATGGCAGTGTTCATTTAGAAAAATACGGAGACACTGAGATAAATACAGGTTCCGCTGCGTTACGGGTTTGTAACATTACCGTAATTATAAGAGTACGCACTTAATTCTTAGATTGTCAATTTCCGTACTAGAGGGCGCCTAGCTTGTTCTATGTTTACTTTACGTGCCATTTTAGTAGTTCGTGCGCTGAATAGACAACGGGCTCAGCGGAATACCACTTTGTTACCAAGGAGCCTTGTGCAATACACTGTTTGGGTTAAAGAACAGATTTTAGTTCCCACCCCGGTGGCATTTTACATATAAAGTGATGCGGAGTTTACACTTTTGTAGCATTGTTGATTTAAAGTAGTGCGGGAACACTAAAGTACAGACACAAGTTACACTGCGTTATGGGTTTGTGACATTGCCATAATTATAATAGTCCCCACTTAATTAGAGATTGGCGATTTCCGTACTAGAGTGCCCTAGTTGGTTCTATGTTTACTCATTGATTCCTACGGGAGATTACTTAAAATTCATGAAGGAGCGATATGAAAAAGTTTTATCGCTCCTCACACGAATCACTTTACGTGTTGGTAAACACATTCCGAACTGTTTCTTTCTGTTACATGTCAATATGGCAAGCACTGTTTCGTTCTGTTACATGTCAATATGGCAGGAAGAACGTTCCTATTATTCAGCCTCTGAAGTAGGGTCAAGAGTGTGATATCACAGGGTGGGTCTACAGGGGCTTGAATAAATGTGAAGCTATAAATATAAGTATATATGGGCAAATCCATATATATGGCTATTAATAATGGAACGTTCTTGTACATTGAATGAGACATTTTCATAAATCTTTAAAGGTCATAAGTTGTACATATAACTTATAAACTACAATTATAGCGCACCATATGTTTTAATGTTATGCACTCAACCTCGTAATAGAATACAGATATATTTGTTAAATCCAAAGCATTGAATATGTATCCAATTCAGTTTATTTACATTCATCTTAGTATGCTTTCGTGAGGAGGAAGAATCGTGCATACAGTGTTATTTTTAAAGAGCGAGCACTATTTGATGCCTAGATATCAGGACTACTCTGTTGGTGGGGTGGCTTTATCTTACTAATCTTTCCCACTCTTCTCTGCTGTTAAGGCCTTGATAATAGGTGCGAAACTTGGACATGAAGAATTGCTCCCTTTGTTTGCGTTTGAGGTCTATATTTCCTCCTCTAGCTGATGTTTTTATTTTTTCTACTATGAACCATTTAAGTTCGTCCTCTTTATGGTTTTCCATAGACCAATGATCGACCAGAGGGGCATTCTTTTTCCTATTCTTAAGGGCCGATCTATGCTCATTTAAGCGCAATCTCATTTCCCTGCTCGTTTCGCCAATATACCCCTTCTTGCAAGGACAGATTAAAAGGTATACCACATTGGCAGTTCTGCAGTTGACGTGATCGTTCATCCAATGCGATGTACCATTCAATTCAACCCTGTCTGTTTGGATGATGGATTTACAATGAGAACATGACCCGCAAGGTTGGTTACCTCTTACGGGTCTTCCTTGATCTATGCTCAATTGCCTACCATTCTTTGGTTCTCTGTAGGTGTGGACCAAGCAGTTGCGTATAGTTCTATTTCTCCTGTAGGAAAAAATAGGTTTTGGGAGTGGAGTTTTTCCTTGTTTGTTCAGGATGGACCAATTTTTATTGATTACGTTTTTTACTTTGAAACTAAGGCCATTGTAGTCTGACACCATAACGATGGTGTTATCCGGTTCTTGTTTCTTATTTTTAGGCTCTAATAGGGATGGTCTATTTTGATATTTAGCTCTTTTGTAGCTATCTCTTATGAGCCTCTTTGGATATCCTCGCTGAAGTAGTTTGATTTTAAGATTTTCTGCATGTTTTTCAAATACATTTTTATCAGTACAGTTCCTTCTTATTCGTATGAACTGGCTGTACGGGATGCCTTCTTTTTGGTTTTTAGGGTGATAACTCTGATGGTGGAGCAAGGTGTTACGGTCAGTTGGTTTGACAAAAAGCTCAACACACAACTTCCCCATAACTGTTTTGATTTTTAAATCGAGGAAGTCAACTGCCTCTTGACTTTTATTGCTGGTGAATTTCAGGTTGGCATCTCCACAGTTGAGCCACTCAATGAAGGCTGTGAGGTCGATTTCACTACCTTCCCATATAAAAAAGACATCGTCTATATACCTAGACCAATGCTTTACATTCTCAAAAAATGGGCTAAGTTCATTATAGATATGATGTTTCTCAAAATTGCCCACGTATAGGCAGGCAAGACTTGGCGCACAGGTAGCACCCATGCTAGTACCTTTTATTTGGCAAAAGAAATCATTGTTGAACAAAAAGATGTTATTCAGTAAAACAATTTCTATGCATTCAACAATGAATGTGTTATGGGCGGAGAGATAGCCTTCCTCATCACTCAAAATCTCTCTCATCATTCTGATAGTATCGTGTTGGGGTATGTTGGTGTACAAGGACTCAATGTCCAGGCACACCAACCACTGAGTTTCATTGTTGAAACTTATGCCTTCCACCTTTGTTATCATATCTTTGGTGTCTTTTATATATGATGGTAATTTCTCTACTAACGGGCGGATAAAACAGTCAGCATATTTACTGAGTGGCTCCGTTATTGAGTCTATGCCTGAGACTATTGGTCGCATGGGAGGGTTACTGATGTCCTTATGGACTTTGGGGAGTCCATAGAGAGCTGGTATTTTGGGATAGTTATTAACAAGAAATTTATACTCGTCCTCGCAGATGATGCAATCTTCTTTCGCTAGGGTCACTACATTTTTCACTTTCTTTTTGAGACTATTCCACTCACCTATATTGGATTTTCTGTAATGAGATTTATTATTGAGAAGACCATACATTTTTTGGTTGTAATCCTGGGTATTAAGGATCACAATGCTACCACCCTTATCTCCAGGTTTAATAGTGATTTCATCACATGTTTGGAGATTAGATAAAGCCACTTTTTCAGTTTTAGAGAGATTATTCGTGGTCCATATTTTTTCATCTAGTAATTTTTCTAGACCGATGGTAATTACTTTTTCGAACGTGTCTATTTCTTGGCTCACCATAGAGATATCAGGGGTCCAAGTTGACGGGGGTTTCAGTCCAGATTTATTGTTATTAGGTCTATTTTCTTTGTTCTCAAAGAATCGTTTAATCCTAATTTTACGGAATAAGTCTCGTATGTCCTTCTCTATTGAGTATCTACAGATACCTCGACTAGGGGCAAAGCCTAAACCTTTCTCAAGGATCTTACTTTCCTCTGCTGTTAGGGTCTTAGTGGAGAGGTTGATGATGGGGGCCTTTTGAGTATGACTATCTACTCCCAGTCCTTGTGACTGCGAGTCCTCATGTAGGGTCTCCTTATTGTTCCTTCCTTCTGGCGGAAGCCCTGACGTCCCCTCCCCCGGGTCCTGAAACCACGGGTCTGTCTCTTTTGATTTTGACCTAAAAAAATTTTTGGGTGATCAAAGAAATCATCCCCACTTTCATCTCTTGATTCATTGCGTTTATTAGTATCTTGTGCCCTCTCGGCTTCTGAGTCGCTAGTATGGTATGAGGTGTCTGAAAAGGTCACGTTTTTCTTATAGAACTTGTTTTTGTTGTACTTATATGGGCGATTGTTGAACTCATTGGGGACAGGTTGATCAAAGTAATCCTTCTGTAAATAAGGATATACCTGTTCTAAATTAAAATTGGCTATGTCCTTACGTAATTTGTTGGTTTTCTTATTGATCATATATTCTTGGTACCCTGTGATGTCGTCTTTTATCTCTGCTAGTTTTTTGGTTGCATCATCTAATGCAGTAGATTCATTGAGTTCCTTCTCCAACTTATCTATTTCCTCCTTTTCTATTATCGAGAGTCCCTGTGCTGTGTCTATAATTAGCAACATCCAGTCGCGACTACATCTATTCGCTATTAGTGTCCAGCTATCTTTGAATTTCTCATCTGTGATGAATAGTCCGGGTTCATTAAGAATTTGTAGACCCTTTGGGATGACTCCTTTTTTGCAGTATTGGATTATAAATTCTGCATGGAGCTCAGTCCGAATCATTTTTTTCTTTAGATTCCAGAGTTTATTCCATTTATCTTCATCACTGCTGGATAATGTGACGGTACTAAAACTTTTCGAAGACCCTCCTAAAAGCTTTTTACATTGGTCTTCTGAGAACCCGAAGGTTCGTAATGTATCCATTTTGTAAGTTTGGACTCTCTGGCTACAGGAGCCTGAGTGTATCGAAAAACAGGAGAGAGTTTTCCCGAATCAACCCAGAAAGGACTGGGAAATAGTAACGTCAAAAAAAAGGGGGGTTTCCTTTCTGTGGTTATTGAATAAAGTTTGTACAATAAATCAGACCAATAGAGTGAGACCACTGTTGCAGGACAGATTTTTTCAATATCCTCAAAAACTCATACCTTTAGACCAAAAGATGTATCAAAAGTTGTCACATTTATTTAAAAAAGAAGAAAAAGCAAACATTGATATTCAAAAATCCAGACAGTTTCATGTAAACAGCAAAATACATACATATACTTATTCTTCCTAATGTTACAATGTAAAATATTTTAAAATAAACAAAGTTGTCGACGCGTTTCGGTGCTTATTCGGATCGAACACCTTCCTCAGGACTTATGGTTAAAAACTTCATAAATCTAAAAGAAACATATATGGCATAGAGTTAATACAAGGCTCTTGAGGATTTTTTTACAAAAACACTTTTGTCTCACTGGAAACAGGGTCACAACTACTAGTGGTCAAGGAATCTTACTTTCAAAGCATTTTCAGTTTGCTGTGCCAGTCTTGATCCTGGAGTGTAATATTTCTTTGGTTTATATGTTCACATCTGCTAGATCATCTGGAGGATCTACAATAACAGTGGTATTTAAATTTACACAAAGTTCTAGCTTCGATGTATGTGTTATTTGCAATTTGTTGGCATGCACCAATGCTTACTTGGTATTCATGTGCAGAGTTTGAACTATTGGGTGGAGACTTCTCCGCGCGCCTTTCTTTGTATATATATAGGTCGCCTTGAAGTATTCTGGAACCTTCTTATAGTTTGGTTCCAATTTCTGGTTGGTTCAAGCGCGCTTTGCACCTGTTGGCAAAATGCAGTGATTGAGATCAATTGTCATATCTCAATAGTACTCTGTTTTTTGTGCTATTAATTACTCAACTCAACTAATGTTATGTAATTGCTCTAAGGGAGCACTACTATCCTTCCCATGTGACCTAAGAGTGATGTTATTCTACTGCAGGCCAACTGTGGTGTCTAAGATAGTTAGGTTAAAATGCACCTCGGGATGCATATCAGAAGTAGGTCAGCCCACTTGTCCACCCACAATTTGGTGGTAACATGTGCAAGTATAAATTTACTGTAGGAAGCGCATGGTATGGTAATATCAAGTGCACAATTTCAAAGGGCCTCAAGGGTATATTTATATACAACATTACTGAGGTTCAGGTTTAAATTGTGCTACCAGGTCAATCCTGGTTGGGTTAGAGTTTATTAAATCTAATATTAACTTAGCAATACAGTCTTGGTCAAGGTTGACTTTGAATTCAAAAACGCTTTATTAGTTCGTTTTATTCAAAGCATGGGTATTCTAATTAGTGAAGATAGCTGGCTAACCGCTAACGCTAAGCTTACAGCGCCTTATTTGTTCTACCACGGTTTTAGCATCACCGTGTTTGCGAGCAATGCCTTACCTTGATTACAGTCCTTGCACGCGATCCAGCCTGGTCTCCCCGGTCTCCAGAGTCAGAATGGAGAGCCGGGGCGTGGAGGGTGTATTTATACGTGGAACAATTGGCGGCAGTAGACTAATTGGAATTAATTGTGGCTATTTGAGCAATGCTACGAAGTCGCGCCATTTTAGTAGTTTTTGGCCGCATTTCGTGCACTCAATAAAAACGGACAACGGGCTTAGTGGAATACCGCTTTGTTGCCATGGTGCCGTATACAATGCATTCTTCGAGGTAAATATGAGATCTCGTTTCCCCCGTCGAAAGCAACATACGTATAAAGTAACGTGGAGTGTGCACATTAATGGCAGTGTTCATTACCCCAAGTGTCGCAGTCCTCCACGTGTGGTGCGATTCCCATAGGAAGGCAGATGGTCAAGATTCTGTGTTTCTCTATAGGGGTAGTATCAGGAAATACTGCCTCTATTTGAGTGATTTTCTGTGCTAACCAGAGAGGAATTTGTTCCTGTTTTATGGGTGTTTTACCAAGACATGACTGTATGTTCTGTGGTGTAATTTTATTAGTGTTCCCCTGATAAGGGGTCAGCTGTGGTACATTAACAGCTGGCTGGACTGTTGCAGTCCGCATTACATATTGGACTAATTGCCTATGTATTTTTATTAATGTGTTTAGCTGTACTAACAGCTCTTCTCTAGACATTTTTACAATGTCCGGATGTGGTGTGTAGCTGGCTAGAACTGGCCACGTTGCTCCTGGTCTACCTAGTGGACCGAGCCTAGTTATGTGATCATTGTGTTTTAGGGCGCCATTAAACCAGAGCAGGTGCTCTTGAAATTTAAGTGGAATTTCAATCTCCTCGACAGGAGCGTACTCTTCCGGAGGTTTCTCTATTTTGTAATAGTGAAACTCTTTTGTTCTAGCGTTTACCGCTGGAAAGTTTATCCATGAATAGAATACCTCTGTCTGCCGATATTCGTGAGCCTCTATCACGAAAATTACTGTACCACCTTGTGGTGTCAGTCCGTTCTCTATAAGTTTTAACGTTATAGATTTTCTTAATTGGACCGGGATTATTATTGCACTTGGTACTGTATCGTCAGAATCCTGCTGAGTTGCATTTACTGCGGCCCCAGTGGTTCCGTTGTTTTCTACCGACATTGTATAAATGCAGGTTTTGCAGAGTAGGTCTCCAAGGAGACAAAGATTAGGTGCACAATATTTTGGAACACTGTATCCTTCAATGTTGAATAAACCAGAGCTTTACATAGGAATCTCTTCCTACTGAGTTCGGGCGGATTTTAACCTTTCACCCACTCCAGACGTCTATTGGAGTATTTACGGGAGAAAGGGGTCTGTGAAATATGCACGACTGAGTTACTCTAACGTCTTGCGTTAGTTTATCGCCTTACCAAACGTTTGGGCGCCATGTAGTGTAGTTCCTAGTTTCCCACTAGGCCCTGCGCATTGGAATAACATAAACAGTAGTATCGACGTGGAACTGCGGATATTCCAGGCCTCCACTGACTATGCTAAACTTAATTGGGTGTGTTACCAACTAGCTCAGAGGTCACTGGAAACTCTCTTCTCTGCATGGGAAGTGATCAGCTTCCCTGGCACAGACAAGAAGGGATTCAGCTTTCCAACAACCGTGCAACATGACAACTTTGCTCCTCAGATCAAGAGTCAATCTCTAGGGTCGTGTGAAACAATAGACATGTATTTCACTCAGTCAGGTTAGTGCAGTTTACTTTCACGAGATGTAGAGAATAGAGAGACGGGCGTTTGTCAATAAAGGGTTAACATTTATTGAACAGTCTTTCTTCTCGTACAAGAGAAATGTATTGCCACAATTGCAAGACTTGTTATTATAAAAAGTACGTACAGTAAGATAAGGATTGCGAAATAATACTGTAAAAGCATTGATATGGTTTCTTAGCCATACAATGGTTTAAAAGTAATAAAACATATATACAGTCATATATACATTAGGCTAACATACTCAACTGGTGCTTCTAACTACGCCTACCCCAGTGTGCCTGACCTAAGCCTAACACGTGGAAGGGGAGTAAGTAAGTAGCTTTAAGTTAAGTTGGTTTTGCCAAGGTTTGCTTCAAGAATTCTCGTCTAAGGGTTTAGTCAACACCATACCTCTGAATAGAATGATGGAAGTCTGGTATTTCCTTCA
Source organism: Lissotriton vulgaris (assembly GCF_964263255.1). Classification (NCBI taxonomy): domain Eukaryota; kingdom Metazoa; phylum Chordata; class Amphibia; order Caudata; family Salamandridae; genus Lissotriton; species Lissotriton vulgaris. The sequence continues at coordinate 254,392,092 of NC_141685.1, forward strand.
GGAGGCACTCGGTATCCCAGTCACCCGCGAGGGCAGACCGGAAACGCTGGAGCTGGATTTCTCTGCAGGAGAAAGGCAGCGGCTCTCTTCAGCGCATCAAGGAAGGAGGGGGGACAGCGTCCGCGGGCAGCTGGAATCTGCTGGGCTCTTCGCAGAGTGACGGCTGTTCAGCTCCTAAGCGTACCGCACCATAGTTCGCGCTTTAGCAGCGATAATGGTATCAGTAGCTTCACCACCAAGGGGACAGCAGGCTGCAGCGACAGGGTGCTAGCTTCACCAACACGGGTCTTGCAGACAGCTAACAACAGGCAACGAGCAACGAGCTATTGCTTAAGGCAACGTTGGTAATATTTATACCTGACAGGTGCCGGGTTTGACGCAAGTTTGCTGGACATAAGACGTCAATTAAAGATGTCACTAGGAAGTGATAGCTATCAGTTGCTCATTAGAGTTCCATTACTAATCAAAACACAGCAAGCGGGGATTTCCAGGTTTGCTGAGTTTTTATCTTGTTGAAGAACTCGGAGTGTTAATCTAGGAATATCAGATAGTGACTTCTGCTCTGTCATTGCACTAATTGGTCGCAAAGGAAGTGGCAGAGAACTATGCTGGAATGTGGCTCTGTTCGTGTGAGGCCAGAGAGGACTTTCTGAATATCGCACTTGAACGGTTATGCCAATATAGGGAATAAATGGATTTATAGCCGAATAGGGGCATAAGGTCACAGTATCGATCAGGAACCTAGATAAACACGCAACAGAATCAAGTACTTGGGAGTCTTTCTGTCCGAGGATGCAGGTATCTCCCGCGCTCGTAACCTTGCCCCGCTGTGGGATCGCACGCGGGAGGATATGAAGGCATGGGGCCGCATGCCACTGTCCATCTTTGGGAGGTCGGCCATCTTCAAAATGGTGGCGCTCCCACGACTTGTGTATCATCTACAGAATCATCCCTACCCCATTCCGCCTCGCTGGTTTCAACAGGTCAATTCGGCACTGGGCAGATTTCTGTGGGAGAGTGGGACAGTCAGGGTTGCGCTACGGACATGCTTTCGGTCCACGTTGGTGGGGGGACTCGCCACATCTGATATACTCTCATACTATCAAGCCGCACATCTTCTGGTCCTCAATGACTGGTGGTACGGGGACAGGGGGGATCCAGCATATGCTGTTGAGCACCACCTGATGGATTTGTCATCCATCCATGTCCTTCTGTACTCGGCACCGCTTCGGCGAATTCTTCCATCCGCCACGCAAATGGTCTTCTCCGTCTGGCGGCAGGCTCTGCGCCAGATGGGATGGTGGAACGCCCTTACCCGGGAGATCCCCCTATGCCACAATGGTCGCTTGCCCCAATTGCTGACCCTCAGGGGTTTTGGCGAGTGGGATGCTATCGGAATCTCCACCTTGGGAGATGTGATGTCAGGCGATACCCTGAAGTCATTCCATGATCTGCAGAACGACTTTGGGATGCCTCGCTCTCAATTCTTTCGCTTTCTCCAACTCCGACATGCTCTGACACCATACCTGACGGACATGGACACCCTTCCAGACTTTAGCCCACTTGAAGCCCAGCTGTTCATGGGGGAACTGCCTGATGAAGAACTGTCCCGGATATACCAATCCCTGGTGCGGCATTATTCCTCGGACCTACAGAGGTTGCAGGAGGCGTGGGTGGGGGATGTTGGGGAATTAGAGGAGGAAGACTGGATGGAGGCCCTGGCGAGCCCCAGGGGGGTGGCTATTTCCACACGTCTGAGACTTATACAATATAAATACCTTCACCGCACATATTTCACCAGGGAGCGCCTGTGGAAGGCGGGTATGATAGGGTCCCCTGAGTGCCATCGATTGTGGCTCTGAGGTAGGCACACTCTTACACACAACATGGGATTGCCCGGTGCTGCATAGGTTCTGGACCGGGGTCTTTCGATGTTTATCAGAAGTATTGGCATGGGAACTGTCCAGGAAACCGAAATTGGCTTTGTTGCATGTTAAGCTCCCGGGGACCGGTTTCTGGCATTACAGCCGTCTTCGCCCGGTTTGCTTGAATCCTGATGGTGCAATGAGCAAGGGACTCACATCTGAGTATACCCTTCCACGCTTAGGGTGGACAAAAATATTTACAACAAGGGGTGGTGAGGAACAGAGTCTCTGAATTAAGCAGAAAACTCTCACCCAGTCAAGAGATCAGGGGTAGATCCAACACCTTTTTTTAGCTCACTGCACCATCCCAGTTTCAGAACCTGGCTGTATGCAAATTAGTCTGTTCCTGTCCCAGTGCATGATGGGAACAGGGCAAACCAAACTACAAAAGCCAATTCTTACACTGGGAAGGAAACAAGCTCCCGGGGACCGGTTTCTGGCATTACAGCCGTCTTCGGCCCGGTTTGCTTGAATCCTGATGGTGCAATGAGCAAGGGACTCACATCTGAGTATACCCTTCCACGCTTAGGGTGGACAAAAATATTTACAACAAGGGGTGGTGAGGAACAGAGTCTCTGAATTAAGCAGAAAACTCTCACCCAGTCAAGAGATCAGGGGTAGATCCAACACCTTTTTTTTTTTTTTTAGCTCACTGCACCTTCCCAGTTTCAGAACCTGGCTGTATGCAAATTAGTCTGTTCCTGTCCCAGTGCATGATGGGAACAGGGCAAACCAAACTACAAAAGCCAATTCTTACACTGGGAAGGAAACAAGCTCCCGGGGACCGGTTTCTGGAATTACAGCCGTCTTCGGCCCGGTTTGCTTGAATCCTGATGGTGCAATGAGCAAGGGACTCACATCTGAGTATACCCTTCCACGCTTAGGGTGGACAAAAATATTTACAACAAGGGGTGGTGAGGAACAGAGTCTCTGAATTAAGCAGAAAACTCTCACCCAGTCAAGAGATCAGGGGTAGATCCAACACCTTTTTTTAGCTCACTGCACCATCCCAGTTTCAGAACCTGGCTGTATGCAAATTAGTCTGTTCCTGTCCCAGTGCATGATGGGAACAGGGCAAACCAAACTACAAAAGCCAATTCTTACACTGGGAAGGAAACAAGCTCCCGGGGACCGGTTTCTGGCATTACAGCCGTCTTCGGCCCGGTTTGCTTGAATCCTGATGGTGCAATGAGCAAGGGACTCACATCTGAGTATACCCTTCCACGCTTAGGGTGGACAAAAATATTTACAACAAGGGGTGGTGTGGAACAGAGTCTCTGAATTAAGCAGAAAACTCTCACCCAGTCAAGAGATCAGGGGTAGATCCAACACCTTTTTTTTAGCTCACTGCACCATCCCAGTTTCAGAACCTGGCTGTATGCAAATTAGTCTGTTCCTGTCCCAGTGCATGATGGGAACAGGGCAAACCAAACTACAAAAGCCAATTCTTACACTGGGAAGGAAACAAGCTCCCGGGGACCGGTTTCTGGCATTACAGCCGTCTTCGGCCCGGTTTGCTTGAATCCTGATGGTGCAATGAGCAAGGGACTCACATCTGAGTATACCCTTCCACGCTTAGGGTGGACAAAAATATTTACAACAAGGGGTGGTGAGGAACAGAGTCTATGAATTAAGCAGAAAACTCTCACCCAGTCAAGAGATCAGGGGTAAATCCAACACCTTTTTTTAGCTCACTGCACCATCCCAGTTTCAGAACCTGGCTGTATGCAAATTAGTCTGTTCCTGTCCCGGTGCATGATGGGAACAGGGCAAACCAAACTACAAAAGCCAATTCTTAAACTGGGAAGGAAACAAGCTCCCGGGGACCGGTTTCTGGTAGCTTGTTTCCTTTCTGGTGAAGAATTGGCTTGGTAGTTTAGTCTGCCCTGTTCCCATGATGCACTGGGCCAGGGACAGACTGATTTGCATATAGCCATGTTCTGAGCTGGGATGGGGCAGTGAGATAAATAACGGTGATGGATCAAGCCCTGATCTTTGGACTGGGTAAGAGTGGTCTGCTCAATTCAGACACTCTGTTCATCACCACCCCCTTTTCTGAATCGACTTTGGCCACTATAGGTGTGGCAGGGTATACTCAGACATGAGTCCCTTTCTCACTGCTCCATCAGGATTCAAGCAAGCCGGGCCGAAGACGGCTGAAATGCCAGAAACCGGTCCCCGGTAGCTTGTTTCCTTTCTGGTGAAGAATTGGCTTGGTAGTTTAGTCTGCCCTGTTCCCATGATGCACTGGGCCAGGGACAGACTGATTTGCATATAGCCAGGTTCTGAGCTGGGATGGGGCAGTGAGATAAATAACGGTGATGGATCAAGCCCTGATCTTTGGACTGGGTAAGAGTGGTCTGCTCAATTCAGACACTCTGTTCATCACCACCCCCTTTTCTGAATCGACTTTGGCCACTATAGGTGTGGCAGGGTATACTCAGACATGAGTCCCTTTCTCACTGCTCCATCAGGATTCAAGCAAGCCGGGCCGAAGACGGCTGAAATGCCAGAAACCGGTCCCCGGTAGCTTGTTTCCTTTCTGGTGAAGAATTGGCTTGGTAGTTTAGTCTGCCCTGTTCCCATGATGCACTGGGCCAGGGACAGACTGATTTGCATATAGCCAGGTTCTGAGCTGGGATGGGGCAGTGAGATAAATAACGGTGATGGATCAAGCCCTGATCTTTGGACTGGGTAAGAGTGGTCTGCTCAATTCAGACACTCTGTTCATCGCCACCCCCTTTTCTGAATCGACTTTGGCCACTATAGGTGTGGCAGGGTATACTCAGACATGAGTCCCTTTCTCATTGCTCCATCAGGATTCAAGCAAGCCGGGCCGAAGACGGCTGAAATGCCAGAAACCGGTCCCCGGTAGCTTGTTTCCTTTCTGGTGAAGAATTGGCTTGGTAGTTTAGTCTGCCCTGTTCCCATGATGCACTGGGCCAGGGACAGACTGATTTGCATATAGCCAGGTTCTGAGCTGGGATGGGGCAGTGGGATAAATAACGGTGATGGATCAAGCCTTGATCTTTGGACTGGGTAAGAGTGGTCTGCTCAATTCAGACACTCTGTTCATCACCACCCCCTTTTCTGAATCGACTTTGGCCACTATAGGTGTGGCAGGGTATACTCAGACATGAGTCCCTTTCTCACTGCTCCATCAGGATTCAAGCAAGCCGGGCCGAAGACGGCTGAAATGCCAGAAACCGGTCCCCGGTAGCTCGTTTCCTTTCTGGTGAAGAATTGGCTTGGTAGTTTAGTCTGCCCTGTTCCCATGATGCACTGGGCCAGGGACAGACTGATTTGCATATAGCCAGGTTCTAAGCTGGGATGGGGCAGTGAGATATATAACAGTGATGGATCAAGCCCTGATCTTTGGACTGGGTAAGAGTGGTCTGCTCAATTCAGACACTCTGTTCATCACCACCCCCTTTTCTGAATCGACTTTGGCCACTATAGGTGTGGCAGGGTATACTCAGACATGAGTCCCTTTCTCACTGCTCCATCAGGATTCAAGCAAGCCGGTCCGAAGACTGCTGAAATGCCAGAAACTGGTCCCCGGTAGCTTGTTTCCTTTCTGGTGAAGAATTGGCTTGGTAGTTTAGTCTGCCCTGTTCCCATGATGCACTGGGCCAGGGACAGACTGATTTGCATATAGCCAGGTTCTGAGCTGGGATGGGGCAGTGAGATAAATAACGGTGATGGATCAAGCCCTGATCTTTGGACTGGGTAAGAGTGGTCTGCTCAATTCAGACACTCTGTTCATCACCACCCCCTTTTCTGAATCGACTTTGGCCACTATAGGTGTGGCAGGGTATACTCATACATGAGTCCCTTTCTCACTGCTCCATCAGGATTCAAGCAAGCCGGGCCGAAGACGGCTGAAATGCCAGAAACCGGTCCCCGGTAGCTTGTTTCCTTTCTGGTGAAGAATTGGCTTGGTAGTTTAGTCTGCCCTGTTCCCATGATGCACTGGGCCAGGGACAGACTGATTTGCATATAGCCAGGTTCTGAGCTGGGATGGGGCAGTGAGATAAATAACGGTGATGGATCAAGCCCTGATCTCTGGACTGGGTAAGAGTGGTCTGCTCAATTCAGACACTCTGTTCATCACCGCCCCCTTTTCTGAATCGACTTTGGCCACTATAGGTGTGGCAGGGTATACTCAGACATGAGTCCCTTTCTCACTGCTCCATCAGGATTCAAGCAAGCCGGGCTGAAGACGGCTGAAATGCCAGAAACCGGTCCCTGGTAGCTTGTTTCCTTTCTGGTGAAGAATTGGCTTGGTAGTTTAGTCTGCCCTGTTCCCATGATGCACTGGGCCAGGGACAGACTGATTTGCATATAGCCAGGTTCTGAGCTGGGATGGGGCAGTGAGATAAATAACGGTGATGGATCAAGCCCTGATCTTTGGACTGGGTAAGAGTGGTCTGCTCAATTCAGACACTCTGTTCATCACCACCCCCTTTTCTGAATCGACTTTGGCCACTATAGGTGTGGCAGGGTATACTCAGACATGAGTCCCTTTCTCACTGCTCCATCAGGATTCAAGCAAGCCGGGCCGAAGACGGCTGAAATGCCAGAAACCGGTCCCCGGTAGCTTGTTTCCTTTCTGGTGAAGAATTGGCTTGGTAGTTTAGTCTGCCCTGTTCCCATGATGCACTGGGCCAGGGACAGACTGATTTGCATATAGCCAGGTTCTGAGCTGGGATGGGGCAGTGAGATAAATAACGGTGATGGATCAAGCCCTGATCTTTGGACTGGGTAAGAGTGGTCTGCTCAATTCAGACACTCTGTTCATCACCACCCCCTTTTCTGAATCGACTTCGGCCACTATAGGTGTGGCAGGGTATACTCAGACATGAGTCCCCTTCTCACTGCTCTATCAGGATTCAAGCAAGCCGGGCCGAAGACGGCTGAAATGCCAGAAACCGGTCCCCGGTAGCTTGTTTCCTTTCTGGTGAAGAATTGGCTTGGTAGTTTAGTCTGCCCTGTTCCCATGATGCACTGGGCCAGGGACAGACTGATTTGCATATAGCCATGTTCTGAGCTGGGATGGGGCAGTGAGATAAATAACGGTGATGGATCAAGCCCTGATCTTTGGACTGGGTAAGAGTGGTCTGCTCAATTCAGACACTCTGTTCATCACCACCCCCTTTTCTGAATCGACTTTGGCCACTATAGGTGTGGCAGGGTATACTCAGACATGAGTCCCTTTCTCACTGCTCCATCAGGATTCAAGCAAGCCGGGCCGAAGACGGCTGAAATGCCAGAAACCGGTCCCCGGTAGCTTGTTTCCTTTCTGGTGAAGAATTGGCTTGGTAGTTTAGTCTGCCCTGCTCCCATGATGCACTGGGCCAGGGACAGACTGATTTGCAAATTAGTCTGTCCCTGAGCTGTTCTGAGCTGGGATGGGGCAGTGAGATAAATAACGGTGATGGATCAAGCCCTGATCTTTGGACTGGGTAAGAGTAGTCTGCTCAATTCAGACACTCTGTTCATCACCACCCCCTTTTCTGAATCGACTTTGGCCACTATAGGTGTGGCAGGGTATACTCAGACATGAGTCCCTTTCTCACTGCTCCATCAGGATTCAAGCAAGCCGGGCCGAAGACGGCTGAAATGCCAAAAACTGGTCCCCGGTAGCTTGTTTCCTTTCTGGTGAAGAATTGGCTTGGTAGTTTAGTCTGCCCTGTTCCCATGATGCACTGGGCCAGGGACAGACTGATTTGCATATAGCCAGGTTCTGAGCTGGGATGGGGCAGTGAGATAAATAACGGTGATGGATCAAGCCCTGATCTTTGGACTGGGTAAGAGTGGTCTGCTCAATTCAGACACTCTGTTCATCACCACCCCCTTTTCTGAATCGACTTTGGCCACTATAGGTGTGGCAGGGTATACTCAGACATGAGTCCCTTTCTCACTGCTCCATCAGGATTCAAGCAAGCCGGGCCGAAGACGGCTGAAATGCCAGAAACCGGTCCCCGGTAGCTTGTTTCCTTTCTGGTGAAGAATTGGCTTGGTAGTTTAGTCTGCCCTGTTCCCATGATGCACTGGGCCAGGGACAGACTGATTTGCATATAGCCAGGTTCTGAGCTGGGATGGGGCAGTGAGATAAATAACGGTGATGGATCAAGCCCTGATCTTTGGACTGGGTAAGAGTGGTCTGCTCAATTCAGACACTCTGTTCATCGCCACCCCCTTTTCTGAATCGACTTTGGCCACTATAGGTGTGGCAGGGTATACTCAGACATGAGTCCCTTTCTCATTGCTCCATCAGGATTCAAGCAAGCCGGGCCGAAGACGGCTGAAATGCCAGAAACCGGTCCCCGGTAGCTTGTTTCCTTTCTGGTGAAGAATTGGCTTGGTAGTTTAGTCTGCCCTGTTCCCATGATGCACTGGGCCAGGGACAGACTGATTTGCATATAGCCAGGTTCTGAGCTGGGATGGGGCAGTGGGATAAATAACGGTGATGGATCAAGCCTTGATCTTTGGACTGGGTAAGAGTGGTCTGCTCAATTCAGACACTCTGTTCATCACCACCCCCTTTTCTGAATCGACTTTGGCCACTATAGGTGTGGCAGGGTATACTCAGACATGAGTCCCTTTCTCACTGCTCCATCAGGATTCAAGCAAGCCGGGCCGAAGACGGCTGAAATGCCAGAAACCGGTCCCCGGTAGCTCGTTTCCTTTCTGGTGAAGAATTGGCTTGGTAGTTTAGTCTGCCCTGTTCCCATGATGCACTGGGCCAGGGACAGACTGATTTGCATATAGCCAGGTTCTAAGCTGGGATGGGGCAGTGAGATATATAACGGTGATGGATCAAGCCCTGATCTTTGGACTGGGTAAGAGTGGTCTGCTCAATTCAGACACTCTGTTCATCACCACCCCCTTTTCTGAATCGACTTTGGCCACTATAGGTGTGGCAGGGTATACTCAGACATGAGTCCCTTTCTCACTGCTCCATCAGGATTCAAGCAAGCCGGTCCGAAGACTGCTGAAATGCCAGAAACTGGTCCCCGGTAGCTTGTTTCCTTTCTGGTGAAGAATTGGCTTGGTAGTTTAGTCTGCCCTGTTCCCATGATGCACTGGGCCAGGGACAGACTGATTTGCATATAGCCAGGTTCTGAGATGGGATGGGGCAGTGAGATAAATAACGGTGATGGATCAAGCCCTGATCTTTGGACTGGGTAAGAGTGGTCTGCTCAATTCAGACACTCTGTTCATCACCACCCCCTTTTCTGAATCGACTTTGGCCACTATAGGTGTGGCAGGGTATACTCATACATGAGTCCCTTTCTCACTGCTCCATCAGGATTCAAGCAAGCCGGGCCGAAGACGGCTGAAATGCCAGAAACCGGTCCCCGGTAGCTTGTTTCCTTTCTGGTGAAGAATTGGCTTGGTAGTTTAGTCTGCCCTGTTCCCATGATGCACTGGGCCAGGGACAGACTGATTTGCATATAGCCAGGTTCTGAGCTGGGATGGGGCAGTGAGATAAATAACGGTGATGGATCAAGCCCTGATCTCTGGACTGGGTAAGAGTGGTCTGCTCAATTCAGACACTCTGTTCATCACCGCCCCCTTTTCTGAATCGACTTTGGCCACTATAGGTGTGGCAGGGTATACTCAGACATGAGTCCCTTTCTCACTGCTCCATCAGGATTCAAGCAAGCCGGGCTGAAGACGGCTGAAATGCCAGAAACCGGTCCCCGGTAGCTTGTTTCCTTTCTGGTGAAGAATTGGCTTGGTAGTTTAGTCTGCCCTGTTCCCATGATGCACTGGGCCAGGGACAGACTGATTTGCATATAGCCAGGTTCTGAGCTGGGATGGGGCAGTGAGATAAATAACGGTGATGGATCAAGCCCTGATCTTTGGACTGGGTAAGAGTGGTCTGCTCAATTCAGACACTCTGTTCATCACCACCCCCTTTTCTGAATCGACTTTGGCCACTATAGGTGTGGCAGGGTATACTCAGACATGAGTCCCTTTCTCACTGCTCCATCAGGATTCAAGCAAGCCGGGCCGAAGACGGCTGAAATGCCAGAAACCGGTCCCCGGTAGCTTGTTTCCTTTCTGGTGAAGAATTGGCTTGGTAGTTTAGTCTGCCCTGTTCCCATGATGCACTGGGCCAGGGACAGACTGATTTGCATATAGCCAGGTTCTGAGCTGGGATGGGGCAGTGAGATAAATAACGGTGATGGATCAAGCCCTGATCTTTGGACTGGGTAAGAGTGGTCTGCTCAATTCAGACACTCTGTTCATCACCACCCCCTTTTCTGAATCGACTTCGGCCACTATAGGTGTGGCAGGGTATACTCAGACATGAGTCCCCTTCTCACTGCTCTATCAGGATTCAAGCAAGCCGGGCCGAAGACGGCTGAAATGCCAGAAACCGGTCCCCGGTAGCTTGTTTCCTTTCTGGTGAAGAATTGGCTTGGTAGTTTAGTCTGCCCTGTTACCATGATGCACTGGGCCAGGGACAGACTGATTTGCATATAGCCAGGTTCTGAGCTGGGATGGGGCAGTGAGATAAATAATGGTGATGGATCAAGCCCTGATCTTTGGACTGGGTAAGAGTGGTCTGCTCAATTCAGACACTCTGTTCATCACCACCCCCTTTTCTGAATCGACTTTGGCCACTATAGGTGTGGCAGGGTATACTCAGACATGAGTCCCTTTCTCACTGCTCCATCAGGATTCAAGCAAGCCGGGCCGAAGACGGCTGAAATGCCAGAAACCGGTCCCCGGTAGCTTGTTTCCTTTCTGGTGAAGAATTGGCTTGGTAGTTTAGTCTGCCCTGTTCCCATGATGCACTGGGCCAGGGACAGACTGATTTGCATATAGCCAGGTTCTGAGCTGGGATGGGGCAGTGAGATAAATAACTGTGATGGATCAAGCCCTGATCTTTGGACTGGGTAAGAGTGGTCTCTGTTCATCACCACCCCCTTTTCTGAATCGACTTTGGCCACTATAGGTGTGGCAGGGTATACTCAGACATGAGTCCCTTTCTCACTGCTCCATCAGGATTCAAGCAAGCCGGGCCGAAGACGGCTGAAATGCCAGAAACCGGTCCCCGGTAGCTTGTTCCCTTTCTGGTGAAGAATTGGCTTGCCAGTTTAGTCTGCCCTGTTCCCATGATGCACTGGGCCAGGGACAGACTGATTTGCATATAGCCAGGTTCTGAGCTGGGATGGGGCAGTGAGATAAATAACGGTGATGGATCAAGCCCTGATCTTTGGACTGGGTAAGAGTGGTCTGCTCAATTCAGACACTCTGTTCATCACCACCCCCTTTTCTGAATCGACTTTGGCCACTATAGGTGTGGCAGGGTATACTCAGACATGAGTCCCTTTCTCACTGCTCCATCAGGATTCAAGCAAGCCGGGCCGAAGACGGCTGAAATGCCAGAAACCGGTCCCCGGTAGCTTGTTTCCTTTCTGGTGAAGAATTGGCTTGGTAGTTTAGTCTGCCCTGTTCCCATGATGCACTGGGCCAGGGACAGACTGATTTGCATATAGCCAGGTTCTGAGCTGGGATGGGGCAGTGAGATAAATAACGGTGATGGATCAAGCCCTGATCTTTGGACTGGGTAAGAGTGGTCTGCTCAATTCAGACACTCTGTTCATCCCCACCCCCTTTTCTGAATCGACTTTGGCCACTATAGGTGTGGCAGGGTATACTCAGACATGAGTCCCTTTCTCATTGCTCCATCAGGATTCAAGCAAGCCGGGCCGAAGACGGCTGAAATGCCAGAAACCGGTCCCCGGTAGCTTGTTTCCTTTCTGGTGAAGAATTGGCTTGGTAGTTTAGTCTGCCCTGTTCCCATGATGCACTGGGCCAGGGACAGACTGATTTGCATATAGCCAGGTTCTGAGCTGGGATGGGGCAGTGAGATAAATAACGGTGATGGATCAAGCCCTGATCTTTGGACTGGGTAAGAGTGGTCTGCTCAATTCAGACACTCTGTTCATCACCACCCCCTTTTCTGAATCGACTTTGGCCACTATAGGTGTGGCAGGGTATACTCAGACATGCGTCCCTTTCTCACTGCTCCATCAGGATTCAAGCAAGCCGGGCCGAAGACGGCTGAAATGCCAGAAACCGGTCCCCGGTAGCTTGTTTCCTTTCTGGTGAAGAATTGGCTTGGTAGTTTAGTCTGCCCTGTTCCCATGATGCACTGGGCCAGGGACAGACTGATTTGCATATAGCCAGGTTCTGAGCTGGGATGGGGCAGTGAGATAAATAACGGTGATGGATCAAGCCCTGATCTTTGGACTGGGTAAGAGTGGTCTGCTCAATTCAGACACTCTGTTCATCACCACACCCTTTTCTGAATCGACTTTGGCCACTATAGGTGTGGCAGGGTATACTCAGACATGAGTCCCTTTCTCACTGCTCCATCAGGATTCAAGCAAGCCGGGCTGAAGACGGCTGAAATGCCAGAAACCGGTCCCCGGTAGCTTGTTTCCTTTCTGGTGAAGAATTGGCTTGGTAGTTTAGTCTGCCCTGTTCCCATGATGCACTGGGCCAGGGACAGACTGATTTGCATATAGCCAGGTTCTGAGCTGGGATGGGGCAGTGAGATAAATAACGGTGATGGATCAAGCCCTGATCTTTGGACTGGGTAAGAGTGGTCTGCTCAATTCAGACACTCTGTTCATCACCACCCCCTTTTCTGAATCGACTTTGGCCACTATAGGTGTGGCAGGGTATACTCAGACATGAGTCCCTTTCTCACTGCTCCATCAGGATTCAAGCAAGCCGGGCCGAAGACGGCTGAAATGCCAGAAACCGGTCCCCGGTAGCTTGTTTCCTTTCTGGTGAAGAATTGGCTTGGTAGTTTAGTCTGCCCTGTTCCCATGATGCACTGGGCCAGGGACAGACTGATTTGCATATAGCCAGGTTCTGAGCTGGGATGGGGCAGTGAGATAAATAACGGTGATGGATCAAGCCCTGATCTTTGGACTGGGTAAGAGTGGTCTGCTCAATTCAGACACTCTGTTCATCACCACCCCCTTTTCTGAATCGACTTCGGCCACTATAGGTGTGGCAGGGTATACTCAGACATGAGTCCCCTTCTCACTGCTCTATCAGGATTCAAGCAAGCCGGGCCGAAGACGGCTGAAATGCCAGAAACCGGTCCCCGGTAGCTTGTTTCCTTTCTGGTGAAGAATTGGCTTGGTAGTTTAGTCTGCCCTGTTACCATGATGCACTGGGCCAGGGACAGACTGATTTGCATATAGCCAGGTTCTGAGCTGGGATGGGGCAGTGAGATAAATAATGGTGATGGATCAAGCCCTGATCTTTGGACTGGGTAAGAGTGGTCTGCTCAATTCAGACACTCTGTTCATCACCACCCCCTTTTCTGAATCGACTTTGGCCACTATAGGTGTGGCAGGGTATACTCAGACATGAGTCCCTTTCTCACTGCTCCATCAGGATTCAAGCAAGCCGGGCCGAAGACGGCTGAAATGCCAGAAACCGGTCCCCGGTAGCTTGTTTCCTTTCTGGTGAAGAATTGGCTTGGTAGTTTAGTCTGCCCTGTTCCCATGATGCACTGGGCCAGGGACAGACTGATTTGCATATAGCCAGGTTCTGAGCTGGGATGGGGCAGTGAGATAAATAACTGTGATGGATCAAGCCCTGATCTTTGGACTGGGTAAGAGTGGTCTCTGTTCATCACCACCCCCTTTTCTGAATCGACTTTGGCCACTATAGGTGTGGCAGGGTATACTCAGACATGAGTCCCTTTCTCACTGCTCCATCAGGATTCAAGCAAGCCGGGCCGAAGACGGCTGAAATGCCAGAAACCGGTCCCCGGTAGCTTGTTCCCTTTCTGGTGAAGAATTGGCTTGCCAGTTTAGTCTGCCCTGTTCCCATGATGCACTGGGCCAGGGACAGACTGATTTGCATATAGCCAGGTTCTGAGCTGGGATGGGGCAGTGAGATAAATAACGGTGATGGATCAAGCCCTGATCTTTGGACTGGGTAAGAGTGGTCTGCTCAATTCAGACACTCTGTTCATCACCACCCCCTTTTCTGAATCGACTTTGGCCACTATAGGTGTGGCAGGGTATACTCAGACATGAGTCCCTTTCTCACTGCTCCATCAGGATTCAAGCAAGCCGGGCCGAAGACGGCTGAAATGCCAGAAACCGGTCCCCGGTAGCTTGTTTCCTTTCTGGTGAAGAATTGGCTTGGTAGTTTAGTCTGCCCTGTTCCCATGATGCACTGGGCCAGGGACAGACTGATTTGCATATAGCCAGGTTCTGAGCTGGGATGGGGCAGTGAGATAAATAACGGTGATGGATCAAGCCCTGATCTTTGGACTGGGTAAGAGTGGTCTGCTCAATTCAGACACTCTGTTCATCCCCACCCCCTTTTCTGAATCGACTTTGGCCACTATAGGTGTGGCAGGGTATACTCAGACATGAGTCCCTTTCTCATTGCTCCATCAGGATTCAAGCAAGCCGGGCCGAAGACGGCTGAAATGCCAGAAACCGGTCCCCGGTAGCTTGTTTCCTTTCTGGTGAAGAATTGGCTTGGTAGTTTAGTCTGCCCTGTTCCCATGATGCACTGGGCCAGGGACAGACTGATTTGCATATAGCCAGGTTCTGAGCTGGGATGGGGCAGTGAGATAAATAACGGTGATGGATCAAGCCCTGATCTTTGGACTGGGTAAGAGTGGTCTGCTCAATTCAGACACTCTGTTCATCACCACCCCCTTTTCTGAATCGACTTTGGCCACTATAGGTGTGGCAGGGTATACTCAGACATGCGTCCCTTTCTCACTGCTCCATCAGGATTCAAGCAAGCCGGGCCGAAGACGGCTGAAATGCCAGAAACCGGTCCCCGGTAGCTTGTTTCCTTTCTGGTGAAGAATTGGCTTGGTAGTTTAGTCTGCCCTGTTCCCATGATGCACTGGGCCAGGGACAGACTGATTTGCATATAGCCAGGTTCTGAGCTGGGATGGGGCAGTGAGATAAATAACGGTGATGGATCAAGCCCTGATCTTTGGACTGGGTAAGAGTGGTCTGCTCAATTCAGACACTCTGTTCATCACCACACCCTTTTCTGAATCGACTTTGGCCACTATAGGTGTGGCAGGGTATACTCAGACATGAGTCCCTTTCTCACTGCTCCATCAGGATTCAAGCAAGCCGGGCCGAAGACTGCTGAAATGCCAGAAACTGGTCCCCGGTAGCTTGTTTCCTTTCTGGTGAAGAATTGGCTTGGTAGTTTAGTCTGCCCTGTTCCCATGATGCACTGGGCCAGGGACAGACTGATTTGCATATAGCCAGGTTCTGAGCTGGGATGGGGCAGTGAGATAATTAACGGTGATGGATCAAGCCCTGATCTTTGGACTGGGTAAGAGTGGTCTGCTCAATTCAGACACTCTGTTCATCACCACCCCCTTTTCTGAATCGACTTTGGCCACTATAGGTGTGGCAGGGTATACTCAGACATGAGTCCCTTTCTCACTGCTCCATCAGGATTCAAGCAAGCCGGGCCGAAGACGGCTGAAATGCCAGAAACCAGTCCCCGGTAGCTTATTTCCTTTCTGGTGAAGAATTGGCTTGGTAGTTTAGTCTGCCCTGTTCCCATGATGCACTGGGCCAGGGACAGACTGATTTGCATATAGCCAGGTTCTGAGCTGGGATGGGGCAGTGAGATAAATAACGGTGATGGATCAAGCCCTGATCTCTGGACTGGGTAAGAGTGGTCTGCTCAATTCAGACACTCTGTTTATCACCGCCCCCTTTTCTGAATCGACTTTGGCCACTATAGGTGTGGCAGGGTATACTCAGACATGAGTCCCTTTCTCACTGCTCCATCAGGATTCAAGCAAGCCGGGCCGAAGACGGCTGAAATGCCAGAAACCGGTCCCCGGTAGCTTGTTTCCTTTCTGGTGAAGAATTGGCTTGGTAGTTTAGTCTGCCCTGTTCCCATGATGCACTGGGCCAGGGACAGACTGATTTGCATATAGCCAGGTTCTGAGCTGGGATGGGGCAGTGAGATAAATAACGGTGATGGATCAAGCCCTGATCTTTGGACTGGGTAAGAGTGGTCTGCTCAATTCAGACACTCTGTTCATCACCACCCCCTTTTCCCTTATAGATTTATGGAGGCAGAAACTAAACAAGTTCACATTCTAGAGGGGCAGGATACTGATAAAAGCAAATTTGTGTTTCAACTTACATCCATTGCTGAAGGTGGTGAAAATGACTATCCCACGGGGGAAATGTTTGTGAATTTGAGGGGAGTAACAGTTTACGCAGACTCGTGTTCACCTTACACGATTCTTGGATGAAAAAACATTTGAAGGCAAGTTAATGAGTGAGAGTCACACCCTCATTAAGGTAGACATTCATGCAGGTGGCTACAATCACATTGCTGGTTATGCTTGGTGTGTGCATTGCCTTTAAGGGTTGCACCACTCATGGGAAGATTTATATTGCAGAAAATGGGTCTGACTTACTGGGGTGGAAATATCAAAAGGAGTTGGGCATAAAGCTTGACCTAAATAGCAGGAATCCTGTCCTGGCTGTTGAACAAATAGACTAGGGAATTAAGATGGCTAATGAATTTCCAGATGTTTTTACTGACAGATTGAGCCAACGGAAACCTTTTCAACACAAAAGTGTACCAGAAAAGAATGCTGTTCCTGTTGTGCACAAAGTCCGATCCATCCTCTTTCTTATGCAAGAACCTTTGAAAAAGAATTTGGATTAAGTGATTAGGCAAGAAGTTATTGAGCCTATTGAAAACTCATTGTGGCTGGCTTCAATTGTGGTGGCCCAGAAGTCTGGTGGCAGGTGCATCCGCATATGTGTGGATCTTAGAGAACTTAACCAAAATATCTGGGTAGATAGATTTCCATTACCTAAGATAAACGACATGATCATCATGATTAGTAAAGCATTTGTTTTTAGTGTGATTGATCTGTCTTCAGCATATCACCAAATAGATCTCCACCCGGACTCAAAGGGCCCGATTCACAGAATGAACTTAAGACTGAATCCTAAACTTACTACTATTTGGTATTCACAGAATGCACTTACTACTTTCGAGATTCACAGAGTGAACTTACTACTTTCGGGATTCACAGAATGAACTTACTACTTTCGGTATTCACAGAATAGATTTAAGACTACTAACTTTACGTCCGCACTCGGGCTGTAAATTCCGACCCGGAAGCCGAGTTTCCGGCCAAGAGGCAGAGCTTCTGGCTTGGGGGCAGAGCTTGCGGCTTGGAGGTGGAGCTTCCGGCTCAGAGGTGGGGATTTAGCCGTGGAGGGTTGGTGTTTTCTCAAGCCCTTGAGTTGGTGTTTAGAAGCAGAATACGAGGTAGGTGGCTGGGCTCAGTGCAAACTCATCATGCGATTTAGCGCCTTGTCATCCCCATCCCAACCCAGCCTTCGATAGCTCAGTTGGTAGAGCGGAGGACTGTAGTGGAGTGACTGTGACTTGACGCAGGTGCTCGGTGGGACTAGTGGGCGCTCCCTGGTGGTCTAGTGGTTAGGATTCAGCGCACTCACCGACGCTGCCTGGGTTTGATTCTCGGTCAGGAAAGGGGACTTTTTTTTCAGTGTAATTTCAGTTACTAAAGGATTCTTTTTTTAATCTTATCATAACAAATTTTAGGGAATTTTCAAACTGCAAGTATTTTATTACGTGTATTACTTCTTTATTGACTTGCCACCTGGTAATAGTAACGTGACCTTTAAGGCACAGAGACAAAGCACTGATAGAAAAGTGAATGCCGGTTCACGAAGCTTATTCTTTACAACTGATGTACTACCAGTTGAAACTGGCATTGGCAACTCCAGTGGGCCAGTTTCTTTTCTTTTGTGGGCTTTGCTTAGAGAAATACCACATTGATGGGCACTCCACTGTAAATCAGGCAAACATGGAGATGTGTAACCAGAGTAAGACACACAGAGCAGCAGCAGGCTGAAAGTAAGTGTCCAAGCAAGCAGCCCTGGAACCATTCAAGGAAGAAACATATTGCAAAGGTTAAGGGTTGTTATTCCCTATTGTCATGTGTCTGAGAAGTGCCTGAGCATGTGGATTGGTTACAAAAGAGAAATGGATGATGTGCTTGTTTTTTGGCAGCCATTGAGCTGTATGGATGTGGTTTTGCAGTGGAAAGAAAACTCTCCATTTGTGGGTTCCTGTGTAGCTTTATCAAGCTTTTTAGGGGATGTTTACACACAAACAGCTATTTAAATAGGCAACCTCCATGCCCATTTCTCATGCCATATAGCCTCTGTTCAGTATCACTCAGCTGAGCCTTCGATAGCTCAGTTGCTAGAGCAGAGGACTTCAGTGGAGTGACTGTCATCCTTAGGTCACTGGTTCAAATCCAGCTCAAAGGACTTTTGCAAACTCTTCACTTTCTTCCCCTCTGCTTTACAATGGAAAGCGTCTCTTTCTCAGACCCTCACAAACCTTGGCTTTTCCTGCCTCCTCTCCTTTGAAGTCTGATGCCACGGCTCAGACAAATGGTGGTGTGTGAGCGGCTTCCTTTGAAGTCTGATGCCTAGGCAAACACAAGATCGATATGATTATGCGCAACCGTGGAGCGCTTTCCCTAGCTGTCATGCGCAGTAGGATTACACGGTGGTCTCCCTGCAGGCATTAGATGAGAGACCTTTTAGGACCTCAGACGCCACCCCACGCCCGGGATAAAGGATCTTATCATGGCCGGCGTCGGTACCTCCGGTCATTATTCAATGACCGCCCTGCGGTACCGACGGAGAGGTAAGGCCCATTTTTGATACAATCCGCGACTTTGATCCGTTCAGGCTTTCGAAACACTTGTCCTTATTTTTCATCTGCCGCGAGATACGTTTGTCTTTACAAGGGCGGAGACTTAGTTCACTACTTTCTACTCCACGGGCCTTTAAAATGCATGCCCATATAGTTTCTCTGCCTCATTAGACACCTGGTTTTCACTACGGCAAAGAAAGAATGATAATTAAAGATGTAGGCGACATTCCTTTAATTTAAGATTCACTCGTTATTTAATTCTACTATACACATTATTTACAATGATACTCAACAATAGTCTTCACATCTAACATGTGCTTCGATTGGAATTCCATAGAGCATATTATCAAGCCCATTATCGCCGCTTTATCGGCCGTTTTCGGCGATAATTTTAGCGCACAGGCTTGATAATATGCCCCTGTGTCCTTTGAGCCAGGTAAACTCAAAAAGTACACCACCAATCGCAACACCCAATACAGCGTTGGAAAGGGCAGTTGCAGCAGAAGGACATAGGCTATGCAGACGCCCACCATATACATTTAAAATGTAAAAGAACCGTGCTAGCAAAGTAGTCCCTTGTGGGCGTGTCTGCACTGTGCTGTTGGTGTGTGCTGGGGGCGTGACAATCGCGGGGGGGGGGGGCATTCCGTCACGAGTGTTGTTTTTTCTTCCCAGGTTCTATACATTCCTGCTCCCTTTCAATAGTAATTTAGTGGAGGTCCCATTCTCTTAGAACCACCCCAAGCACAGTTATGGGCAAAAATACAACTAAAAGGCCCTGCAAAGCATTATGGGATAAGCTTAGCATAATTTTTAGCATTCATGAAAGGGTTTCAATGTTTTTGAATTTTACTCATCAGGGACATCTTGGGACGACGAGGTGAACTGCAGCTTGATGTATAATATTTTAAATGCTATTGCATTTGCCTCATCAGGGACACCTAGGGACGTTGAGGTGAACTGCAGCTTGATATATAATATTTTAAATGCTATTGCATTTGCATCATCAGGGACATCTAGGGACATGAGGTGAAGTGCAGCTTGATGTGTAATATTTTAAATGCTATTGCATTTGCCTCATCAGGGACATCCAGGGACCATGAGGTGAATTGCAGCTTGATGTATAATATGTTAAATGCTATTGCATTTGCCTCTTGGGGACAAGTGGGGAGAATGAGGTGAACTGCAGCTTTTTGTAGAATTATTTGGATACTATAATATTCACTTCCCACTGCTAATCTCGTCCCATAATGGTTTGCAGGGGCTTGATCTCAAAATCATCACCTCTCTCACTGCTTGCTGGAAGCTAATTTCACTATTGTGAAATGACTATATGCATTTTAGCATGTAGAAATACTTGGGGGCAGATTTATTAGGCCTTTGCGCCTCTTTGCGCCGCAATTGCGTCACTTTATTTGACGCAACTGCGGCGCAAACAATGCGCCCTATTTACAACATGACGCATCTAGGAGATGCGTCACGTTGTAAAGCACTGCGCCATAAGGAGGCGTTCCTGCGCAGGGGGAGGGGGGGGGGGCGTTCCTGCGCAGGAACGCCTCCTGAAAGTGGCTGAGTGAAATCTATGAGATTTCACTTAGTCACTTTCAGGGCAATGATGCGTCAAAACCCTGCGCCTGCTTGAAGCAGGCGTAGGTCTTGACACAGCATTGTGCAGATGGTGTACCCCCGAGCCTTGCTGGAGCTGCGTCGCGCTTGCGACGCAACTCCAGCAATGCGCCACATTTCCGGCACAGATGTGTCACGCATCTGTGCCGTTTTTGCACCATGGTGCGCCGCATTATAAATGCGGCGCACCACGGGTGAGCTGTGGCGCACTGTGGCGCATGTTAACTGGCACATCCCTGGGGATGCGCCAGTTAACATAAATCTGCCCCTTATTATTTTACCTTGAATATATGAGGCTTCTGTTTTAATAATTGGAAATCTGAAGGAACGAAATATTGCGGATTTATTGTACCAAGTTCGCGCCAATTCCGCCAACCCCTACTTTAAATACCCCTGCACCCCATAATCATAACCCACCCTTACTCTATAAAATACCCCAACACCCTTAAACACTAACCCATCTTAACCCTATAAATCTACCCTGTACCCCAAAACCCAAACCTATCCCTAAACCCTAAAAATACCCCTGTACCCCAAAACCAAAACCTAGGCCTGAACCCTATAAATACCCCTGCACCTCAAAACCCAAACATACCAATGAATCCTAAAAATACCCCTGTACCCCAAATCCCAAACCTACCCCTGAACCCTAAAATACCCCTGTACCCCAAAACCCAAACCTAGCCCATAACCCTTAAAATACCCCTGTACCCCAAAACCCAAACCTACCCCTGAACCCTAAAAATACCCCTGTATCCCAAAACCCAAACCTAGCCCTGAACCCTAAAAATACCCCTGTACCCCAAAACCCAAACCTAGCCTTGAACCCTAAAAATACCCCTGTACCCCATAACCCAAAACTATATCTGAACCATTGAAATACCCAAACACCCCAAAACATATACCTCAGTACCCCAAAACATATACCCCTATACCCATACTTGCCTTATCCAAACATTTTTAAAAAACATGCTTTTACCATTCATGCATTTACAACTAATTTCGTTGTAAATGTATGCGTGGTAAAAGCATATAAAATGTAATGCCATGCGTTATAATGGCATTGCGGAGTCATGGTACTTTCGTAATGAAAGTATGCAGAGTGATGGTATGCGGAAAGAAATTTGTGGAATAATGGGTGTTTACCCTCCCCCGTAAGTAAATTGGTGGCACGGCGGCCCACATCTCCAGCAACATACTCATATTTTTTCACCACCAATTGGAAAAATGCACAGGTCTCTCTCATTGATGCCCTGCACCGACATACACCTTTAGACACACCTCCCACCACAAGTTCTAGAATTGCGAACTTTAGAGATGGGGAGCTACGTTAGAATCTCGGCATCAGCTCAACATCCTGTGATTCCAGGCAAATCGCTTTGTCTCCCCGTGCCTTCCACAAATCAATGTGTTCTTCTGTAATGTAAATTGTGCTCATGCCATGTTGTTGAGTTCGCGCTATATAATATTGCAAGGAAAATAAAGTAGGGAAACTCGAGTTCACACACTACTGAACGCGCACTCTTAAGTGCATCAGCAGTGCACTGTGAATCAGAGCGTTTCACAGGCCTGTCACAGATAAGAAATGCTATCAAAACGAAATCCTACAAAACAATATATTACTGGCCGGCAGCAATTCATCCCCGGACAACGTCGGGACGGTCTGCTAGTGCAATGATAAAACTTTTAATCTATGGGCTGGTTTAATTACCTTTTTAATGACCTTTTTATCCTGCTGCTTGGAGCCTGAGGCCTCAGAGGAGCAACTGCCCTCTGGCAGGGAACCCAGAGAGGAGCCTCTGCCCTGTGGGGAGCAATGAGAAGTTCTGCTGTCTCCTGTGATGGCCAAAGAAGAGCTGCTATCTACCTGCAGGGACCCCTGAGAAGAGCTGCCATCCTCATGTAGCAACCCCTGAGAAGAGCTGCTGTCTCCTGTGATGCCCAAAAAAAGGCTGCTATCTACCTGCAGGGACCCCTGAGAAGAGCTGCCATCCTCCTGCGTGGACCCCTGGGAAGATCTGCTGCCCTCCTGCATGGACCCCTAAGAAGGCATGCTGGCCTCCTGAAGGGATCCCTGAGAAGATGCGCGGTCCACCCGCTGGTGCCCTGAGAAGTGCACTTCCCTCCTAGAAGGGCACTTCTATTTTTCTTGATTAGTTCTACATCTCATCGTGTGATGTTCACTTCTCAGTGTTGTACCAGCTCGCATCACTGCTGCCTTCTCTTGTGAGGGCCACTGCTTCTCAGTTAATGAATGCAATGGACAGCTGGGCTAGAATATTGAGACCTAAGTGCAGCTTGTGCATATTGATGGTGTATGGGGCACTTTTCTGCATTGAGAGATAAGGTAAGTTGTGGCACCCACGAGACGAAGACTAAGAGGGAGTAGCGGTTACTGACGTGTTTACCTTTCAGTTATTGTGTGACTTATCACAGTCTGACCATCTCACTTTCGGATCCCCACAGAGAGTTCAATCTATGAACTGTGCAGTAAGTTATTCTGCTAAATCTGTCTGAGTGAAGTCTATCTTCTCTGTCTAGTCATGTTTTCCCTTCTGTTGTGAGGACTTTTTGAATGTATGTAGGACAATCAGAAAAAAGCACACATTTAACAACATACAATGCACACACTATACAATTGCTGGATGTTTCATAAGGGAAATTCCTAAGTTTGGAAGCACGTTTCCTGGTGGTCTAGTGGTTAGGATTCGGCACTCTTACTGCTGCAGCCTGGTTTCGATTCCTGGTCAGGGAAGATATGTTTTTAAAACATTTTTAAACTATTTTCTAAATTAAAAATGACACATCAGTATATTCCTTTAAAAAAAAAACGTGTTGTCAGTAAATATTTTAGATTTCGGGGGCAGGCTCAAATGAAGCAAAACAGAGACACCTGGTTCACAAGAAAGGCAACCATGAGAAGCAGAGCGTGTATCTTTTTAGGTCTTGCGCCTACGATGCAGGGCAAAGCCCTGCTGTCGCAAAGCCAGCCTATAGTGGTCGGTTCTGCTTCCAAAGACAAAAGAGGAGAGGACAAGAGACTGGCACACGCCGGAATCGGATTAGGTCGTTCGCGTCAATACGCGCTCCGATTCCGGCAGGCTGTTCACACATACACAATGGATATGGACGCTCACACACAAACAGACAGGTACACACAGACACACGTACAGAGACACACACACATGCAGACACACGCAGACACGCGTGCGCACACCCAAACACGCAGACATATGCAGACACACGCGCACACACACAAACATGCACCCCTCCCCCCACCACTCACCGGGCTCTTTCTGGTACAGGCTCCGAAAATGCGCGACTCCCTCAGCTCACAGGAGCCCCGGACACTGCTACAGGCTCCGAAAACAGCACAGCTCCCTCAGCTCACGGGAGCCCCAGACACTGCCGCGCACTCCATGCCCCAGGCAAAGTTGGCTGCACGCATGCGCAGTGCTTAACCCCTTCCATGCTCATGACGGAACGGTTCCGTCATGAGCATCGGTCGAGCTGTGCTTATGACGGAACCGTTCCGTCATGACCACGCCCGTTTTAATTAGAGCTCATCACACGGGGGGAATCGCAGCCGCACAGAAGTGGTTAAGGACTGCGTGTGTGTTCCCGTGAGGTCGTGCGCTTTTGCTTCGGCTAAACCCGTGCTGGGCGTCCCTTGTTAAATTGTGCTTTTAGATACAGAAAGCCGTTTTATAAGCTTGGCAGTATGCTGCATATACGGCGTTATGCTCAATAATATATTTCTTCATTGCGGGGTTGTTCAAATCTCCCTAGCGCAGTACCAGGTGACCTTCATGTAACAGGTTCAGCAGGGTCGGGATCAACTTTTCTGGAGGCACAACCTTGTCCCCGCAGTACAGAAATGTTCCTGAATCGCTCATAGACAATTCTTCCCGTACTTCATACAATTTCCTCAGTACATCCTTCAACTGCTTCTTTACTGGCCACCCTTTCACGAGGTTCTCCTTAACCTCCTCCAAGTTTTCGTCTTCCTCGTATGCCTGCTTCCACTCCTGTAAGATGATGGCCCTTTCCATGTCCTCCATCACCGCCAACTTTTCCTCATTTTCTGCAGCCGGTGTGGGCGCTTGCTCCATCGCTGAGGCTCTGCTGAGGTAGTCCGCCACCTTGTTGCGGGTCCCCGGGATGTACTCTACATCATATACGTATTCCAGGAGCTTGAGAGTCATCTTCGCTATTCGCGGGGTGGCCGTGTCGTGTGACTCGTGTCCACTCGAGGTAAGTACCTTGACCAAAGGATTGTGGTCGGTTTGTAAGCGGAACCTCGTCCCCCATAGGAACTGTCTGAACTTCCCCATGGCCCCTGTGACAGCTAGCATCTCTTTTTCTACCACACTGAACTTTTGCTCGGTGTGGGATAACGCTCTGGACACAAAGCAGAGCGTTTTCACAGTCTTGTCATCTCTCTCCTGTGCCAGTACTGCCCCTAAACATTTTTCACTGGCATCCGTGGTGAGGATGGTATTTTCCGTGGGGTCATGTCTGTGTAGGGACACGGCTTGACTGATGTTCTCTTTTAGTTCCTCAAACTCTTTCTGAGCTTCGTCGTCCCACTGGAACATTGATTTCTCTCTTATAAGTTGTCTTAGCTTGTGCGTTTTCGTGGCAAAGTGTTGGACGAATTTTGCAGTAGGACTCGGCCATTCCAAGAAATGACCGTACCTTGTCTTTGTTGAATAGAGCTCTGGCCTCGCAGATTGCTTTCACGTTCTCTATCTTGGGAGTGATTCCCTGTCTGCTTATTTTGTGTCCCAGATAGGTGACCGACGTCATCCCAAATCTGCACTTTTCCCATTCCGGCGTCAATCCTCCTGCAGCACGCCTAGCACCCTGTTCAATTTGTCGTCGTGGTCCTTGCCATCCTTTCACATTATTAGGATTTCCTCCTGGAAATACTGTATGCCTTCGAACAGGCAGTCCATGAGTTTTTGGAACACCGCTGCGGCGGACGCTAGTCTGAAAGGCATCCTGCGAAACTGGTATCACCCATACGGCGTGATGAAGGAGGTGAGTTTTCTGCTCGACCGGTGCAGGTCAATCTGGTGGTATGCGGACGTGAGGTCTATAGAAGAGAACCATCTCACACTTCTTGTCTTGGCCAGCATTTCTTCAATCTTGGGGAGCGGAAAATTTTCTACCACCAATCACTTGTTTAATTCGCGCAGGTCAACACATCGGCGCACTTTGCCATTGGGTTTCCTGGCGACCACCAAGGGGGCCAACCACTCCGAGCTATCTATTGGCTCTATGATCCCTTGTTCCTCTAGTCGGCGCAGCTCTCTTTGCACTGCCTCCCTCACCGCAATGGGCACATTCCTTACCTTGTGTGACACTGGCCGGGAGTCTTCTTTGAGTATGATCTTGTGCATGAACTTCTCGAGTTTCCCTACCTTCCCTCCGAAGACCTTGGAATACTCTCTTTTCACTCTCTCCAAGTCTGGCCAGCATTCATTGTCCGTGAGCAGCACTTGTTCTCTGCCCCCTGGATCCAGTTTGATTCCGAGGTCACCCTGGTCTCTCGATCCTAGAACCGACGGGCCTTTCTCTGCCACATACAGCTTGCACGTCGCTGTCCTCCCTCTGAACTCGAACTTCAGGCTTCGGTATCCGACCATGGGGATGGGGTTGCTCGTGTACGACACCAGTCGTATATCCGGTGGCTCCAGTTTAGGACCGAGGCTGGGTCTGAACTCCTCTTCCCATACCGACCTCTGTACGATGGTGTATGGGGACCCCGAGTCAATCGCGATGCGGATTTTGACTCCAACTATCAGCATGTCCGCTCGCGGTTTGTCGGAGCGCTTGGTGTCAAGGCCAAGTACCTGCTCTTCAATGCACAGCACTCTGTCGTCTTCATCTTATTCTTCGTCAGCACCTTCTTCAGGCTGCGGCTGTGCTGTGAACTTCACTACAGATTTCTTTTCCTTCCTCCGACACACCTTCTCGTAGTGGCCTACCAAGCCACAGAACGCGCATATCGCGCTAAAAGCCGGGCAGCGTTTGTCTTGGGCCACGTGGTTTGCGCTCCCACATCGGTAGCACGCTGACTTGACTTGCGGAAACTGCTTCCCCGCTTGTCCCGGTCTTCCCGCCCATTTGCTGGTTCCTCTGCTGTCTCCGGGCGCCATCTTGTTTCTCCCCACTGGCTCCTCTTCGTCCATTTTGTTGACCATGGTTCTCTGCGCACTCTCTTTCTTGGCTGCCTCAACACAACGTTTGGAGAGTTCGGCCTTCTTCACCATTGCGATCACCTCTTTTAGTGTCGTCTCACCGTGGGCCCAGAGTTTGTCCTGCACATTTCTGTTGGTGGTGTGCATTACGATCTGTTCCTTAATAAAATCTTCCTCCGACGCCCCATACTTGCACTTGACAGCTAGTCGCCTCAGGGCCACTACATAGTCGTCAACCGACTCCCCTTCTCCTTGCTTCCTTTGCTGAAAATTGTACCGATCAATGGAGACACATACTGATGATTAATAGGTCGGTTTTGAACAATCTTACACCATGGTGTTTTCATGGGAACGTTACAGCATGTATTTAATACTGATTAAAATTAATTTCACCAAACTGGTAGACATGCACGTTTTAGCTGTTTGGCATACATTTAATTTTACATGATGCTAAAATTTGTCTCAGAAAAAAACACTTTAAACATTGTCATGGTATACTTATAGCTTGAGCAAGTGCAGAAAAAAACCAGAAGTGAGCGTGCAAAAACTTAAGATCTGAGCAGTACCCCCCAAAGGTAATTACTAATTCAAGATCTATTTACAATTAATTCAATCTGACCCTAAAAATGGTGGGATTCAAAATCACCTAAAAGCGGGTGGTATGAGGTTCACTTCATTGACCAGCGCTTAATTTGAGTGGGTGTTGGAAGGTGTGCCCTCTGGTGCTCATTTTTGGGGATAGGCACTTAGGGGCATATTAGCAAGGGCGATTTCGACGCTTTAGCTGTACTTTTTCCCGCGAAAGCGGCGATTTTTTTATCGCCCTATTAGCAAGCTGTCGCTAACAGCAGTTAGCAACAGCTTGTAGGCGATAGCTACAGGTTTGCGGCCCGCTTTGCATGTCACCAATATTTATCGCTAATGACATGCAAAGTGGGAGTACACAACCTGTTAGCGACTGAAAGCAGTCGCTAACACAGCTATTGCCTATTAGCAAGACAGGCGGAGCGATAAAAAAATTTGCGCTAAGTGCGAATATCGCTAGAAACTAACGCCTGCTCAGACCACTTCTTAACCTGTATATCCAATGGGAGGTGGATATTCAGGTTAAGTCCTCATTAGCGATAATGCCTGAGTATCGCTGGATTTCCAGTGATATTCAGGCATTTAGCTGCTATCGCTGGATATTTTATCGCTTTGGAGATAAACATTGCTAATAGCAAGCTATCTCTGCGATAATAGGCGGCGATAGCCGGCGATAAAAAAAAATTGCTAAGAGAATTTAGCGATAATTATCGCTACTCCTTACTAATATGCCCCCAAGTTTTCCTCATCAGACTTAGGGGCATATTATCGAGGAACGGCGTTATAATTATCGCCGCTTTAGCGGCAGAAAACTGCCTCTAAAACGGTGATAATTATCCTCTTCGCTGCTGATGACGAGCTGAGCTCGTTATGTAATATGGCTCTTTGAATTTTGCCGCACACAGCGGGAAAAGCCGCCACAGCGATGCGGTTAAAACGCCATGCTTGATAATATGCCCCTTAGATCAGGGATACAAACAAGAACCCAATAGAGTGAAATGAGGGGGCAAGGAGTGCCTGGTGGTGGATTATAGAGGCTTGAGGTGGAATCAAGACTGTGCTGCCTTGTTATTTGGCACCCATGACATTCAATACCACCAGGTGTGAACTTCTTAAAAAAAACCTTGTGGTCCGTCACTTATTCTTTTACATATTGAGCACTACATTCACCTCCGTAAGTAGACAATCAAACAAAGAAGTGATTATTCCTACAAATGTGTGTTTGCAGGAGAGTGGTGTATGAAATGGTGTGGTGTGAGACCTCACTGTGGGGCATATTACCAAGGGCCTTATCGCCGCTTTAGCGGGAATTTTTCCCACTAAAGCGGCGATATTTTAATCGCCCTATTACCTAGCTGTCGCTAACACCAGTTAGCGACAGCTAATAGGCGATAGCGGGCATTTAGGGGCCCACTTTGCATGTCAGCGATAATTATCGCTAATGACATGCAAAGTGGGCGTGCCAAGATGTTAGCGACTGGAAACAGTCGCTAACATCGCTATCCCCTATTACCAACTTTTGGAAATAATCGCGCTAAGCAGTGCAGTTCTTAGCCATGTTATCCAATGGTAGGTCGATAACATGGCTAAGAGCATTTGCTCGGTAATGCATGAATATTGCTGACTTTTCAGCGATATTCATGCATTTCGGACGATTTTTATCGCTTAGGAGATAAACCTTGATAATATCAAGGCTCCTAAGCGATGAAAATCGTTGGAGCGCTGCGATATTTTAATGCCCGCTAACCAAGCTTAGCGATAATTATCGCTATAGCTTGGTAATATGCCCCTGTGTAATAGACTCACAATGCCATCCTGGGTCCATTCAGACTCACTTGTAAAACCTTTAGCTCGACCCTGGATAGCTTTGGCCTTGAGCCGCAAGGCCTAACAAAGGAACATGTGTAAAGCATTTAGAAGCACCAAAACCACACAACACAAAAGAAATCCAACACCAATTTATAAAATAAAATCTAATTTTAGACACCAAAATAAACAGAGGTTTCCAAACATATACATCTTTAATTAAAATGTAAATCAGTGCTTCTTAAATTTAAAATTCCAGCAACCATTGGTAACTACTGCAGTTAGCAGAAACGTTTGAAACTTTTAAAAACATTTATAAAGTGGTGTTCGGCAATTCCTGCCCGCTTTGAGTAACCAACTCCGGCAGAGAGGAGGTCACTGGGACCAATAAGTGGTTTTAGGATAGTTGCCTTGTCACCAAAGCAGTCTCAAGTCGCGTCCCAGCCTCTATGAGCAAACATAGTTCAGTCCGCCCTGTTCCCATGATGCACTGGGCCAGGGACAGACTGATTTGCATATAGCCAGGTTCTGAGCTGGGATGGTGCAGTGAGATAAATAACGGTGATGGATCAAGCCCTGATCTTTGGACTGGGTAAGAGTGGTCTGCTTAATTCAGACACTCTGTTCATCACCACCCCCTTTTTGAATCGTTTTTGGCCACTATAGGTGTGGCAGGGTATACTCAGACATGAGTCCCTTTCTCACTGCACCATCAGGAATCAAACAAGCCAGGCTGAAGACGGCTGAAATGCCAGAAGCCGGTCCCCGGTAGCTTGGCTCCTTTCTGGTGAAGAATTGGCTTGGTAGTTCAGTCTGCCTTGTTCCCATGATGCACTGGGCCAGGGACAGACTGATTTGCATATAGCCAGGTTCTGAGCTGGGATGGGGCAGTGAGATAAATAACGGTGATGGATCAAGCCCTGATCTTTTGACTGTGTAAGAGTGGTCGGCTTAATTCAGACACTCTTATTATCACCACCCCCTTTTCTGAATCGTTTTTGGCCACTATAGGTGTGGCAGGGTATACTCAGACATGAGTCCCTTTCTCACTGCACCATCAGGATTCAAGCAAGCCGGGCCGAAGACTGCTGAAATGCCAGAAACCGGTCCCCGGTAGCTTGTCTCCTTTCTGGTGAAGAATTGGCTTGGTAGTTCAGTCTGCCCTGTTCCCATTATGCACTGGGCCAGGGACAGACTGATTTGCATATAGCCAGGTTCTGAGCTGGGATGGTGCAGTGAGATAAATAACGGTGATGGATCAAGCCCTGATCTTTGGACTGGGTAAGAGTGGTCTGCTTAATTCAGACACTCTGTTCATCACCATCCCCTTTTCTGAATCGTTTTTGGCCACTATAGGTGTGGCAGGGTATACTCAGACATGAGTCCCTTTCTCACTGCACCATCAGGATTCAAGCAAGCCGGGCGGACGACGGCTGAAATGCCAGAAATCGGTCCCCGGTAGCTTGTCTCCTTTCGGGTGAAGAATTGGCTTGGTAGTTCAGTCTGCCCTGTTCCCATGATGCACTGGGCCAGGGACAGACTGATTTGCATATAGCCTGGTTCTGAGCTGGGATGGTGCAGTGAGATAAATAACGGTGATGGATCAAGCCCTGATCTTTGGACTGGGTAAGAGTGGTCTGCTTAATTCAGACACTCTGTTCATCACCACCCCCTTTTCTGAATCGTTTTTGGCCACTATAGGTGTGGCAGGGTATACTAAGACATGAGTCACTTGCTCACTGCACCATCAGGATTCAAGCAAGCAGGACCGACGACGGCGGAAATGCCAGACACATGTCCCTGGAAGCTTTTCTCCTTTCTGGTGAAGAATTGGTTTGGTAATTTAGTCTGCCCTGTTCCCATGATGCACTGGGCCAGGGACAGACTGATTTGCATATAGCCAGGTTCTGAGCTGGGATGGTGCAGTGAGCTAAATAACGGGGATGGATCAAGCCCTGATCTTTGGACTGGGTAAGAGTGGTCTACTTAATTCAGACACTCTGTTCATCACCACCCCCTTTTCTGAATCGTTTTTGGCCACTATAGGTGTGGCAGGGTATACTCAGACATGAGTCCCTTGCTCACTGCACCATCAGGATTCAAGCAAGCCGTGCCGACGATGGCTGAAATGCCAGAAACCGGTCCCCGGAAGCTTGTCTCCTTTCTGGTGAAGAATTGGCTTGGTAGTTTAGTCTGCCGTATTCCCATGATGCACTAGGCCAGGGTGTCAGATCTGTCCTCCTCTCCTTTCTGTAAGTGCTCTTTGTAAAGATCCCAGAAATTCTTGGGCCTACTTCTGGGCGGGAGCAGGTCGCTGTACAGTTCTGTCTGGGTGCAGCAGTACTGTAGATCCCTCATCCATCTAGTTTTTGTGGGAAGGGGCCCTCGCATCCAGCAAGCCGCAACCACCCTTCTTGCCAACAGCAGAGCCATGTCCACCAGGCGACGCAGACCTGGGGCTAGAGGCTTAGAGTAACCGATAAGCGCGAGGGCAGGAGTGCGGGGCAGGGGTTCCCCCAGAATCTGATCAAGTTCTGCAAATACGTCCCCCCAGAATGCTTGCACCCCAGGACATAACCATGCCAAGTGGAAAAAGTCTGCTACCATTGTCCGGCAGCGCTCGCATTCAGCTGTGGGACGGAGGCCATAGCGGTGAAGACGTTCAGGAGTATAGTACACCCGCAGTAAATATTTGAAATGCACCAAGCGGTGCCTGCCGTTCAAGGAAATCTTACGCGTGCTGGAGCAGCAGTATCGCCACATCCCGTCATCTATGAGGGATTGAAAGTCAGCCTGCCAGGCCTCTCTGGCCTTAGACGGCTGCAGGCGCTGCTGCGTCACACCCGATTCAGAAAAGGGGGTGGTGATGAACAGAGTGTCTGAATTGAGCAGACCACTCTTACCCAGTCCAAAGATCAGGGCTTGATCCATCACCGTTATTTATCTCACTGCCCCATCCCAGCTCAGAACATGGCTATATGCAAATCAGTCCGTCCCTGGCCCAGTGCTGCGTCACACCCAGCTTGTCAAGCTGCAAAATGAGCTTCGCCGACGAGGTGGATTTAAGTACATAGGTCAGTTCCGGGATCTCCTCCGGTTCCTCCAGGTCTGAGCCCAGTATTTCACGGAACGCCGAGCGGAGCCTGTGATATTGGAATTTCTGTAGCAGGGTGTGGCCTGCCTCGGTGGCAGTCAACTGGTCCCAGGTTTTAAGTATGCCATCCGTGAACAGGTCTTTCATTCTTACTACGCCAAGGGACCGCAAGGCTTTAGTCACTCCTTTTTCCCCCAGAGGATCAAGCCAAAGGGCCCACTCCACTGGTAGCAGTGGGGAGTATAGTAATGTACAGCTACGAGAACTCACCAAGCAGTTCCAGGCATGGTTGGTCGCTTTCAGCGAGTCCATCTGGCCAACCGTGCGGTCCGTGGGCAGGCAAACAGTGGCGGGCAGAGGAAGCGGGTCCGCAAACAACCGCTCCAATATGAGGTGCGGGGTCCGAGCATCACCATGTACCCACGAGTGTAGATGCGATGCCTGTGCGACCCTATAATAGCGTTCTAGGTCCGGTGCTCCCAGTCCCACCATCTCGCAGGGCAGAATCAGAGTCGTCCATCGGACTCTAGGCTGCTTGCCACCCCAAGCCAGCCGCACCATTACTTTGGTAAGTTGCCGAAAGAAGACCTTCGATAATACCACAGGCAAATTCAGGAAGAGAAACAGGAAACGGGGAAGTACCACCATTTTCATTAATAAGCAGACCACTCTTACCCAGTCCAAAGATCAGGGCTTGATCCATCACCGTTATTTAGCTCACTGCACCATCCCAGCTCAGAACCTGGCTATATGCAAATCAGTCTGTCCCTGGCCCAGTGGTGTAAAAAAAGCAGCGCTAACCGCGGTTAACGCTGCTTTTCTTATCACTAACAGGGTTAGCGAAATCCTTGATAATAGGAGAAATGTCGCTTAACAACATTTCTCCTATTATTTTTCTCTGGAACGTCCCCTTTGCATCTCATTAGAAATGCAAGGGGAAGCATAGAGAAAAAGGGTGCTAATATGCTGTTGCTGATAGGGAGATAATTTTATCTCAGCTTTCTTGGCTTTTAAAGCCAAAAAAGCGGAGATAAATCCCTTGATAATATGCCCCTAAGGGGAACATTAGCAAGGACCTTATCGCCGCTTTAGCGGGAATTTTTCCCTCTAAAGCGGCGATAATTTTATCGCCCTATTACCGAGCTGTCGCTAACACCAGTTAGCGACAGCTAGTAGGAGATAGCGTTCATCTTGGGGCCCACTTTGCATGTCAGCGATAATTATTGCTAATGACATGCAAAGTGGGCGTGCCAAGATGTTAGCAAATGGAAACAGTCGCTAACATCGCTATCTCCTATTACCAACTTTTGGAAATAATCGCGCTAAGCGCGATTATCTCCAAAAGGTAACGCCTGCCCAGAGCAGTACTTAGCCATGTTATCCAATGGTAGGTGGATAACATGGCTAAGAGCATTTGCTCGGTAATGCATGAATATCGCTGACTTTTCAGCGATATTCATGCATTTCGGCCGATTTTTATCGCTTAGGAGATAAACCTTGATAATAGCAAGGCTCCTAAGCGATAAAAATAGGCGAAGCACGGCGATATAATTATAGCCGCTAACCAAGCTTAGCGATATTTTTCGCTTATGCTTGGTAATATGCCCCTATGTCTTTAGCGGGAATTTCTATGGATGTGGACCACAATATTTAACAAGCATTAGCAAAACCAACAGCTCTGGTGTTTGCTGGCAGCCTTTTGGCTTTGTCAGTGTTGGTTTGTTTTGTCATGTTTTTTTTCAAAACTTGTTTGTTGGTGAAACTGCTGTGCACTTGACAACTTGAAAAAAACATTTACTAAAGTGCAAATATCTCTTGGTCTCAAAAAGTACACTTTGCCATATAGTCCCTGGCTCTGAAGGAAACTAATATGTATGTGGATGTGTGCCCTGTGATAGGGAAGGATGTTGTCAATTACCCTTGAAGTTAGCCAATGGCTGAAGTGGGCTGACCCATTGCCCCAACCTGTAGCCTGGAGGACGAGGGAGAAGAATCTGACTCACACAATAACAGACCAATGGACGAAGTGGGATGAATTAAAGCCTCTTATAATTAAGCATTTTATTCAGCGGCAGCAGGCACAGGTAAACGTGGTGGGGCGGGGCAGGGTGTGGGAGAGAGTCGACAGACGACACAATATAATTAAATAAATAAATAATACCTATTCTGCCGTCTGTCGGCATCCCCCCGTCGCGCCCTGCCCCGCCTCATTGCGCTTACCTGTGCCGGTCGCCACTGATTTTATTAATATCATTTTAGTAAATTGAAAAGGTCTGACCTATAAAAAAATATATGTCTAAGGAAGGTGTGAGTGGCCAACTGCACCAGAGTGATTGCTGTCTTACTTCACAGAGGGGAGTCGGAGTCCGCTTCCCTGCTAGCATTAAGGCCTAGGGGTTGGGAGAAAAATAAAAAGGTTCACCTACCGTTTCCCTGTGTCCCTCCTCGGTTGTCTCTCCACGTCTCCTCTAGCCGGAACAAAGCAGGAAGCACCCAGGATCCTCTGAGCCAATAACAATGCTGCAATGCAGTGTTGTGATTGGTCTGAGCGCGTGGTTCGGTGCTCCGGCGGGGCCAGGTAGCTTGAGCATGTTCTCTACCCAGGCTGTATTACAGCCTGGGTAGAGAACATGCTCAAGCTACCTGGCCCCGCCGGAGCAGAGGAGACGCGGAGAGACAACCGAGGAGGGACACAGGGAAACGGTAGGTGAACTTTTTTATTTTTCTCCCAACCCCACTCCGCCACCTCCGATTCGTGTCAGCCGTCACTGGCCATGTTGATCGCTATGGGTGTTGGTGCAGTGAATGGCACAGATATACGGCACAGGTTGTTCTTTAGCTCTCATGTTGATGGTTATGCAGGGTGGTATAGTGAATGGCGTAGAGAGACAGCATAGGTGCCTACTATCCTCAGTGGCTTGGATGGATGAACAACTGAGGGATGTGATAACATAACCAGGACATACATTTGGCATGGCTTAGCTGGGTCCAGGGAGTCAACCTTTGGAGGCCGCACTGACCAGTCTGCATGAAGGTTGTGGATGAAGCTGTCCCATTGGCCTGGCTCTAGTAATTCTTCATAAATCACTTTTAATCTTTTTAACACCTACTAGCTCCCACAATTTCTCTCCCGTCATCCTCACATACCAATTACCCACCACCACCACCTTGCCAGCAGTGTGAAGAAGGGGAGATGTGGGTAATTAAGGTGGGTTGGATGCAGGGCCGGACTCCAACTCAAAGCAGCCCTGGCAAATTGTTGGACCAACCCCCTGGGGGGAGCGCAGTACGAAGCACTACTGCTTGTGTTACTGGGGGCCGACATTGCTGCACTGCTGAAAAACCAGCCCCCAGTAACAAAATGGGTCCATACCGCTTCCAGCAGCGGCTGGTGTCAGGGAAATGTGGTGGGCCAGTGCAGGAGTGAGGGGGATTGTCACAAAATAATCAATGAAAAAAAGTACCTGCCTATCTTCTGCTCACCGCTCTTCTGCTCCACTGGGCGCAGGCTGAAGCTCCCAGACTTCCCTACGACCAATCCAGACGCTGTTCTCATACCCATTATAGCAGTGTCGGGATTAGGTGGAGCGGGCTTGTTTTGCGCTCCATCGTGAGCTGGGAGCCTATGCCCGCTGGGTTGGAGAGATGTAAGTGCACATGACGGTTTGGCCATCCTACGACACCTGGCCAAACCGTCATGCGCACTGACAGCGGTGCCCAAAACTCCTTCTCCCTCTTCTGCAGTGCCGGGGCCCCGCCCCCCCAAGACTCGGCTACAGGACGTTTGCCCCTGCGGGCACGTGGTCAATGCTCCTCCGCCATAACGGAGGAGCCACCGCTGGCTGCCCACTTTAAAACCAGCCACTACCCTTCCAGCCTCCAAGGAAAATGCTAGGCCTGGGACATAAATTCCGTTCCGCTCGCGGAATTTGGGTAATTTGGTGTTCCGCAGAGAAAGCAGAATTGCTAAGAATTACACGATCTGCGGCTTCACAGAATTTTTTGTTTGTTTGCGCTTTCATAATGCATATTCGTGTGATATTTTCCCCAAGCATGCAAACTGCGCTTGCGAACAGGAAAAAAGCATTGCGAACAGGGCAACAAGCAATTCCTCGTGTTTGCGGAACTCTGCGTGCTCATGGAGATTTATTATCATTTTGTGGTGCTTTGCGTAGCGCGACTACGCACATTCCACCCACCCCTAGAAAACGCCTGATGCCAGCTATGGCTAGCCCAGCCCTGGTTTGACGAGTGGCAGAAATGTTTGTGTTTAGAGGAAGTCAATGTAGTGAGGTAGCTACTAACCTCTGAGTAGAAACCAGACCATCTTCTGCTTTGTGCAATAGTTATTAGTAGCAGCTTGGGTGCCAAATTTGTTTCTGCCAGGGCTCTATATGAGCAAAGGGTGGCTCTGAACATGACATACATCCAGGGCTTAAAGTGGGATGAAAAAACTGGTGGGGGGGGGTGGTGTCTCTCAAAGGGGCGTGGCCGGTGTGAGTAAGAACGTGGCTTACAAACATGTGAGATAAAAATCTGTGCTTAGCATAGTGTGCCGCTTGACTGGTATTTTCTGCTTCTGTCATTGCACCCAGATATATGATACAACAAGTAATATTACACCTACAACAAGCCAGAACTTTTGGCTTGGTCAATGGCTGTTAGTTGCATAATATAAATAAGCAACAACTATGGCTTTGTTGGATATAATATTGAAAATGCTTCAGTTCTGAAAATTATGAGACTGCGAAAGAATTAAAAAGAGTCCCTTTGAAGTTACATCAAAGGCTTTGAGTAGTGGCACTGCGGCAGAGTTGGGATTTTTTTTTTCACCCTGAGGGAGAGCGCAATAATGGAGAGCCCCATGCTTTTAAGAACTGCCGGTGCTAGGACCCGGTCTACTTAAAGCCCTCTATTTCAAGGCAACTTATGACTTAGAACCCTGCCTGTGGAGAGCTGGATATAACCTGGAGTTTATAGGTTTGAACCATGGTATGGCCTACACTGACTATCATCCATCAGAGGACAACAAAATGAACACCATTAATAATACTTGTCAGATGAAAAGGAAATGGATGTCCCAGTCCTGAGCATTCATTTAACCACGTTAAGGAATTCCGGGAGCTTTCCTCTCGATTTTCATTCGATAACGAGAAAGGAAATTTGACAGGAAAATACATAAAAAACCACTCAATGTTTTAAATATATGTTTTTATTTGATCTCGCAGACAATTTTCTTCATGTACCAAGCATTCAGGGGTACAGATTATATCCCTGGTCTTTCCTGGCTTTTTAGATCAAAAAACTTAGGGGTGGATTTATAATAACTGGCGCATCTCTGCATATCAGCAGGGATGTGCCAGTTATTGTGCGCCGCTGCTTTGCCACCCTGGAGGCGCCGTATTTACAATGCGGCGCACCATGGGGGAAAAACGGCACATATGCGTCACACATCTGTGCCGAAAAAGCGGTGCATTGCTGGAGTTGCGTTGCAAGCGCGACGCGGCTCCAGCAATGCTCTGGGGGGCCCTATCTCCACAATGCTGCGTCAATCCTTACGCCTGCTTCACTTTTGAAAGGCGTTCCTGTGCCGGAACGCTTCCCCCCCCTGCGATGGGACGCCTCCTTCTGGAGTAGGGCTTTACAACGTGGCGCATCTGGGAGATGGGTCACGTTGTAAATACCCCGCACCATGGTGCATCTTTTGCGCCGCCGCTGCGTCACAAAAGTGACGCAATGGCGGCGTAAAAGAGTTGCAGGGTGCTTGTAAATCTGCCCCTTAGTATTCTAGGCTGGTTGAAAGTAGGTTCAAGGACATTACGTTACACAAAAGAGGTGCAGTCATAAAATGGCGTTCCATTCGCAAAAACTCTCAAAAGTATCCAAGTTCACCTGACTTTTTACGAGGTAATATTTTAACCCCCAAAACACTGCAGACAGAATTCCCACTAGAAAGTGCGGAACATCCTGGTGCAGGGATTGTCTGGTTCCAGGAGCATTTTGCTCTCAGCCTCTCTGCGTTGGCCTTCCCTCTGAGTTGCAGCTCTTTAGCCAGACATAGGGTAATGCAACATGGTGTTTCTGTTGTTGCCACCCGGCCAAGTGCCTCGCATTTCGGATCAGACTAACGCTAATCTTTAATCCTTCCTGTATTCCCGTACTGGATCAGTTTGTCAAGCAATTTTCAGGGCTCCTTTGAGCTCCGCTACAGTTGTTCTTTGCCACCCATCAAAAAAGTCATTTCTTTTTGAGTGCTGCTTCTATAAAAGTCTACAATCAGGATATGTAACAAGAGGTTGAGGAAAAGTTTGCTGTCGTCGTAGTTAGACCCCCAGTGGGCACCATTTTATAAGGATTGTGGTGGGGAGAAGGGGCCGCTGCTGTCTGCTGACACAAGTAACTTTAAATTCAGTGATATTCGGCTGGCGGTGAGCAGAACTCGGCGGTACAAAAGGGGGTGGTGATGGACGGAGCATCTGAACCAATCAAACACTCACACCCAGTAAACAGATCTGGGTTTAATCCATCACCGTTCTTTAGCCCACTCTGCCACCCCAGTTCAGACATGCCCATATGCAAATCAGTCGGACCCTGTGCCTCATGGAAACAGTCCAGTCCGAACTGCCGAGGCATGACTTCCCTGGACCGGAAACAAGCTTCCGATGACCGGTTTCTGGCACTACAGCCGTCTTCAGCCCGGCTTGCTTGAATCCAGTGGCAAAGTGAGAAAGGGACTCACGTCTGAGCATACCCTGCCAACTTATGGCAAATAAAGTGATACAAAACGGGGTGGTGATGGACGGAGCATCTGAACCAATCAAACACTCACACCCAGTCAACAGAGCTGGGTTTAATCCATCACCGTTCATTAGCCGACTCTGCCACCCCAGTTCAGACATGGCCAATGCAAATCAGTCTGACCCTGTGCCTCATGGGAACAGTCCACTCCAAACTGCCAAGCCATGCCTTCGCTGGACCGGAAACAAGCTTCCGAGGACCGGTTTCTAACATTACAGCCGTCTTCAGCCCGGCTTGCTTGAATCCAGTGGCAAAGTGAGCTGGGGACTCACGTTTGAGCATACCCTGCCAACTTATGGCGAACAAAGTGGTACAAAAGGGGGTGGTGATGCACGGAGCATCTGAACCAATCAAACACTCACACCCAGTCAACAGATCTGGGTTTAATCTGGCTGAAGACGGCTGATAGCCAGAAACCGGTCCTAGGATGCTTGATTCTGGTCCAGGAAAGACATGGCTTGGCAGTTCGGGCTGGACTGTTCCCATGAGGCACAGGGTCAAGGCTGATTTGCATATGGCCATGTCTGAACTGGGGTGGTGTGGAGTGCAAAAAAACGATGGATTTAGGCCCAGATCTCTGTATTGGGGTGAATGTATGACATTGTTCTGCATTCTGTCCATCAACTGTTGTTTTGCATGCGGTGAGCAGCACTCCCTCAGTGCCAGATGGCACTTGCTTCTAGAGCAGCGATACTCAAAGTACGGCTCGCGGATCACTGGTGGCCCGGAGACCTCTCCTGGTGGCCCGCAGACATTCCTCTGCAAAACAGCAGCAGAGAAATTAAAGCTGTGATTTCCATTTTCTCTCTCATTTTTACTAACCAGGCCACTTTGCTTTCTGGTTCTGGGCTTTTTTCATATAGAGCCGATTCAGGTGGAAGATTCCAGATTCTTTAAGCCAATAATGGCTTTATATTAGGTGTTTCCCACCTAAAATTGCCTCGGTTTCAACATAAACCAATGGGGAAAATACATTCCCCTTTTTTTTCAAAATCTCCCATTTTCCTGTTTTGAAAATGTGTTGATTATTAATTGTCCCGATAATCTCCCATCCCTCCTTCTCCCAGAAGATGGCCCAGCATGGATGCGGCCCTCAAGCACATCCCAGCCTGTGCTTTGTGGCCACAAGAACATATTTATAAGTGCCAATGTCCTAGAGCTTCATGTTGAGCCAAGGGGGGTACTTTCGTATGTGTATCTTATTACTTGGATTTTTCGGTGTGTTTTTATTTACAACTTTTACTTTTACTCTAAGTGTTACTCAAAAGGCATGGAATGTCACTCCTAAGCGCACTTAAACAATGATAATGTCACGCATAAAACTTGCCAGCTGTGCTATGAGTCTGGATTATTTTTCTTAACCCTTTTTTAGTTTAAAAATATATGTCACCATCTTTGCGACTCATAATGTTTTAAAACATATAGGGGCTCATTTATGGGCCCTTGAGTCACTTTAGTGCCGCTGGTGCGTCACTTTTTGTGATGCACCAGCAGTGTAAAAAATGCGGCATGTTGCCCCATATTTAAAAAGTGATGCATCTAGGAAGATGTGTCACGTTGTAAAGACCTGCGCCACATTATACCTGCGCCAGGTATAATGTATGCAGGGGGCGTTCTGACGCAAGAAAGGGTCGTAGAAGTGATGCAGTGAAATTATATGATTTCACTGCGTCACTTTTAGGATGCAAATGCATCAATATCTTAGGCCTGCCTCATTGCAGGCGGAAGACTGACGCAGGCACATTGCTGGAGTTGTATCACTTTTGGCACACACTCCAGCAATGCATCATTTTTGCACCTACAGATACATCAGAAATACTGATGTAACTGTGACTCCTTGCGACATGATGCGTCATTCTGTAAATATAACCCATTATTGGTGTTGCAAGGAGGGCGCAATGAAAACTGATGCATCACTGTTTTCTCGCAACGATGTGTCACTTTTCATAAATGAGGGCCATAGACTTTCTAGGGAAGAATGGCATAAATGTTCACCAGATCTACGTTCACAGCTTCAAACACCCTTCATGATAAAGTGGCACTCACACATAAGCAAAATGAAAAAATAAGAATGGCATGCCTAAGGGCATGGAAAACTTGGCAGCATGGATGAAGCCGATAAGTGGAAAAACAGTGACAACGAGTTGCAGAGTGTTACAAATTACGATGGTGGCTGACGGTAAATAGAAGCTGCATAGTAATTGCAGGTCTGAGTGGGTAACGACATCTTTAAATGGACTGTGTTCATCAAAATCAATGGGGAAATACAATTTCTATAGTGCGTACTAATGACTGTTAATTACTACCCAAAGGGATCCCTTTTACAAATCTTAAAAAACATTTTTTTTAAAGATAGAGGAAAACATATTTTGTTTAATTTATGACTTGCATTTCACATACAGCTCCTCAATACTGGCTCACAACGTAGAAAGCTATATGACAAGGGGGCATATTACCAACAAATAGCAATATTTTTATCGCCGCGCATCACCGGTTTTTATAGCTGAGATAACTTGCTATTGGCAAGGTTTATCTCAAAAGCGATAAAAATCAGGCGAAATGCGTGAATATCGCTGAGAATACAGCGATATTCACGCATTAGCGACGAAATACTCTTAGCCATGTTATCCACCTCCCATTGGATAACATGGCTAAGAACTGGTCTGAGCAGGTGTTAGTTTTTGGCGATAGCGGGAATATTTCCATCGCTATGCCTGCCTTGCTAATAGACGATAGCGACGTTAGCGACTGCTTTCAATCGCTAACAGTTTGGGTACGCCCACTTTGCATGTCATTAGCCATAAACATCGCTGACATGCAAAGCGGGCCCAAACCGCTCGCTATCGCCTAAAAGCTGTCGTCGCCGTTTAGCGGCGGAAAACGGCCGCTAAAGTGGCAATAATGTCATTTCGCCAGGCTTGGTAATATGCCCCAAGAATTGTAACTGGCGACCCGCAACTAACACAAGACTCTCTTCCGCAAGAGCAGTAACTCACTGAGCTACCTACATAAAATACAAATGTGAATATTACACATTTTCCTTTGCG
The DNA here is from genome assembly GCF_964263255.1 of Lissotriton vulgaris. NCBI lineage: Eukaryota > Metazoa > Chordata > Amphibia > Caudata > Salamandridae > Lissotriton > Lissotriton vulgaris. The sequence goes on from NC_141685.1 coordinate 254,433,952, forward strand.
ACAGGCACATTAACCCTCTATCCAGAAAGTGCATTAACCACCTGAGTTATTGTACTGTTATTATATCCTGGAACTTACTGGGCACACAAAGACCTCAGCAGCAGGTGCCTAAACCCTGTGCAATTCAGCCTGCTTTTGACTATTTAATTAAGCCAGAGAAGATTTATTATTACATTTGTCCAAATTGCCGATTTCTTTTATGTCAGATTAAAAAAAAATTACATTTGTTGGCTGTTTTTATGCCCTTTGTCATGATCCGCCGCCTTTTCCCACCTCCCCCAAATTTTGGTACCCTGATGTACGTGTTCCATTGCGCTATATAAAAGCAACAATAAGTCCTGAGTAAGTGTTGTCTGAAGGTAAAGCGCCACCGTGTGGTTAGTTGGGGAATGGCTGCGTTCTAAAACAGTAGATTAGGAATAGCAGAACCAACATAAAAGAAGGTAATAATAAAAATATAGGAATGATGGAGCATATTACCAAGAGCCATTATCACCGCTTTAGCGGGACTTATTCCTGCTAATGCGGCGATAATTTTATCGCCCTATTACCAAGCTGTGGCTAACACCAGTTAGCGACAGCTTGTAGGCGATTGCGCGCATTTTGGGGCCCGCTTTGCATGTCAGCGGTAATTATCGCTAATGACATGCAAAATGGGCGTGCCAAAATGTCCGCGACTGAGAACAGTCGCTGCAATCGCTATCGCCTATGATCAACACAGGCGTAGTTTTGGAAATATTCGCGCTAAGCGCGAATATCTCCAAAAATTAACGACTGCCCTGACCAGTTCTTAGCCATGTTATCCAATGAGAGGTGGATAACTTGGCTAAGAGCATTGTCACAGTAATGCCTGAATATCGCTGTATTGACAGCGATATTCACGCATTTCGCCTGTTTTTTATCGCTCCTGAGATAAACCTTGCTAAGTATCTCAGCGATAAAAACAGGCGAAGGGTGGCGATATAAATATTCCCGCTAAGCCAACACGGCGATAATTATCGCTTGTTTTTGGTAATGTGCCACGATATTCGTTGGGGAAACATTACTTATTATCGCCAGATAAACTGCACTCGCCTCATAAGCTACCAAAGCTGAAATACTTTTCAAAACTCAAACATTTATGGCAGTCTCACTATTTCACACAAATGTATTCTAGGGCGTTAAAGTACATATTGGTTTTAATTAAGAGACTTTTTTGCCTTGGCCATGTGATATCTGAACCTCAAACTAGATGGCATGAAGACAAGCAAAAATGGAAGTAATAATTAAAAATAAAACAGAATTTGTCAGAAGTGGGATTCGAACCCACGCCTCCAGAGGAGACTGCGACCTGAACGCAGCGCCTTAGACCGCTCGGCCATCCTGGCTGTTGAACATTCCTTGTGCACGTGTGTTGATCATGTATCGATCACATTAGACATGTGGGCTTTCTTTTGATATTTTGCTTTTTGAATAAACGTGTCCTTTCATAACTTGAATTTTTTGAGGTTAAAGGTAAGTGAGTGCAGCTGGTCGCTGAGGATTAACATTTGTCGTGACATATTTTGTTTCCTTTATGAGCTACATTTTTTGGCGTGGAGCGGATGCGGAGGCTTGCCAGAGTCAGTGATGTCGATGATAACAGATGCCCCAAGAAAGGAGGGAATATGAGCTGAAATGCAAATTGAGAGAAAAACACATGCCATTAGCAATGAGGCTTTTTGCAGATTTTGATATAAATGAAACACCTAAGCTATAAAATATGATTAAAAACACTACACACATGTGGCAGAACCTATTCAACATTTTAATCAACAATATTAATGTTAAATGACCTTTATTAACACTGTCCTTACTACCGCTCTGAGTAAAATCTATACTACTATTATAAAGAGAGAACTGTGTCCTTTGAGCCAGGTAAACTCGAAAAGTACACCACCAATCGCAACGCCCAATACAGCGTTGGAAAGGGCAGTTGCAGCAGAAGGACATAGGCTAGGCAGACGCTCACCATATACATTTAAAAAGTAAAAGAACCGTGCCAGCAAAGTAGTCCTTTGTGGGCGTGTCTGCGTTGTGCTGTGGGCTTGTGCTGGGGGGGCGTGACAAATGCTGGGGGCGTGTGGTACGTTCCACCCTTCGGGCTGGACTGTTCCCTGTGGAGTGCAAAAAAAAATGATGGATTAGGCCAATTTCTCTCTATTGGGGTGAATTTATGGCGTTGTTCTGCATTCTGTCCATCAACTGTTGTTTTTACATTCTGCCCTTCATGCCATGTCTCATATTGTGTGCTGGGGGTGTGGGTGTGTGCGGGGCTCCGTTGTGTCATATATTTCATTGTTTTTTCTTCCCAGGTTCTGTACATTCCAGCTCCGTGTGTCCACCCTGCTCCCTTTAAATACCCCTGCACCCCATAATCAAAACCCACCCTTACTCCTTAAAATACCCCATTACCCTTAAACACTAACCCATCTTAACCCTATAAATATACCCTGTACCCCAAAACCCAAACCTATAACTAAATCCTAAAAATACCCCAAAAACCAAACCTATCCCTGAACCCTAAAATACCCCTGTACCCCATAACCCAAACCTAGCCCTGAACCCTTAAAATACCCCTGTACCACAAAACCCAAACCTACCCCTGAACCCTAAAAATACCCCTGCACCCCAAAACCCAAACCTAGCCCTGAACCATAAAAATAACCCTGTACCCCAAAACCCAAACCTACCCCTGAACCCTAAAATACCCCTGTACCCCAAAACCCAAACCTAGCCCTGAACCCTAAATATACCCCTGTACCCCAAAACCCAAACCTAGCCCTGAACCCCTAAAATACCCCTGTACCCCAAACACTAAACTACCCCTGAACCCTAAAAATACCCCTATACCCCTAACCCAAACCTAGCCCTGAACCCTAAAAATATGCCTGTACCCCAAAACCCATACCTATCCCTAAACACTAAAACTACCCCTGTACCCCATAACCCAAAACTATATCTGAACCCTTAAAATACCCAAACACCCCAAAACATATACCTCAGTACCCGAAAAACATACACCCCTATACCCATACTTACCTTATCCAAACATTAAAAATAAAACATGCTTTTACCATTCATGCATTTACAACGAATTTCGCTGTAAATGTATGCGTGGTTAAAGCATATAAAATGTAATGCCATGCGTTATAATGGCATTGCGGAGTCATGGTACTTTCATAATGAAAGTATGCAGAGTGATGGTCTGCGGAAAGAAAGTTGCGGAATAATGGGTGTTTACCCTCCCCGGTAAGTACATTGGTGGCACGGAGGCCCAGATCTCCAGCAACATACTCATATTTTTTCACCACCGATTTGAAAAATGCACAGTTTCTCTCATTGATGACAAGCACCGACATACACTTTTAGACACACCTCCCGCCACAAGTTCTAGAATTGCGAACTTTAGAGCTGGGGAGCTACGTTCGAATCTCGGCATCAGGTCAACATCCTGTGATTCCAGGCAAATTGCTTTGTCTCCCCGTGTCTACCACAAATTAATGTGTTCTTCTGTAATGTAAATTGTGCTCATGCCATGTTGTCGAGTTCGCGCTATAGAATATTGCAAGGAAAAATAAAGTAGGGAAACTCGAGTTCACACACTACTGAATGCGCACTCTTAAGTGCATCAGCAGTGAACTGTGAATCGGAGCGTTTCACAGGCCTGTCACAGATAAGAAATGCTATCAAAACGAAATCCTACAAAACAATATACACCTGGCCGGCAGCAATTCATACCCGGACAACGTCGGGACGGGCTGCTAGTAGATTGTATAAAACAGACACAATGTTTGCACTTTGCAGGAAACATGCCTACACCTACCCCTCATGAGGCCAAATCCCACAGGAGACAAAATGCTCCTGAAATCATTGGAAAATATATGATCTTATGATATAAATATTTCCATCATAATAAATGCTACAGATAATCAATGAACTAATCTATCGATTGCCTGAGATGTATAATCCATAAATCATTTTCTTTCAAAGGGCTTTTATAATGAGCTAATTTGTATTATCAGCCCCAAATGGGACCAAGCCTTCGACTATGTGAACAGAGACTTCAGGCAATCATAAAACACAAACAAACGCCTGGGTCTAGATAGAGAAGATGAAAAAGAGAAAAAAGAGATGTCAATATGCCTAGCTGGCGTGGAGTATTCATTTTAAAAGACAAATTCCCTCACTCACAGTAAGAGGCATGCTACATCATTGGGAACCACCTCACACCATGATGCCTAGACACAGTGTGGGCTGCACCTCCCTCACTAGAGGGAGGAGCTCAGATATGTTGTAAGAGGTACCATAAATACCTTTATATTGAGCAAGGAGCGGTGAGAGAAGTAGAGCGAGAATGAAAAAAGTGTGAGGATTAAAACTGGCTCCAGGGTACACAACACACTTTATTCATGCATCCCAGGGCCAGGGTTAAAACAAGCAAGGCCAACTAGGTATATTATACCCACTGGATGATACCAACAAAGTAGGTTGACATGTTTCTGTCTAAGACCCTTCTCGGAGGTGTTGATGCATTCTTCAGGACCTATGTAATTGGTGCTTCTGCTCAGGTTCTCAAATTAAAATGTGATAAGCGTGTAATACAAATGTAGTGGTCTATTTATAAGTCCAGAGTAGGGATCCATTGGCGTTTACCTGAAAGCGATAGTATGCATAATGTCATCAAAACTCAAAAAAGCACATACACTAGGAAGAGAAACCAACTCACAAAAAAACACTTTAGAATGTGGTAGGTCTATTTAACTTATGTATCATCCGTGCAACAAACCCTGGGGCATATTATCAAGAACAGGAGATAAAATTATCGCCGCTTTATCGGCAGAAAACTGCCGATAAAACGGGGATAATGGGCTTGATAATATGCTCTATGGAACTCCAATCCAAGCCCATGTTAGATGTCTTCACATCAGAAACTGAAAGGTTTCCACGGCCGGGCACTAGGAATATGTAAGGCGCAGAGTAAACTGCAGCAAACGTCCTGTTCAGAAAGTATGTGGCGTGATAGTAGCACCAATCAAAAAGTCACAATGGTGTCTTCACGGTGTATATTGACACCAACACGCTCTAATTACACCTTGAAAATACGTGAGGCGTGTTCTACGGTCTGGTACCACTTGATACTGGCACTCTGCAAAGTGCCAGTATCAAGTGGTACCAGAACCTTTTAACTTTCCGTTGAACCACTGATGATTAACAGTTTCTGACTTTCCTCAAGCCGTGTACCTTCATTTTCCCTCTATTGGGCTACTTGGATATTGGATCTGCCCGAACCTCATTCCTACAGCTACACTGATGCGAATCGACAGATTTCATGCTACAAGAATCTATTTCATCGGCCTTGAAAAAGTCCCAGTACTAAATCATAGTACGGACGAAACACGTGTCGGCTGTCATTTTATCATTTGGACTAGCAGCCCGTCCCGACATTGTCCGGGTATGAATTGCTGCCGGCCAGTAGTATATTGTTTTGTAGGATTTCGTTTTGATATCATTTCTTATCTGTGACAGGCCAGAGAAACGCTCCGATTCACAGTGCACTGCTGATGCACTTAAGAGTGCGCATTCAGCAGTGTGAGAACTCGAGTTTCCCTAATATATTTTTCCTTGCAATATTATATAGCGCGAACTCGACAACATGGCATGAACACAATTTACATTACAGAAGAACACATTAATTTGTGGTAGGCACGGGGAGACAAAGCAATTTGCCTGGAATCACAGGATTTTGACCTGATGCCGAGATTCGAACGTAGCTCCCCAGCTCTAAAGTTCGCAATTCTAGAACTTGTGGCGGGAGGTGTGTCTAAAAGTGTATGTCGGTGCTGGCCATCAATGAGAGAGACATGTGCATTTTTCAAATTGGTGGTGAAAAAATATGAGTTGTTGCTGGAGATGTGGGCCGCCGTGCCACCAATGTACTTACCGGGGGAGGGTAAACACCCATTATTCCGCAACTTTCTTTCCGCATGCCATCACTCCGCATACTTTCATTATGAAAGTACCATGACTCCGCAATGCCATTATAATGCACGGCATTACATTTTATATGCTTTTACCACGCATACATTTACAAAGAAATTCGTTGTAAATGCAAGAATGGTAAAAGCATGGTTTTTTTAATGTTTGGATAAGGTAAGTATGGGTATAGGGGTATATGTTTTGGGGTACTGGGATATATGTTTTTGGGGTGTTTGGGTATTTTAAGGGTTCAGATATGGTTTTGGGTTATGGCGTACAGGGATAGTTTTAGCGTTTAGGGATAGGTATGGGTTTTGGGGTACAGGCGTATTTTTAGGGTTCAGGGCTAAGTTTGGGTTTTGGGGTATAGGGGTATTTTTAGGGTTCAGGGTAGTTTTGGGTTTTGGGGTACAGGGGTATTTTAATGGTTCAGGGCTAGGTTTGGGTTTTGGGGTACAGGGGTATTTTTAGGGTTCAGGGCTAGGTTTGGGTTTTGGGGTACAGGGGTATTTTAGGGTTCAGGGCTAGGTTTGGGTTTTGGGGTAGAGGGGTATTTTTAGGGTTTAGGGATAGGTTTGGGTTTTGGGGTACAGGGTATATTTATAGGGTTAAGATGGGTTAGTGTTTAAGGGTGTTGGGGTATTTTATAGAGTGAGGGTGGGTTATGATTATGGGGTGCAGGGGTATTTAAAGTAGGGGTGGGCGGAATTGTCGCGAACTTGGTACAATAAATCCGCAATATTTCGTTCCGTCAGATTTCCAATTATTAAAACAGAAACCTCATATATTCAAGGTAAAATAACAAGTATTTCTACATGCTAAAATGCATATAGTCATTTCACAAAAGTGAAATTAGCTTCCAGCAAGCAGTGAGGGAGGTGATGATTTTGAGATCAAGCCCCTGCAAACCATTATGGGACGAGATTAGCAGTGGGAAGTGATTATTATAGTATCCAAATAATTCTACAAAGAGCTGCAGTTCACCTCGTTCTCCCCAGTTGTCCCCAAGAGGCAAATGCAATAGCATTTAAAATATTATACATCAAGCTGCAGTTCACCTCATGGTCCCTAGATGTCCCTGATGAGGCAAATGCAATAGCATTTAAAATATTACACATCAAGCTGCAGTTCATCTCATGTCCCTGATGATGCAAATGCAATAGCATTTAAAATAATATATATCAAGCTGCAGTTCACCTCGCCGTCCCTAGATGTCCCTGATGAGGCAAATGCAATAGCATTTAAAATATTATACATCAAGCTGCAGTTCACCTCGTCGTCCCAAGATGTCCCTGATGAGTAAAATTCAAAAACATTGAAACCCTTTCATGAATGCTAAAAATTATGCTAAGCTTATCCCATAATGCTTTGCAGGGCCTTTTAGTTGTATTTTTGCCCATAACTGTGCTTGGGGTGGTTCTAAGAGAATGGGACCTCCACTGAATTACTATTTAAAGGGAGCAGGAATGTATAGAACCTGGGAAGACAAAACAACACTTGTGACGGAATGCCCCCCCCCCCGCAATTGTCACGCCCCCAGCACACACCCACAGCACAATGCAGACACGCCCACAAGGGACTGCTTTGCTAGCATGGTTCTTTTACATTTTAAATGTATATGGTGGGCGTCTGCATAGCCTATGTCCTTCTGCTGCAACTGCCCTTTCCAACGCTGTATTGGGTGTTGTGATTGGTGCTGTGGTTCCCGAGTTTACCTGGTCAAAAGGTGCAAGTTCTCTCTTTATAATAGTAGTATAGATTACCACTTCTAAGAACCAATAAAAGGAAAAGATGACATAAAACATGAACTCTATCCATCCTTTTGTCCTGCACATTACGATTATCTGTGGACTTCATTTGGTTTAACTGTTGTTTAGACTTTTCATCGTATCAGTCTTGTATATATTGTCATCGTAGGATTGTGCTCTCTAGACCATTTTTGCTCATATGTTTATTTATCGATCCTTTGGCTTGATAAATTGTGTTCCTTCCTGGTAGTGGGGGATATTGGTCCACTCCGTCTTTGATATTTTGAAAGATTTTATTGACTATCCTAATACTATCTCTAATTATACTGTTACTAGTGTATGTGCGGTTTTTTTCAATCGTTTGGAAACACCACTACCATTCTCTGTACGAAACAACCACAAACACACACACACAAGCACACATACAACTGCACTGTCAGTGCACACTTTCAACAGACACTATCAGTCGTCAGTGCACGTTTTCACCAGGAAAAAACACCACCAGCCGTCAGTGCACGCTTTCACTGGGCACAAACACCACCAGCCATCAGTGCACGCTTCCACCAGGCACACACCACCAGAAGTCAGGGCACGCTTCCACCAGGCACACACCACCAGACGTCAGTGTACGCTTTCACCAGGCACACACACACCACCAGCCGTCAGTGCACGCCTTCACCAGGCACACACACCATCAGCCATCAGTGCACAATTTCCACAATTTCTACAGGCACACATACACCACCAGCCATCAGTGCACACATCAATTGTTAACGCATCCACAATGAACTATTGTAGCAATCGAAGTATGTCGCAATTTACTTTTAAACATATTAATCTAAAGCGCAGCATGAAACCATTGCTACAAAAATAAATACAAATTTTTTTGGCCTACAATTTATAGACTTTTATAGACTTTTGTTGCAATTGGTGTTGCAATATTTAGCAATGCCAATAGCTCAAACTTAATTAATGCGAGACCTATTGCATTGCAACTGCTTGTTTTAGTTTTGATGGTATTATGCATACTATCTATTTCAGGTAATCACCAATGGATCCCTACTCTGGAATTATCATTGACCACTGGTTTTGTATTGCACATTTTTCACATTTTTCGCTGATTACTTGAGCAGAAACGTCAATTACATAGCTCCTGAGGAATACCTCTACACCTCTGAGGAGGGGCATAGGCAGAAACATGTTGACTTACTTTGTTGGTAACATTCAGTGGGCATAATATACCTAGCTGACCTTACTTGTTTTAATCCTGCCTGAGGGATGCATGAATGAATATAGTGTGTTTTGTACACCGGAGTCTTTTTTAATTTTCACACTTCCAAGTGGAGAAGTGTGGCTCAATGGTTAGAGCGGCAGACCCTGATGCAGAGGTCTAGCCATGGACCAGGGTTCAATTCCCAGCCTCAATGGGTCTTGGGCTCAAAAATTCCACCGACCTGATAATTCTCGCCTCGGTGCCTATTCCAATCATGGAGTCCAACTCTGCAACTCTGGGCAATAGCTTGCTTAAACTCCACAACAGCCCCCACAATGCTAAGAATGCCAGACCGCCACCTTGGGGGTGCCCAGGAGTGGATGCCTCACAGAGAAAGCCAGGATGGGTTCCACAGCGGTATTCGTACAAGCGCCTTGAGACCCTTGCGGGTGAGTAGTGCGCTATACAAGTATCAATTTACATTTTACATTTGCACGCTCTACTTTCCTCTCCGCTCCTTGCTCATTAGAAAGGTATTTATTCTATCTCTGAAAACATCCCTGAGCCCGTCCCTCTATTGAGGAAGCTAGGCATCACTGTGTGAGGAAGTTCCCAGTGGTAAATCATGTCACCTATGGTGGTTGACTGAATTTGTCCTTTAAAAGGAATACTCCACACTAGCTAGGCATATTTACCAATTATGTTTTCTCTTTTTTCATCTCCCCTATCCAGACCCAGGTGTTTGTTGGTGTTTTGTTATTAGTATTGGGGAGTCTACGCCTGCTAGTCTTTAAACCTCCTCTGGGCCTCAATTTGTGTCTTTATTCAGTATTCAGGTAATCATAGCCAGGGACAGTAGATTAATGCGATTTTACAACCACAGGTTTTCCACATTGTCATAGATTTTCTGCATTTGACACATAATTCAGCATCTTCTGCATAATTTGAGAACTCAGCCCAAAAAAATCTTTCAAGCTCAAACAGATCCAATGTTACTAAAGAAGAAGTGCTGCACGCAGTTCTGCTCGGCTGTAGATCCTCTGCAAGGGATGGCTGACAACGTTTCAGATGTTGATCGCTGTATTCGGGTGTTAAACTGGTTCTGCTGTGGTGCAACTTGACCAGACACTAGTAATACTTGTCCCTAAAATAACAAAAAAATGAATAGAGACTAATATACATATTCATCCAAACTAGAACACCTAATGTGCCCTTTCTTGCTGCATACTTTTGTCAACCTGCTGTAGACATACAAGCATGTGCACGCATATGGAAGCACGCACACACTACTGATCGAACAGCCAGGTCTTGAGTATCCTCCTGAAGGTCTGCAGGTCTTGGGTCTGTGGTAGGCTCAGTGGGAGGGTGTTCCATGTCTTGACGGCGAGGTGGGAGAAGGATCTCCCACCGGCTACAGACAGCAAATCATATGGACACAGATCTTGCAACAACTCTGAGTCTCTTCTTAGAGGTTTACTAACTCACATGGGTGTAGATCCACATATTGTTAGAATTCTAAAAAGTTTCAAGAGCACCCCAAAAACATGCAAGAGCCAAAGCTTTATAGGAATACACTCGAAACACTTTTTGAAATTCAAACTCCAAACATGCAACATGCTTTCTTCGTGCGCAGCTGCACTTGTATCGGTGATGCGCATGCGCAGGATAGTGGCTGATTCGATTCTAAAAGTGGTTAACAAAAAAGAAAACCAACAAAAAAAACCACGTCAGTGGGTTGGATGAACTGCTGTGCAAGAAGCGGACAGCCTGGCATGGGGATGGTGGGCGGAATTGTGAAGTACAGGAGCACCAATAACTAGCCTGGAGTCTGCCAGGCCCAAGGTCTATCCGACCATAGTGTTAAAAGCAGAATAACAAAAATCTGTCAACTGCGTGTCATGATGTGCTTTGAAAGAGACATGTTAACCCTCCATGCTACCTAGACTCGAAATAGGGACTAGAAAAAATACTTACTTCTCCAGCAAGTGCCTTAACATCCAGAGTTATTTTACAATTATTAATCTACTCTGACATTTACTGGGCACCAAAGATCTATGCAGCAGGTGCCCTTAACCGATCAGATATTTATTTTAAAACAGACTTTTCAAACAATTAAGCATAAGAAATTTACTGCCACATTTCTCCTTATTGCCAATTTCTTTGCAGCAGATTTTTTAAAAACTGAGGGGCACATTACCAAGGGCCTTATCGCCGCTTTAGCGGGAATTTTTCCCGCTAAAGCGGCGATAATTTTATTACCCTATTACCAAGCTGTCGCTAACACCAGTTAGCGACAGCTAGTAGGAGATAGCGATCATCTTGGGGCCCCATTTGCATGTTAGCGATATTTATCGCTAATGACATGCAAAGTGGGCGTGCCAAGATGTTAGCGACTGTAAACAGTCGCTAACATCGCTAATTCCTATTACCTACAAAGACGTACTTTTAGAAATATTCATGCTAAGCTCGAATATCTCCAAAAGCTAACCCCTGCCGAGAGCAGTTCTTAACCATGTCATCCAATGGTGGGTGGATAACATGGCTAAGAGCATTAGCTCAGTAATGCATGAATATCGCTGACTTTTCAGCGATATTCATGCATTACGGCCGATTTTTATCGCTTTTGAGATAAACCTTGATAATAGCAAGGTTTATCTGCGAAAAAATCGGCGGAGCTCGGCGATAATAATATTGCCACTAAGCCAACACAGCAATAATTATCGCTGGTTGTTGGTAATATGCCCCTAAATGTTTAGATTTAGGCCCGATTTTGTGTCGGGGTTGCATCACTTTTTAGTCTCAACCTTGACCTAAAATCCAATTTGTTGAATATTGTAATGCGCTTAAATGTACTGCTAAACGTATGTGCCAGGTATTGAGATTTGATGTCACTGTGCGATGTCACTTTCCGTGAGGTCATGGGTTGTGTGATGCCACTTTCTGTGTTACCATTCGCGATGTCACACTCCGTGATGTCACGCATCATGATGTCACTTGCATACTGCCTAACTTGGTTAGTCCCCCCTACTTCTTTTTTTTAGGGCTTGAACCCTAATTCTAACCCTTTGAAGATAGTTTGCTACATTAAGGCGGTTTGTCACTTACGGGTCTCAGCTTCCGTTTTCAGTAGGAGAGGTCAGTATTGTGATGCGTCAGTTACAGAGAGCAATGTGAAAGCGCCAGGTCACTGGTCTGATTCAAGTTTTAGCAGACTCACTCTTTTATTCTTCTGAACTTGATTATACGACTATCCCTGATTTGGGTAGTACAGGATTTTATGCATCTGAGGGTTATAAAATGAGTACCAGAAAAGCAGGAAGTACTAATTCTAGTGCCAGCCATGTAAAGTGCTTAGAGACACTAGAAAATATACTTTGTGCCACATAACACACACAGGATATCTTTATTACCCACTAGCAGCCCGTCCCAACGTTGTCCGGGTATGAATTGCTGCCGGACAGTAGTATATTGTTTTGTAGAATTTTGTTTTGATAGCATTTCTTATCTGTGACAGGCCTGTGAAACGCTCCGATTCACAGTGCACTGCTTATGCACTTAAGAGTGCGCATTCATTAGTGTGTGAACTCGAGTTTCCCTACTTTATTTTTCCTTGCAATATTATATAGCGCGAACTCGACAGAATGGCATGAGCACAATTTACATTACAGAAGAACACATTCATTTGTGATAGGCACAGGGAGACAAAGCAATTTGCCTGGAATCACAGGATGTTGAGCTGATGCCGAGATTCGAACGTAGCTCCCCAGCTCTAAAGTTCGAAATTCTAGAACTTGTGGCGGGAGGTGTGCCTAAAAGTGTATGTCGGTGCTGGCCATCAATGAGAAAGACCTGTGCATTTTTCAAATCGGTGGTGAAAAAATATGAGTATGTTGCTGGAGATGTGGGCCGCTGTGCCACCAATGTACTTACCGGGGGAGGATAAACACCCATTATTCGGCAACTTTCTTTCCGCATACCATCACTCCGCATACTTTCATTACGACAGTACCATGACTCCGCAATGCCATTATAACGCATGGCATTACATTTTATATGCTTTTACCACGCATACATTTACAACAAAATTTGTTGTAAATGCATAAATGGTAAAAGCATTTTTTTTTTAAATGTTTGGATAAGGTAAGTATGGGTATAGGGTTATATGTTTTGGGGTACTAAGGTATATGTTTTGGGGTGTTTGGGTATTTTAAGGGTTCAGATATAATTTTGGTTATGGGGTACAGGGGAAGTTTTAGGGTTTAGGGATAGGTATGGGTTTGGGGTACAGGGGTATTTTTAGCAATCAGGGCTAAGTTTGGATTTTTGGGTATAGTGGTAATTTTAGGGTTCAGGGGTAGGTTTGGGTTTTGGGGTACAGGGGTATTTTTAGGGTTCAGGGCTAGGTTTGGGGTTTGGGGTATAGGGGTATTTTTAGGGTTCAGGGCTAGGTTTGGGTTTTGGGGTACAGGGGTATTTTTAGGGTTCAGGGGTAGGTTTCGGTTTTGGGGTACAGGGTTAGTTTTATGGTTCAGGGTTAGGTTTGGTTTTTGGGGTACAGGGGTATTTTTAGGGTTCAGGGGTAGGTTTGGGTTTTGAGGTACAGGGGTATTTATAGGGTTCAGGGCTAGGTTTGGGTTTTGGGGTACAGGGGTATTTTTAGGGTTTAGGGATAGGTTTGGGTTTTGGGGTACAGGGTATATTTATAGGGTTAAGATGGGTTAGTGTTTAAGGGTGTTGGGGTATTTAAAGGAGTATGGGTGGGTTATGATTATGAGGTGCAGCAGTATTTAAAGGGAGCAGGGTGGACACCTGGAGCTGGAATGTACAAAACCTGGGAAGAAAAAACAATGAAATATTTGGGACAACGCTTGCTTTTCATTTCCCGTAATCCCACGCCCGTACACGCCCAGGCCCCCAGAACACGATATGAGACATGGCATGAAGGTCGGAACATAAAAACAACAGTAGATGGACAGAATGCAGAACAATGGCATACATTCACCCCAGTACAGAGATCTGGGCTTAAATCCATCGTTTTTTTGCACTCCACACCACCCCAGTTCAGACATAGCCATAAGCAAATCAGCCTTGACGCTGTGCCTCATGGGAACAGTCCAGCCTGAACTGCCAAGCCATGTGTTTCCAGGACCAGAATCAAGCATTCTAGGAGCTAGGGATCAAGCATCCTAGGACCAGTTTCTTCAGCCAGGATAGCTTGACCATACCCATCCCACACGGGGTGACAAATGCAAAAACAACAGTTGATGGACAGAATGCAGAACAATGTCATACATTCACCACAGTACAGAGATCTGGGCCTAAATCCATCGTTTTCTTGCATTGCACACCACCCCAGTACAGACATGGCCATATGCAAATCAGCCTTGACCCTGTGCCTCATGGGAACAGTCCAGCCCGAACTGCCAAGCCATGTCTTTCCTGGACAGGAATCAAGCATCCTAGGACAGGTTTCTGGCTATCAGCCGTCTTCAGCCAGGATAGCTTGACTCCAGTGGTGTGGAGAGCATGGTACTCACATCTGAGCATACCCATTCAACCCAGAGTGACAAATTCGAAAACAACAGTTGATGGACAGAATGCAGAACAATATCATACATTTGCCCCAGTACAGAGATTTGGGCCTAAATCCATCGTTTTTTTGTACTCCACACCACTCCAATTCAGAATGGCAATATGCGAATCAGCCTTGACCCTGTGCCTCATGGGAACAGTCCAGCCCAAACTGCCAAGCCATGTCTATCCTAGATCAGACTCAACCATCCTAGAACCAATTTCTGGCAAAAAGCCATCTTCAGCCAGGATAGCTTGACTTCAGTGGTGTGTAGAGCATGGGACTCACGTCTGAGCATACCCATCCCACTCGGGGTGACAAATGCAAAAACAACAGTTGATGGACAGAATGCAGAACAATGTCATACATTCACCCCAGTACAAAAATCTTGGCCTAAATCCATCGTTTTTTTGCACTCCACACCCCCCCAGATCAGAAATGGCCATATGCAAATTAGCCTTGACCCTGTGCCTCATGGGAACAGTTCTGCCTGAAGGGCGGAACGTACCATTCGCCCCCAGCATTTGTCACGCCCCCCAACACACGCCCATAGCACAATGCAGACACGCCCACAAGGGACTACTTTGCTGGCACTGTTCTTTTACCTTTTAAATGTATATGGTGGGCCTCTGCGTAGCCTATGTCCTACTGCTGCAACTGCCCTATCTAACGCTGTATTGGGTGTTGTGATTGGTGATGTGGTTCGTGAGATTACCCGCCTCAAAGGTTTGGGCTCTCTCTTATTATATTATACTAGCAGCCCGTCCCGACGTTGTCCGTGTATGAATTGCTGCCGGCCAGTAGTATATTGTTTCGTAGGATTTCGTTTTGATAGCATTTCTTATCTGTGACAGGCCTGTGAAATGCTTTGATTCACAGTGCACTGCTGATGCACTTAAGAGTGCGCGTTCAGTAGTGTGTGAACTCGAGTTTCCCTACTTTATTTTCCTTGCAATTTTATATAGCGCAAACTCGACAACATGGCATGAGCACAATTTACATTACAGAAGAACACATTGATTTGTGGTAGGCACGGGGAGACAAAGCGTTTTGCCTGGAATCACAGGATGCTGAGCTGATGCAGAGATTCTAATGTAGCTCCCCATCTCTAAAAGTCGCAATTCTAGAACTTGTGGTGGGAGGTGTGTCTAAAAGTGTATGTCGGTGCTGGGCATCAATGAGAGAGACCTGTGCATTTTTCCAATTGGTGGTGAAAAAATATGAGTATGTTGCTGGAGATGTGGGCCGCCGTGCCACCAATGTACTTACGGGGAGGGTAAACACCCATTATTCCGCAAATTTCTTTCCGCATACCATCACGCTGCATACTTTCATTACGAAAGTACCATGACTACGCAATGCCATTATAACGCATGGCATTACATTTTATATGCTTTTACCACGCATACATTTACAACGAAATTCGTTGTAAATGCATGAATGGTAAAAGCATGTTTTTAAAAAAAATGTTTGGATAAGGCAAGTATGGGTATAGGGGTATATGTTTTGGGGTACTGAGGAAAATGTTTTGGGGTGTTTGGGTATTTTAATGGTTCAGATATAGTTTTGGGTTATGGGGTACAGGGGTATTTTTAGGGTTCAGGGCTAGGTTTGGGTTTTGGGGTATAGGGGTATTTTTAGGGTTCAGGGGTAGGTTTGGGTTTTGGGGTATAGGGGTATTTTAAGGGTTCAGGGCTCCGGTTCACAATGCACTGCTGATGCACTTAAGAGTGCGCATTCAGTAGTGTGTGAACTCGAATTTCCCTACTTTATTTTTCTTTGCAATATTATATAGCGTGAACTCGAAAACATGGCATGAGCACAATTTACATTACAGAAGAACACATTCATTTGTGGTAAGCACAGGGAGACAACGCGATTTGCCTGCAATCACAGGATGTTGAGCTGATGCCGAGATTCGAACGTAGGTCCCCAGCTCTAAAGTTTGCAATTCTAGAAATTGTGGCGGGAGGTGTGTCTAAAAGTGTATGTTGGTGCTGGCCATCAATGAGAGAGACCTGTGCATTTTTCAAATCTGTGGTGAAAAAATCTGAGTAGGTTGCTGGAGATGTGGGCCGCCGTGCCACCAATGTACTTACCAGGGAGGGTAAACACCCATTATTCTGCAACTTTCTTTCCGCATACCATCACTCCGCATACTTTCATTACGAAAGTACCATGACTCCGCAATGCCATTATAACGCATGGCATTACATTTTATATGCTTTTACCACGCATACATTTAAAATTCGTTGTAAATGCATGAATGGTAAAAGCATGTTTTTTTTAATGTTTGGATCAGGTAAGTATGGGTATAGGGGTATACATTTTGGGGTACTGAGGTATATGTTTTGGGGTGTTTGGGTATTTTAAGTGTTCAGATATAGTTTGGGTTATGGGGTACAGGGGTAGTTTTAGGGTTTAGGGATAGGTACGGGTTTTGGGGTACAGGGGTATTTTTAGGGTTCAGGGCTAGGTTTGGGTTTTGAGGTATAGGGGTATTTTAGGGTTATGGGGTAGGTTTGGGTTTTGGGGTACAGGGGTATTTTAAGGGTTCAGGGCTAGGTTTGGGTTTTGGGGTACAGGGGTATTTTTAGCGTTCAGGGCTAGGTTTGGGTTTTGAGGTATAGAGGTATTTTAGGGTTATGGGGTAGGTTTGGATTTTGGGGTACAGGCGTACTTTTAGGGTTCAGGGCTAGGTTTGGGTTTTTGGGTACAGGGGTATTTTTAGGGTTCAGGGCTAGGTTTGGGTTTTGGGGTACAGGGGTATTTTAGGGTTCAGGGGTAGGTTTGGGTTTTGGGGTACAGGGGTATTTTTAGGGTTCAGGTCTAGGTTTGAGTTTTGGGGTACAGGGGTATTTTAGGGTTCAGGGGTAGGTTTGTGTTTTGGGGTACATGGTTATTTTTATGGTTCAGGGCTGGGTTTTGGGGTGCAGGGGTATTTTTAGGGTTTGGGGGTAGGTTTGGGTTCTGAGGTACAGGGGTATTTTAAGGGTTCAGGGCTATGCTTGGGTTTTGGGGTACAGGAGTATTTTAGGGTTCAGGGCTAGGATTGGGGTTTGGGGTACAGGGGTATTTTTAGGATTTAGGTATAGGTTTGGGTTTTGGGGTACAGGGTATATTTATAGAGTAAGGTGGGTTAGTGTTTAAGGGTGTTGGGGTTTTTTAAGGAGTAAGGGTGGGTTTTGATTATGGGGTGCAGGGGTATTTAAAGGGAACAGGGTGGACACCCGAAGCTGGAATGTACAGAACCTGGGAAGAAAAAACAATGAAATAACTGACACAAGACTCGGAATGTAAAAACAACAGTTGATGGACAAAATGCAAAACAATGTCCAACATTCACCCCAAGGCAGAGATCCGGGCCTAATTCCATCATTTTTTTGCATTCCACACCACCTCAGCCTTGACCCAGTGCCTCAAGGGAACATTCCAGGCAGAACTGCCAAGCCATGTCTTTCCTAGACCAGACTCTAGCATCCTAGGACCAATTTCTGGCGAGAAGCCATATTCAGCCAGAATAGCTTGACTCCAGTGGTGCGGAGAGCATGGGACTCACGTCTCAGCAAACTCATACTACTCGGGGTGACAAATGCAAAAACAACAGTTGATGGACAGAATGCAGAACAATGTCATATATTCACCCTAGTACAGAGATCTGGGCCTAAATCCATCGTTTTTTTGCACTTCACACCAGCCCAGTTCAGACATGTACATATGTAAATCAGCCTTGACCCTGTGCCTTATGGGAACAGTCCAGCCCAAAGGGTGGAACGTACCATACGCCCCCAGCATTTGCAACGCCCCCCCCCAGCACAAGCCCACAGCACAACGCAGACACGCCCATAAGGGACTACTTTGCTGGCACGGTTCTTTTACTTTTTAAATGTATATGGTGGGCATCTGCATAGCCTATGTCCTTCTGCTGCAACTGCCCTTTCCAACGCTGTATTGGGTGTTGTGATTGGTGCTGTGGTTCCTGAGATTACCCGCCTCAAATGTTTGGGCTTTCTCTTTATTATATTAGTATGGATACTAGCAGCCCGTCCCGACGTTGTCCGTGTATGAATTGCTGCCGGCCAGTAGTATATTGTTTCGTAGGATTTCGTTTTGATAGCATTTCTTATCTGTGACAGGCCTGTGAAATGCTTTGATTCACAGTGCACTGCTGATGCACTTAAGAGTGCGCGTTCAGTAGTGTGTGAACTCGAGTTTCCCTACTTTATTTTCCTTGCAATTTTATATAGCGCAAACTCGACAACATGGCATGAGCACAATTTACATTACAGAAGAACACATTGATTTGTGGTAGGCACGGGGAGACAAAGCGTTTTGCCTGGAATCACAGGATGCTGAGCTGATGCAGAGATTCTAATGTAGCTCCCCATCTCTAAAAGTCGCAATTCTAGAACTCGTGGTGGGAGGTGTGTCTAAAAGTGTATGTCGGTGCTGGGCATCAATGAGAGAGACCTGTGCATTTTTCCAATTGGTGGTGAAAAAATATGAGTATGTTGCTGGAGATGTGGGCCGCCGTGCCACCAATGTACTTACGGGGAGGGTAAACACCCATTATTCCGCAAATTTCTTTCCGCATACCATCACGCTGCATACTTTCATTACGAAAGTACCATGACTACGCAATGCCATTATAACGCATGGCATTACATTTTATATGCTTTTACCACGCATACATTTACAACGAAATTCGTTGTAAATGCATGAATGGTAAAAGCATGTTTTTTTAAAAAATGTTTGGATAAGGCAAGTATGGGTATAGGGGTATATGTTTTGGGGTACTGAGGAAAATGTTTTGGGGTGTTTGGGTATTTTAATGGTTCAGATATAGTTTTGGGTTATGGGGTACAGGGGTATTTTTAGGGTTCAGGGCTAGGTTTGGGTTTTGGGGTATAGGGGTATTTTTAGGGTTCAGGGGTAGGTTTGGGTTTTGGGGTATAGGGGTATTTTAAGGGTTCAGGGCTCCGGTTCACAGTGCACTGCTGATGCACTTAAGAGTGCGCATTCAGTAGTGTGTGAACTCGAATTTCCCTACTTTATTTTTCTTTGCAATATTATATAGCGTGAACTCGAAAACATGGCATGAGCACAATTTACATTACAGAAGAACACATTCATTTGTGGTAAGCACAGGGAGACAAAGCGATTTGCCTGCAATCACAGGATGTTGAGCTGATGCCGAGATTCGAACGTAGGTCCCCAGCTCTAAAGTTTGCAATTCTAGAAATTGTGGCGGGAGGTGTGTCTAAAAGTGTATGTTGGTGCTGGCCATCAATGAGAGAGACCTGTGCATTTTTCAAATCTGTGGTGAAAAAATCTGAGTATGTTGCTGGAGATGTGGGCCGCCGTGCCACCAATGTACTTACCAGGGAGGGTAAACACCCATTATTCTGCAACTTTCTTTCCGCATACCATCACTCCGCATACTTTCATTACGAAAGTACCATGACTCCGCAATGCCATTATAACGCATGGCATTACATTTTATATGCTTTTACCACGCATACATTTAAAATTCGTTGTAAATGCATGAATGGTAAAAGCATGTTTTTTTTAATGTTTGGATCAGGTAAGTATGGGTATAGGGGTATATATTTTGGGGTACTGAGGTATATGTTTTGGGGTGCTTGGGTATTTTAAGTGTTCAGATATAGTTTGGGTTATGGGGTACAGGGGTAGTTTTAGGGTTTAGGGATAGGTACGGGTTTTGGGGTACAGGGGTATTTTTAGGGTTCAGGGCTAGGTTTGGGTTTTGAGGTATAGGGGTATTTTAGGGTTATGGGGTAGGTTTGGGTTTTGGGGTACAGGGGTATTTTAAGGGTTCAGGGCTAGGTTTGGGTTTTGGGGTACAGGGGTATTTTTAGCGTTCAGGGCTAGGTTTGGGTTTTGAGGTATAGAGGTATTTTAGGGTTATGGGGTAGGTTTGGATTTTGGGGTACAGGCGTACTTTTAGGGTTCAGGGCTAGGTTTGGGTTTTTGGGTACAGGGGTATTTTTAGGGTTCAGGGCTAGGTTTGGGTTTTGGGGTACAGGGGTATTTTAGGGTTCAGGGGTAGGTTTGGGTTTTGGGGTACAGGGGTATTTTTAGGGTTCAGGTCTAGGTTTGGGTTTTGGGGTACAGGGGTATTTTAGGGTTCAGGGGTAGGTTTGTGTTTTGGGGTACATGGTTATTTTTATGGTTCAGGGCTGGGTTTTGGGGTGCAGGGGTATTTTTAGGGTTTGGGGGTAGGTTTGGGTTTTGAGGTACAGGGGTATTTTAAGGGTTCAGGGCTATGCTTGGGTTTTGGGGTACAGGAGTATTTTAGGGTTCAGGGCTAGGATTGGGGTTTGGGGTACAGGGGTATTTTTAGGATTTAGGTATAGGTTTGGGTTTTGGGGTACAGGGTATATTTATAGAGTAAGGTGGGTTAGTGTTTAAGGGAGTTGGGGTTTTTTAAGGAGTAAGGGTGGGTTTTGATTATGGGGTGCAGGGGTATTTAAAGGGTACAGGGTGGACACCCGAAGCTGGAATGTACAGAACCTGGGAAGAAAAAACAATGAAATAACTGACACAAGACTCGGAATGTAAAAACAACAGTTGATGGACAAAATGCAAAACAATGTCCAACATTCACCCCAAGGCAGAGATCCGGGCCTAATTCCATCAATTTGTTGCATTCCACACCACCTCAGCCTTGACCCAGTGCCTCAAGGGAACATTCCAGGCAGAACTGCCAAGCCATGTCTTTCCTAGACCAGACTCTAGCATCCTAGGACCAATTTCTGGCAAGGAGCCATATTCAGCCAGAATAGCTTGACTCCA
The DNA here is from genome assembly GCF_964263255.1 of Lissotriton vulgaris. Classification (NCBI taxonomy): domain Eukaryota; kingdom Metazoa; phylum Chordata; class Amphibia; order Caudata; family Salamandridae; genus Lissotriton; species Lissotriton vulgaris. The sequence goes on from NC_141685.1 coordinate 254,455,298, forward strand.
GTGGTGAGGAGAGCATGGGACTCACGTCTCAGCAAACCCATACTACTCGGGTGACAAATGCAAAAACAACAGTTGATGGACAGAATGCAGAACAATGTCATATATTCACCCTAGTACAGAGATCTGGGCCTAAATCCATCGTTTTTTTGCACTTCACACCAGCCCAGTTCAGACATGTACATATGCAAATCAGCCTTGACCCTGTGCCTTATGGGAACAGTCCAGCCCAAAGGGCGGAACGTACCATACGCCCCCAGCATTTGCAACGCCCCCCCCAGCACAAGCCCACAGCACAACGCAGACACGCCCATAAGGGACTACTTTGCTGGCACGGTTCTTTTACTTTTTAAATGTATATGGTGGGCGTCTGCATAGCCTATGTCCTTCTGCTGCAACTGCCCTTTCCAACGCTGTATTGGGTGTTGTGATTGGTGCTGTGGTTCCTGAGATTACCCGCCTCAAAGGTTTGGGCTTTCTCTTTATTATATTAGTATGGATCAAGCTGCAGTTCACCTCGCCGTCCCTAGATGTCCCTGATGAGGCAAATGCAATAGCATTTAAAATATTATACATCAAGCTGCAGTTCACCTCGTTGTCCCAAGATGTCCCTGATGAGTAAAATTCAAAAACATTGAAACCCTTTCATGAATGCTAAAAAATATGCTAAGCATATCCCATAATGCTTTGCAGAGCCTTTTAGTTGTATTTTTGCCCATAACTGTGCTTGGGGTTGTTCTAAGAGAATGGGACCACCACTGAATTACTATTTAAAGGGAGCAGGAATGTATAGAACCTGGGAAGAAAAAACAACACTCGTCACAGAATGTCCCCAGCGATTGTCATGCCCCCAGCACACACCCACAGCACAATGCAGACACGGCCACAAGGGACTACTTTGCTGGCACGGTTCTTTTACATTTTAAATGTATATGGTGGGCGTCTGCATAGCCTATGTCCTTCTGCTGCAACTGCCCTTTCCAACGCTGTATTGTTTGTTGTGATTGGTGCTGTGGTTCCCGAGTTTACCTGGCCACAAGGTGCAAGTTCTCTCTTTATAATAGTAGTATAGATAGATGTAGGGATAACTATAACTGCCTACTCATAATCCCGCCTTGCAGCTTTATAAGGCCATCATAGGATTTTGGTGACGTGACAACCACGCGACCAAAGCTGGAGGGGTTTATCAATGCCATTCAAACCAAAAAATCAATAATATTGGCTAATGGACAACTTGATCTGGGTTTCTGTAGAGAATTATGTACTTAGGTGCGGGTGTCAGAAGACTTTGCCGTTTGTTTTGTACTGATGGGAGCAATTCTTTTTATTATGTATTTCTAACGCCTTGTCTTTATTTGGTTCTGATATATTTAGGTGGAATTTCTTTTGAGTGATTGATCAGTGTTTCTTTGGAATTTGCACTTCCATCGAGGCACGCCGGGTTATTAAATATTTAAACAATTTTCACTTTATCTGAGTTGCTGCCCTTCCTTTCCCGCCAAGCTCTGCTGAATTAGACCGCTATACTGTTGCGGCACCCAGCCACCCACCTCTGCCCTTTAAACAGTTCCACATGAAGCACGCTGATCGGCGTGCAGGACTCATGCCGTCCTGTTCATAAGGTGTAGGCAAGGAGCGTCGACCCATAGCCTGCGGCAGCAGATGAGAAATACAATTATAATAACACAACATTATTATAATGGTATTTATTATTTATGCTGCTTGTCTGAACCTCGCAATAAGTATAGGGCATGGTGGGCATGTCAGAGAGGAGGAGTAGTGTGCACTTATAAGTATGCGGGTGTGTATGGATGGCTGTCCTAGGCCGGCCAAAAACTCATGAGCATCTATGTTTCTCAAATCCAGCTGTTTGACACAACCGGGTTGGAGAAAAGACACAGGCTCCTATTCGCTGTCTGAGCAGCAAACAAGGCCGCTCAAACCAATCCAGGCGCTGCTCTCATCTTATAAGTGCATCGCCTGGATTGGGTGTGGAGCCATCCCCTTCCAGGCCAATGAGAGGAGCAGCAAGGCTGCCGTCAGCGGGAGTGGAGCGGAGCAGTAGATAAGTCTTTTATTTGATATTATTTCTCTCCAAAAAACCCCTATCCATTCCCACACCCAGCCTACCACTTTAGGTAGGCGCCGGCCGCCACTCCTGGCAGCACGGCGTGGGGACATTGACCAATTTCATAGAGTTGTAATGTTTGGAGAGGGGCTTGAATAACAGAGGCCACTATGTTTTTCAGAGGTACATGAGATAAAGTGTGGTCAATGATAAGCCAAAGTGCATGAGGCCATCAAACGTGAGGAGAAATAACATTCCACAGTGGTGTTAAAGAGACTTACATTTTTGAGTAAGGGAGTGCTTTTTTTTTTTTTTTTTTTTTTTTTTTTTTTTTTTGTGAAAACCTTTATTGAGGCAGTTGTCAGGTACACAGCTGTAAACGCCTACATCCTGCGGGCGCAGGCCGGCAGCAATCTCAGAGTCCAGCATGTAGTGTAAATGAAGAGGATAACTTCTGACACAGCAAGCCGCCTACAACCCCTCAGGGCCGGCCGCGTTTAAAACTAGAAGGAGCTGTGTGTGGCAGCATTCAAGAAGAACGGAGATGTGAACAGATAAGAAACAGTGAATGCCTGAGGTTTTCTTTTTCATTGTTTTTTCTCCCCCCCTCCCCCAAACAACAACAGTCAACAACAGCGCAATTGTGTGGTTCTACGATCTGGTGTGGCCGATGTAGCCAGTCTTAGCCTTCGTCTCCCGCCGCCCCCCACCCCGCCAGGAATTGTTGGATAGAGGCAAAGAGGCGGACATCCAGCTCCCCACGGCCCGTCTGTACAGTACTAATGGTCCCCCTAACGTGCCATCCAAGGTCCAAGGAGGGGGTTGTATGATATTAGGGGGGGGGGGGGGAACGGGAGGCAAACAGTACCAAAGGCGAGAGGGTCAACAAGTGGAGTAAGGTCATGAAGTTCTCATCAGGCCAACATTAAGAAAGTGGGGGAGTGGGTGGCGGAGCTTGCAACCTTAACCACCCTAGGAACCCAGAGTGTGGTGTGGCGGTGAAAGATTAGGTGTGAGGTCCAAGTTGGGGCAGCCCAGAAGCCTCCCCACTGCCTGGTGTGTCAGAGTCCCTGGTCGTGAGAGCCTGGAGACGCAGAAGGTACGCAGTCAGTGGGCCCCATATGTCTTTAGGCCTTGACTTGAGGGGTAGTAGTTCGGCGTAATCATGCTGTTGGTCTTGCCAGGTAGTCATAGTCGCGAGCCATTCCTTGAATTTGGGCGCGCGACCACGCCCCCAGCGGCACGCCACATGACGTTTCGCTATGAGGAAGCTCAGAGCAAAGAATTTGCGATGGGCTTGCAAAGGGAGGTCAGTCTGCCCCAGCAATGCTATCCTAGGGCAGGGAGACACAGATACGCCAATCATGTCCGAAACGGCCGCGAATACCTCCTCCCAGTAGGCAGTCACCCTGTGACATGACCATGCGAGATGGAAAAAATCTGCATCCTCCGCCCCACAACGGGCGCATCTGTCATCCTCTCGGAGCCGGTAGCGATGTAGTTTAGCCGGGGTATAGTAGAGTCTGAGTAAAAATTTGTAGTGAATGAGGCGGAGGCGAGCATTGCCTGTTACAGCTACAGCATGGGCGCAGCTCTCCGTCCATTGGTCATCCGTCATTTGGGTCTGCAGATCAGCGTCCCAATCCCGTCTAGCTCGTAATGCAGGTGGGGAACCGGCTGCCTGAGTGTGTTTATATAACGACGAGACAACATGCTTTGGAGAGTCGGTGTGGAGGAGGGTATGAAGGGGCTGTACCGTCTCTGGTTCGTCCGGGAAGTTTGGGGTGACCGCCTTCACATTCTGACGTAAGCGTACATACAGGAAGGTATCCATTACGGACGGGGAAACATCCCCAAAGAACTGTGCTGACGTTCTAAAGATACCCTGAAGGTACAGGTCCCCCCATGTGTGCAGCGCCAAGCGTGTGAGCATCTTGCGTCCTATTTCCTCGCAGGCGACACGAAGTCTAGGGTCATGAGAAAGTGGCATCAGAGGCGAGTATAGAAAGGGCGTGCCTAATGCTGCAGCCAGGCGTCTCCAGGCAAGGACAGTGCAGTCCACCGTACTGGGGTCACGCTCCGAGATTTTGGTCTCAGTATACAGATAGCCCGACGGTGGAGTCGGCCTCATATAGCCGTCTTCGACTGCCAAATGGGCCATAAATGGAGGGGGGTGAAGCCAGTATGCAGCAAAGTGAGCTTGTGCACAGTCGTAGTATCTACGAAAATTCGGTACATCGAAGCCCCCCTGGTTGTAAGGAAGCATTAATGTGCGCATGCTAATTCGAGGCTGCTTACCACCCCAGATCAGCCTGGACATTTGGGAAGTGAGGGAGCGAAAGAAGTGGGGGCCGGGATTATATGGGATGTTGGTGAACAAGTATAATAATTTGGGCAGCACGACCATTTTGATCAACGAGATACGGCCAGCCATTGATAGCGGAAGGTGAATCCACCTGGTGACCTTATCAGTCAACACGTCCAGGGCCGTACCATAGTTGGCTCTGATAGTAGTGTCGCGACGCCTCGTCACGTTTATGCCCAAATATTTGATTTCGTCCGCCTCCCAGACTATGGGGTAATCGAGGGGGAACTGTGTTGTTATGTCAGTTAGTGGAAATAGAGCTGACTTCGACCAATTAATTTGAATGCCCGAGAAGCCACCGAATTTAGTGATTTCACGGAGAAGGGGGTTAAGGTTTTCCTTGGGTTTATGGACATAGAGGGTCAGGTCATCAGCATAGAGGGCAATGAGCAATTGCCTATCCGGGTATATAAGGGAACGGTGATTGTGGTGCTGTCGCAGCTTGGCCGCTAAGGGTTCTATAGCGAGCGCAAACAGAACCGGGGATAGTGGACACCCCTGTCTAGTGCCACGGTGGATTTCGAAGGGAGCAGACCGTGATCCGTTCAGCAGCACCGAGGCCATCGGTTGGCGGTAAAGTAGTCGTATCCAATCAAGGAAGCTAAAAGGGAACCCCATTCGCTCCAACAGGGCCAATAGATAGTCCCATTCCAAGGAGTCAAACGCCTTGGTGGCGTCTAAGAACACGACTGCAGCTTCACACTTTGGGGTGATGTCTTGGATGACAGCCTGGAGGGTGCGCAGGTTGTGGGAGGTGGCGCGGTTGGGGACAAAACCTGCCTGGTCAGGTAAAACCAGACGCTCCATCAACAAATTAAGACGGGATGCAAGCACTTTCGCTAGAATTTTCACGTCCGAATTCAGGAGGGATAGGGGTCTATACGAGTCACAGGACTCGGGCGGCTTGCCCGGCTTTAGCAAGGACGCTATAAGAGCTTCCCGCATAGTAGTCGGCAGGATACCCTCCTCCAGCGCTGCATAGTAAACCTGTTGTAGGATTGGAGCAAGGATATGTATGAAGGCCTTATAAAAATCAATCGGCAACCCGTCCGAGCCTGGCGATTTTCCGGACTTCATAGACATGATCGCATCCGTGATCTCTTCCAGTTCGAGTATGTGATGAAGGAATTTTTGTTGGGATGGACCCAGCCACGCTAGTGCAGTGTCGTCCAGATAAGTGTTCAGGGGGGTGGGGTTGGACCGCTGGGAAGTGTAGAGTTTGGAGTAGTGGTGCGAAAGGACACGAAGTTGTTCCGGGAGCGATCGCTGGGGCACATTGTGCTCATCCAGCAGAGTCGTTATATAGTTTTGGTATCTGGGGGGATTGACCGCGAAGGCAAGCGCCTTACCAGGTCTGTCACCTTCACCAAAGATGCGCGCCACATACGGCTTGCCCAGGAATTTGCATTCCTTGTCAGCTAGATCTGCGTATTCATTCAGTTTCTCACGTTGTGTCGCTCTAGTTGTGTAATTGATTGGGTCACCTTCCACCTCCCTCTCTAGTTGCTTCAGCTCACGTTCAAGTTTCCGCAACTCGTCTCTAAGAGACCTAAGGACCCCTCCACCTTTGGCAATACACCATCCCCTGACTGTGACTTTAAAAGCTTCCCAAACCGTGGTGATGCTTGAAACTGAGTTAATGTTACGGTCAAAGAAGTCCTGAATATCTTGCTCAAGCTCTGCCTTGAAGGCGGAGTCGGTGAGATGCGCCGGATTAAAACGCCAATTCAGATAGGGAGATGCATCTTGCGGGATACGCATTGAAACATAAACCGGGGCGTGATCAGAGAGGGTGCGAGCAAGGTGGGATGCTGAAACTAACCAAGAGGAGAGCCCTGCAGAGCAAAAAATGTAGTCTAGGCGCGCCCAGGTGGAGTGTACTGCAGAGTAATGTGTGCCTTGCAGCTGTGTTGGGTGTAGGTGCCTCCAGACGTCAAGCAGGCGGCATTCCTCAACTATATTCAACAGAGCGCGCTGGGAATGCGTGTAATGTAGGGACTGAGGATGGGATCTGTCTACTTTAGGGTGAAGCGCCGTATTAAAGTCCCCACCCAGGATTATGTGTGGAATCCCCATAGATTGGATCTTACCCCAAAGCATGAGGAGGGAGGACGGGTCATCCACATTGGGTCCGTAATAACAGGCGAAGAGAACCTTATGTGAGTATAGCCTACCCCATGCCATGCAGAATCTGCCCGTTGAGTCAACCTCAGCACCCTCCAGAACAAAACGCACACCACGTTTCACCAAAATTGTCACCCCTCTAGCATAATTGGAGTATGAGGAAAACACTCTGTTAGAGGCCCATCGGGCCGCAAATAGAGGAGACGTTCCTGACATCAAGTGTGTTTCCTGCAGCAGTGCGACAGAGACATCATGCCTTACCAGATATCCCAATACCAATCTCTTCTTCCGTGGGTCATTAAGCCCCCGGATATTCCATGACATCAATTTAACTTGCTGAATGAGTTGTGTCCCCTCTATCTCACCCATGACAAGAGACATAAATAGGCGTGCCTATATCGCGGGGGCTCAGTTCCTGTGCAAAATGCCACGCCATGTAAACAGATAGTAAGCATCAACCCCACCCAGATCAACCCAACCAGAATGCGCATCAAGTAACAGTGAGTACGACTGCAAGAAATCAAATCCCCGACCCACCCACACCGGCCACCCCAACCCGCCGGGCATAGAACCCCTCCCACCCCGCCCAACAACCCAAAGAAACAAAGCAGAAGTAATGTCACAAATCCCTCCATTCTACGAGCAGAAGGGAGGTATTGGGGCTCGCCCATCGGGGGTCAGTTCCAGGGGCACCCAACCTGCCATCCACCTCCCTACTTGCACCCACTTGGAGCCAGGTATGTACCCGGTCTCTCTACGTGGGACGGAGGTGGGCGATCGAGCCCAATAAGTATATAGACCAGGTTGAGCAACAGTGCCACATTGTACCTCACCAGACTGTTGGAGTCCTGCTCGCCAACTCTCATCTTCGGTGTAGTAGCCGTTGTGATTGTGTTCTATTCTTGCTGGTTCATAGGTGAGGGGGATCTGGAGCGATGACTGTCAGCACCGTCTCTGGTTTTGTCTTTTTTGTGTTGTTTGAGGAAATCCTCCACCTGTTGAGGATTTTGGAAGAAGTGCTGTTTGCCTCGGAAGGAAACCTTTAATTTCGCCGGATATAGCATGGCGTACGTTATCTCTTGATCTTGAAGCTTCTTTTTCACTCCCGAGAATTTCCTCCTGGCCTCTTGTACCGCCGGAGTGAAGTCAGGGAAAAAGGAGAGTGTAGTATTGCAGTATCCCACGGTACCGACCTCTCTTGCTCTCCTCAGCACCGCGTCTCGGTCCCTGTAGTTTAGGAATCTCGCAATGATGGGACGTGGCTGGGCACCTGGTGGTGGGCGTGCGGCTAAGGATCTATGGGCACGCTCTACTATTAGGTGCGAGGAGAATGACTCTTTACCAAAAAGTTCGATGACCAAATTTTCGATAAACTCCTCCATTTTCCCTGTGTTGGTGGACTCCGCAAGGCCCAGAACGCGAATGTTGTTGCGTCGGGACCTCGCTTCTAAATCCTCGTTCTTTTCCGCAATGATTTTTAAGAGCCTGTCCATTTGGGTCACTTGTCTGCTATTAGTAGTGGCGCCATCTTCCAATTCAGAGATCCTATCCTCCGCTTCCTTGATTCTGGTGTCGTGATGTTCCAACTTAGTGACCACACTGTCCATGCGAGTGTTTATCGTGTCGATCTTGGAATCGATGCTTGTCAAGCTCTGTTGCATGTTTATCAGCAAGGTTTTCCAGTCTTCGTCAGGAGGTCCTCGGGCGGTAGGGCTACTCTCCGGATCCTGTGAGCCTCTGGGGTTTTTCTTAGCTTCAAACGGTATTTTAGATTGTTTGGCATCGTTTCGGCCCATGTCGCGTCTTGGCGTACGCGAAGCCGATGTGGCAGCAGCAGCCAGGGCGCAGAGAAGTGGCTCCTCGTCCAGCTGCCCGGGAGTAGACAGGGCAGAGTGGGACTGCGGACAGTGGTCCCCCAGTGAGTGGCGCTCGGGGTACAGCTCCAATCAGTAGTGTCGTCTTTGGCGCAATTTAGTTCTTCGTTCCAGGATACGTTAATGTGAACAGTGGGTCTATCTGTTCGCCCCCCCTGGCCTCAGTGTGAGCAGGAGATGGCTGCGGGACAGAGTACTCCGTGTAGCAGCACTGTGGATTATGGGCGCAGTGAGGTTCCTCCCATTCCATGCAGCAGAAGGTGAGTACAAGGGGAAGTAGCGCCACAAGTGGGGGGGGCCAATACAATTGAGGGTGTTGTTATGCTGCAGACTGATGGAGCATCTGCCCGTTCTGCACCTAGTATGCCCCTATGTGCTTTCGGGTGGTTCGAGTGTAGAGTAGTATCAGTCCCCGGGTTTCTCCTGGCACCTCGCGTTAGTCAGCAGCACGAGAGCTGATGGGGCTCTGAAGGCACTCTTGAGGAGAAAGCACGCTAGTTCACGAGGTTGGGGGGACAAGCGGGTGATCCCTCAGCTGTTCGCCTCGTCCCACATTCGAGTAAAGCAAGTGCCGGTGAGAGCAACAGGCCAGAGCGGTTCCAATCCCCAGGCAGCGGGAAGGTCGCAGCGGGAGATCGGACGAGTCCTGTCGTCGTATATGGCAGTGCGGAGTGTTGGTGAACGCTGTGGCACTTTCCTCGTCCCCGGCCTCACAAGCACTATTTCTGGGCTACCAGGCCTCGGGGAAGGCCGTGGGTCACATCCGGCGGTTTGTGGGCAGCGGGGAGGCCGCGGATGGGGAGCGGGCGCGTGCGGTAGCTGTCCGCTGCTGTGAAGAATGCAACGTAGCGCTTGGCGATCGTTATGCCCCGGGCTTCGCATGCACCGTCCCAGCCTATAATTACGGGTGCGGAGGAGCACCGGTCGTTACACTTCGCAGTTGTCTGGTCGGGCGGGCTGGCCGACAGTCCCCGCCCGCGGATTCGAAGCTCGCGCTCTTTGTCTCTCGCCCTTATTTTGTATTCCTCCTTTCTCTCCTATTTACTCCCGTCTCCGATAAATAGGGCTCACCTTCAGTATTTTAAAAAATCCGCACACAGCAAAGACTCTGGCACATGTACGTTGGAGGCGCCGCTATTGTCCATCGATATCCGGTGTCACAGTTTCGATGAGGCCGCAAAGCCACGGCGTTTCCCAGCAGGCTGACCCTCGGATTGGCAGGCCTCTGACCGGCGCCTCAGTCCGGCTCCAGGCAAGCTGATGGATATCTCCGCCTACGGCTGGGCGATTTTGACGTTTTTGGGACCGCTGTGATCCGTGAAGTGTTGCAGTCACAATGGCGAGGTGCCTGGGCAGTTTTTCCCGGTCAGGATGGTCAGAAGGATAGTTCAAAGGCTCGATCTGGCGAGAGCCTCACTACGGTGCGGCCATCTTGGTTTGGCGCCACCTAGCGCCCCCCCGAGTAAGGGAGTGCTTAATTTGTAAAAAAAATAAGCTCCAAGTCTCTCGTCAGGAGGCAACTGCAGCTTGCCCCACACACTGCCCCTGCTCATTAGTGCGAGATCCTTTAGATTGCCACTGTGTCCCTGAACGCTCTACGGGACTGTTAGTCACCCAAAAAGCTCGGTCACCACACCAATCACTTGAAATGCTCAGTGGTTGTGGGGTTAGAATAACCTGGACTCCCCTGTTCTGCCAGACGGGGCTCTGAACTCAGTCCCTGATCCCATGTGTAATAGAGTCAACCTTTGTAGACCTGAGCCAGAGTCCTAGGTCACGTGACACTAGCAGCCAGTAATAGACATCTTAGAACCATCTGCCCAAAGACTTCATATATCCACAGACTTTCCATAATCGCCTGGATTAATATGGGGCTCCTCCAATATTTTTCCAAGGTTCCTTCTTCTGTCAATTCAATGGTGACCTGAGTCCTCCAATCCAATTCTTTTCCTCCCATCACTTTTGATCTCCTTCGCCTTGGTCTTGCACACTTGTAAAATGTGCTTTTCCACATCAGCATCCGTATCTTCTGTTTGATGCCCATTCTCACTCTTCCAGGTTTGTAGCAGAGTCCCTCACTTTCCACACTTCTTAGAAAATGGGTTCCTTGTAAAACAAGGAGCCCAGGTCAAAGTTTGTCCCACATCTCCTCAGCGGATACATTTCTGTTTACTTTCTTAGGCACTTACACTCCTTACTAACTCTTGTGCTTCTGTTTTTTTTTTTTGTATGTTCTTATATAGCGCTCGACTACCCGGAGGCATCTCGGCGCTTGCCTTGGGAACCCGTCCTGGCTTTTCCATGTGAGATAGCCCCTAACGGGCATCCCCAAGGTGAAAGCCAGGCATCCAGCCGCGGGGGGGCCGTTGTGGAGATTAAGCAAGCTTAATGGCCAGAGTTGCAGAGTGTGAACCCATGATCAGGTCAGGCACCGAAGCGAGAATTATCGAGTCCGTGGACATTTGAGCTCAAGACCCGCCGACGCGGGGAATTGAACCCTGGTCCCGGGTCTGACCTCTGCTTCAGGGTCTGCCTGCTCTAACCAGTGAGCCACACTGTTTGCTTCCGGCTCTTCCATAACCAAACCATTGCTTACCTTTTGCTACCATCTCCTTGATTTCATGTGCATTTTTTTCACCACATCTCTTCACTTCCTTTGTCCAGCTTGGGTTGTATTTCATGTCCTCTGCTATGAGCATTGTTCCCTTCACGTTGGAACTATTTGCCAATACTTTTCCTTGGGTTTTTAGATAATTTATACGCCATTTCCTCATTCATCAGTGATTCTGTTAAATCCCCGAATTCACGCCTATGGGCCATATCCCTTAGCCATGTCACGTAATTTCCCCCTCTCTCTATTTTCCCCTGAACACTCACTGTCACCAGGGACCTTAAAACATTTTTATTGACATTTCCAACACACCCATACCAGCCCAATTCGCCACCGGAGGATCGCTTTTTTTGACTTAACATGGCTTAACGCCGCCTTGTAAATATACCCCTTTCCGCCCCACTCCTCTGCAGCACCAGGGCTTGCAATGGGTGTTGCAATTGGCTTTCCACTGCAACACCCATTACTTTTTGATGCCTCCCCAGATTTAAGGCCGTGGTAGCGCCCCCCAAAAAAACATCAGGGAATACCTGGTCTTACTATGGCGATACGAGGATAAATTATTAATTTCACCTAATTTTTTGCTCTTTCTATGTGTGCTACATCCTGCAGCTTACATAAAAAGAGCAAATCACCATTATCGATTGCTTATGAGCAGTAAGGTGTCCATTCTTGCTCATAAACAATCAACCCTGCAGCTCAAGCACCCGTTCAACATGGCGGCAGGGTGCCTGCGCTGGCACTAGGCAGCTTTTTTTTGCCCCATCGCTAGAGAAAACACAAGAGTGCACCATCTTTTTATGAATACAGTGCATCCCTGCGTTTAAAAAAAGTTGGAGCATAACGTAACCAAATTTGGCATAGCACAGCGCTCCGACATTCTTTTGTAAATATGCCCCCCTATGCTTTTCCAGTTCTAAAAGGCCAAACGTTTAGGCAAAATCTATTAATATCAGCAACAGTCCCCTTTTCTATGGTTGAAGCACACAGATGACCAAAAATAAAAACATAACTCTGTCATAGAGCCCAGCCCTAAATCAATTTAATTCCTCACAAAAAACTTTGCAGTGTATATTTTGTGCTCCAATTTTCCCATTTTTACTGATATTTTTTTCTATTTCACTGTCTGTATTTATTTTTATATATGGAAAAATACAGAAATAGGTTTTGAGTGTCAAATATGAATGCTAATTCATTACCTGTGTAGACTGACACACAGATTAGTTAGAAAAAAGGGACATGCTTCCTCGAAAAGCTTTAAATTGTTGCGTATTGACCCCATACGCATAGCGCAAGGGTGGAATATGGCTTCTTATAGCTACTGCCTCATTTGAGCCATAGCTTGCTGATGGGACCAACTGGTATTCATTTTTAGGAACCAGCACTTATGTTTCTTCAACAGAGTTTTGACCCAGAGCAATAGAGAGAACAACATGAAATAGGAAAAGAAGAAGGAAGAGAAAGACGATAACGTCTTACGCCAATGATACGCTAACAGTTGTGTCCTTCTCCGATACTCTCTATAACACCTGTCAGAATTTCTACAACTGTATGCTAGCTATAAGTGACTGGATGGACCTTAACTGCCTTAAATTGCATTCTAGAAAGACAGGGGCCCTTCTTTCTGGACGGATGCTTCTTTCTGGACTCCATCTTGTTGGCCTTCCGTGCTAGCCTACCTATCATTCTCCAGCCAGCAAAGTAAAGACATTGATCCCGATTCACAGAATGAACTTAAGACTCAATCCTAAACTTACTACTATTTTGGTATTCACAGAATGCACTTACTACTTTTGGCATTCACAGAATGCACGTACTACTTTTGGTATTCACAGAATGAACTTACTACTTTTGGGATTCACAGAAGTTAGGATTTTGTCTCATGTTTGTCTTAAGTCTGTCTTAAGTCTGTCTTAAGTTTGTCGTTGGTATTCACAGAATGAATTTACTACTTTTGGTATTCACAGAAGTTAGGATTTTGTCTTAAGTCTGTCTTAAGTCTGTCTTAAGTCTGTCTTAAGTTTGTCTTAAGTCTGTCTTAAGTCTGTCTTAAGTTTGTCTTAAGACAAACTTAAGTCAAAATCCCAACTTCTGTGAATACCAAAAGTAGTAAGTTCATTCTGTGAATGCCAAAAGTAGTACGTGCATTCTGTGAATACCAAAATAGTAGTAAGTTTAGGATTGAGTCTTAATTTCATTCTGTGTCTCGGGCCCATAGATTCCCATTGAAGTCAATGGGAGTCCAATCAAATCATATCTGGAAATATCCAGATGCATCGTACGCAGTCAATCTGACTCTCCCGATCTGAGTTGGTCGGAAACCATTTTGAAACCGATTCAGTCGGGAAGGTTTCCTAACCGCATCATAATCAGGCCCTTAGGGCCCGATTCTGATGTGGTATGGAAAGCTTCCCAACCGAATGGGTTTGGGAATGGTTTCCAACTGATTCGAATCAGGAGAGTCGATCTGACCCAGTACGATGCATCCGGATGCTTCCAGATACAATTTGGTTAGACTCCTATTGACTTCAATTGGAGCCTATGTTCCTAACTGCATCGTAATTGGGCCCTAGGTGGGAATGGTTTCCTAACCGCATCAGAATGAGGCCCAAAGTTGCAAAGAAAGACCCATTGGCTAACCAGTGGTAAGAGCTTTGCCCAGAGCTGGATCAAAGGATTCCACAAATCGTACTTGTTTTGTAATAATGGTTTCTGTTTTATCAGAATTGAATTTCAATTGATTGCTGTTCATCCAGTCACAGATCTACAGTATAGTGCTTTGGAAAGCTTCCTTTAATTCTGGGGAGTTGTCAATGGTGAAGAGTAGTTGCTTGTCATCAACGTAGTTATCGCTTCTGAAATTCATTTTTTTAAGGTGCGTGCACGAGGGGGTGACTATACAAGTTAAAAAGATGAAGGAACAGGGAGGATCCCGGGGGTACTCCACAATTCAACTGAACTTTGAGTGAAGTGAAGGGAGCCACGGGACAGATTGTGAGTTATGCTATGTTAAATATTTTTATAAAGTGTGACAACTACTCGGAGGCATCTAGGCACTGCAGTGATACAGAGGGATGTATGCTCTATTAGAATTTTAAAAATCCAGGCTTTCTGAGCCTTTCGGAAGGATTAAAGTTGCAGCAGTGATTTGATATACGGGGAAGGGAGTTACGGAGTCTCCAACTTGAAACTTTTCCCAGAGTCTGAACTTAGGAACCATGGGCCCGATTCACAGAATGAACTTAAGAATCAATCCTAAACTTACTACTATTTTGGTATTCACAGAATGCACTTACTACTTTTGGAATTCACAGCATGAACTTACTACCTTTGGTATTCACAGAAGTTAGGATTTGTCTCAAGTTTGTCTTAAGACAAACTTAAGACAGACTTAAGACAGACAGACAGACTTAAGACAGACTTAAGACAAACTTAAGACAGACTTAAGACAAAATCATAACTTAAGTCTGTCTTAAGTCTGTCTTAAGTTTGTCTTAAGACAAACTTAAGACAAAATCCTAACTTCTGTTAAAGTAGTAAGTTCATTCTGTGAATACCAAAAGTAGTAAGTGCATTCTGTGAATGCCAAAAGTAGTAAGTGCATTCTGTGAATACCAAAATAGTAGTAAGTTTAGGATTGAGTCTTAAGTTAGTTCTCTGAATCGGACCCCATGCCATTACTGGCAGTACTGGAGCATAGTGCTCTCACAGGTTGGTATCATCTGAGCCTGTCTTTGGAAAATTTGGGGCCGGGGTCATCTAAGGATCTAAATGTGACAACACAGAACCTTCAAACTCATTCTTTGTTTTACTGGAAGCCTAAGGGCCTGATTATGATGCGGTTAGGAAACCTTCCCGACTCATTCGGTTTGGAAATGTTTTTTTTGGGGTTTTTTTTAAATAAAATTTCTATAGCGCACAAATACCTTCCGGTGTCTCGGCGCTGGAGTTCACAGATTGCAGGGGGTTCCTATTTAAAATTTACTGATTAAAAAGCCAGGTTTTAAGGTGTTTTCGGAATATTAGTAGAGATGGGCTAAATTTGATATGGAAAGGAAGCAGGTTCCATAATTTCAAAGCAGCAACCACAAAGCGTTTGTCTCCCCATGTTGCTTTCTTTGTACGTGGAATTTGGAGCAGTTGGGATGCAGATAAGCGTAGAGACCGATTAGGTTTGTAGACACTGATGGATTTAAAAAAAAAATCTGGTCCAGTATTGTTCAATGCCTTATATATAATGCACAAAGCCTTAAACTTTGTGCGGCTTCTAACCGGCAACCAATGTAGTTGACGAATGATGGGAGAGATGGATGAGTATTTAGGTGTGCCGGTTAGGATCCTTGCAGCAGCATTTTGAACAAGCTGTAATTTTTTCAAAACTTGCTCCTGCGCGTTCAACAATAGGCCGTTGCAATAGTCCACCTTAGATAATACCAAAGTGGACATTAAGGTTTTGCCTGCATTTGGGGGAAGAAAAGGGAGTAGTTTCTTTACCATTCTTAGGGTAAAGAAGGACGCTGAGACCACTGCATTGGCGTGGCTGACAAAAGCTAGCCTGTTGTCAAATAGAACTCCCAGATTTCTGACTTTTGATACTGGTGAGGGTGGGGCTCCTAGCTCCGAAGGCCACCAGACTGGGGACCAAGACGGGGTCAGCTCACCAAATACCATAACCTCCGTCTTGTCAGAATTTAGCTTTAAACAATTCTGATCCATCCAGGTACTGATGGCTCTCATGCCCTCCTGCTGCTCCATTTTTGTGGATCGCCAGGACTAGCTGGGTGCCATCGGCATATGAGGTTAATCCAATACCAAATGACTTGATCACCCTCGCCAAGTCCGACACATAGATGTTAAAAAGTGTCGGACTTAGCGAGGAGCCCTGAGGAACTCCACAAGGCAAGGTGAAATCAGTAGAGTAATAACTCCCCATTTTCACAGACTGCTGTCTGTCAGCTAAAAAGGATGCCAGGAGTGCCTTGGCTTTGCCCTGAATGCCAATTGCAGCGACACGGTCGATCAAGATGTTATGATCGACCGTTTCGAAAGCTGCAGACAAATCCAAGAGTATTAAGACCGCTGCACCACCCTGGTCCATGATTATCCTGACCTCCTCTGCTGCCTTTATCCGTGTGGTCTCGGTCCCGTGGCCCTTTCTGAACCCAAACTGGGTATCATCCAGCAGCTCATTTTGGTCAATATAGCTCGACAGTTGTAGGTTCATTGCCTTTTCAAAACATTTTGATGGATAGGGGAGCGAGGCAATAGGGCGATAGCTTTTGGGCTCTAACAGGTTTAGTATTGTTTTTTTCAAAAGAGGTTTTACAGTGGCTTTTTTCCAGATTGAAGGGTAGTCACCTGTCCGAAACATGGCATTGCAGATGTTGGTGAGCACCGGGGCTATTAGATTGGATACTGGTTTAAGAATAAGTGGAGGACATGGGTCCAAAGGTGATCCTAACTTAACAGTATTCATAAGCTCTTCCATGGACAGCTGGGATAGTGGGGAGAAGACCTCCAAGGTTGGCTTTGGTGATATAAGAGGGATCTCCAAACTAGCTGAATCGGTAGTAGTTCTTTTGGTAAAATTATTAAAAATGTCTTTGACATTTGCTTTGAAAAATTCTGCAACCTCATTACAGAAAATTTGAGATGGCTCTATGGAGGCGGGAGCCGGTGGAGTAGCTAATTTTTTGACCACCTGATATAGCTGTTTGCTCGAATTTTGAGCTGATTCTATTTGTGTGCTATAAAAATTACATTTTTCTGTAATTATGAGTTTTTTATAGCTCAACAAAGCTTTTTTATATGTGTCTCTGTCATTGTTATCGTAGTTCCTACGCCAGCGCCTCTCTAGATTTCGGCATCGTTGTCTCTCAAGCCTTAGTGGTTTTGAGAACCACGGTGCAGATGGTTTAGTGCGGTTTGGCTGCATTTTTTTATTAGGTGCTACGCGGTCCAAGGCATTATTCAGCCAGTGTCCATAATTATTAGATGCTTCATGTGGATCGGCCAACTCAGATCGGGAGTGTCTGATTGACTGCGTACGATGCATCTGGATATTTCCAGATACGATTTGATTGGACTCCCATTGACTTCAATGGGAATCTGTGTTCCTATCCGCATACTAATCAGGCTATCAGTCGGGAAGACACGTTCCCGATCCAATTCGGAAGGGGTAAATGCCATTATGAGGCCTTCCTAATTGTATCATAATCAGGCTCTAAGTGGGAATGCTTTCCGAACCGCATCGTAATCTGGGCCTAAGAGGTGAAAGGAGTTACGATTTGGTCAAATACATCTAATTAAAAGTGTAACCCATTTGGCTATGCATTAAGGACCAGTAATCAGTAAATAGAGTCAGGAGGTTTTATTGCAAGTTAGCAGTAATGTTGATGTAAATAAATCTCAATACCATGCTGTAAATATAAAGAACTAGCAGCCCGTCCCGACGTTGTCCGGGTATGAATTGCTGCCGGTGTATATTGTTTTGTAGGATTTCGTTTTGATAGCATTTCTTATCAGTGACAGGCCTGTGAAACGCTCCGATTCACATTGCACTGCTGATGCACTTAAGAGTGCGCATTCAGTAGTGTGTGAACTCGAGTTTCCCGACTTTATTTTTCCTTGCAATATTCTATAGCGCGAACTCGACAACATGGCATGAGCACAATTTACATTACAGAAGAACACATTTATTTGTGGTAGGCACGGGGAGACAAAGCAATTTGCCTGGAATCACAGGATGTTGACCTGATGCCGAGATTCGAACGTAGCTCCCCAGCTCTAAAGTTCGCAATTCTAGAACTTGTGGCGGAAGGTGTGTCTAAAAGTGTATGTCGGTGCTGGCCATCAATGAGAGAAACTGTGCATTTTTCAAATCGGTGGTGAAAAAATATGAGTATGTTGCTGGAGATGTGGGCCGCCGTGCCACCAATGTACTTACCGGAGGAGGGTAAACACCCATTATTCCGCAACTTTCTTTCCGCAGACCAACACTCTACATACTTTCATTATGAAAGTACCATGACTCCACAATGCCATTATAACGCATGGCATTACATTTTATATGCTTTAACCACGCATACATTTACAACGAAATTCGTTGTAAATGCATGAATGGTAAAAGCATGTTTTATTTTTAATCTATACTACTATTATAATGAGAGAACTTGCACCTTTTGGCCATGAAAACTCGGGAACCACAGCACCAATCACAACACCCAATACAGCGTTGGAAAGGGCAGTTGCAGCAGAAGGACATAGGCTATGCAGACGCCCACCATATACATTTAAAATGTAAAAGAACCGTGCCAGCAAAGTAGTCCCTTGTGGGCGTGTCTGCATTGTGCTGTGGGTGTGTGCTGGGGGCGTGACAATCGCTGGGGGCATTCCGTCACGAGTGTTGTTTTTTCTTCCCAGGTTCTATACATCCCTGCTCCCTTTAAATATTAATTCAGTGGAGGTCCCATTCTCTTAGAACCACCCCAAGCACAGTTATGGGCAAAAATACAACTAAAAGGCCCTGCAAAGCATTATGGGATAAGCTTAGCATAATTTTTAGCATTCATGAAAGGGTTTCAATGTTTTTGAATTTTACTCGTCAGGGACATCTTGGGACGACGAGGTGAACTGCAGCTTGATGTATAATATTTTAAATGCTATTGCATTTGCCTCATCAGGGACATCTAGGGACGGCGAGGTGAACTGCAGCTTGATATATAATATTTTAAATGCTATTGCATTTGCATCATCAGGGACATCTAGGGACATGAGGTGAACTGCAGCTTGATGTGTAATATTTTAAATGCTATTGCATTTGCCTCATCAGGGACATCTAGGGACCATGAGGTGAACTGCAGCTTGATGTATAATATTTTAAATGCTATTGCATTTGCCTCTTGGGGACAACTGGGGAGAACGAGGTGAACTGCAGCTCTTTGTAGAATTATTTGGATACTATAATATTCACCTCCCACTGCTAATCTCGTCCCATAATGGTTTGCAGGGGCTTGATCTCAAAATCATCACCTCTCTCACTGCTTGCTGGAAGCGAATTTCACTTTTGTGAAATGACTATATGCATTTTAGCATGTTGAAATACTTGTTATTTTACCTTGAATATATGAGGTTTCTGTTTT
Organism: Lissotriton vulgaris; assembly: GCF_964263255.1. Taxonomy (NCBI): domain Eukaryota; kingdom Metazoa; phylum Chordata; class Amphibia; order Caudata; family Salamandridae; genus Lissotriton; species Lissotriton vulgaris. The sequence goes on from NC_141685.1 coordinate 254,474,478, forward strand.
AATAATTGGAAATCTGACGGAACGGAATATTGTGGATTTATTGTACCAAGTTCGTGCCAATTCCGCCCACCCCTACTTTAAATACCCCTGTACCCCATAATCATAACCCACCCTTACTCTATAAAATACCCCAACACCCTTAAACACTAACCCATCTTAACCCTATAAATCTACCCTGTACCCCAAAACACAAACTTAGCCCAGAACCCTAAAATACCCCTGTATCCCAAAACCCAAACCTAGCCCTGAACCCTAAAAATACCCCTGTACCCCAAAACCCAAACCTAGCACTGAACCCTTAAAATACCCCTGTACCCCAAAACCCAAACCTACCCCTGAACCCTAAAAATACCTCTATACCCCAAAACCCAAACCTAGCCCTGAACCCTAAAAATAACCCTGTACCCCATAATCCAAAACTATATCTGAACCATTAAAATACCCAAACACCCCAAAACATATACCTCAGTACCCCAAAACATATACCCCTATACCCATACTTGCCTTATCCAAACATTTTTTAAAAACATGCTTTTACCATTCATGCATTTACAACGAAATTCGTTGTAAATGTATGTGTGGTAAAAGCATAAAAAAATGTAATGCCATGCGTTATAATGGCATTGCGGAGTCATAGTACTTTCATAATGAAAGTATGCGGAGTGATGGTCTGCGGAAAGAAAGTTGCGGAATAATGGGTGTTTACCCTACCCGGGTAAGTACATTGGTGGCACGGCGGCCCACATCTCCAGCAACTTACTCATACTTTTTCACCACCGATTTGAAAAATGCACAGGTCTCTCTCATTGATGGCCAGCACCGACATACACTTTTAGAAACACTTCCCGCCACAAGTTCTAGAATTGCGAACTTTAGAGTTGGGGAGCTACGTTCGAATCTCGGCATCAGGTCAACATCCTGTGATTCCAGGCAAATTGCTTTGTCTCCCCGTACCTACCACAAATGAATGTGTTCTTCTGTAATGTAAATTGTGCTCATGCCATGTTGTCGCGTTCGCGCTATATAATATTGCAAGGAAAAATAAAGTAGGGAAACTGGAGTTCAATGCGCACTCTTAAGTGCATCAGCAGTGCACTGTGAATCGGAGCGTATCACAGGCCTGTCACAGTTAAGAAATGCTATCAAAACGAAATCCTACAAAACAATATACTACTGGCCGGCAGCAATTCATACCCGGACAACGTCGGGACGGGCTGCTAGTGTTTGGATAAGGTAAGTATGGGTATAGGGGTGTATGTTTTTGGGGTACTGAGGTATATGTTTTGGGGTGTTTGGGTATTTTAAGGGTTCAGATATAGTTTTGGGTTATGGGGTACAGGGGTAGTTTTAGCGTTTAGGGATAGGTATGGGTTTTGGAGTACAGGCGTATTTTTAGGGTTCAGGGCTAGGTTTGGGTTTTGGGGTATAGGGGTATTTTTAGGGTTCAGGGGTAGTTTGGGGTTTTGGGGTACAGGGGTATTTCAGGGGTTCAGGGCTAGGCCTGGGGTTTGGGGTACAGGGGTATATTTAGGGTTCAGGGCTAGGTTTGGGTTTTGGGGTACAGGGGTATTTTAGGGTTCAGAGGTAGGTTTGGGTTTTGGGGTACAGAGGTATTTTTATGGTTCAGGGCTAGGTTTGGGTTTTGGGGTGCAGGGGTATTTTTAGGGTTCAGGGGTAGGTTTGGGTTATGGGGTACAGGGATATTTTAGGGTTCAGGGGTAGGTTTGGTTTTTGGGCTATTTTTAGGATTTAGGTATAGGTTTGGGTTTTGGGGTACAGGGTATGTTAGAACCGGCTGTCTCTAGTTGGCAGAGGTATACACTTCTGACAAATAGGGACACACCTTTTCTAGTCAGGGAAGGGGATCACACCCTTCCATAACCCCTGCTCACCCCCTTGGTAGCTTGGCAGAGCAGACAGGCTTATCTCAGAGGCTGTGTGTTAAGCATTTATGACCACATACAGTAATAAAGTGAATACACTACAAATGGACACGACACAGTAGTATTATAAAAATAAGTATTTTTATATAAGGCTTAGCACAAGATGAGATAACGACAAAAAATTTACACAATCGTAATAAATACTCGGGGAAGGGAAAAAGGATAGTTCACAGGTAGTTTCTTCTTTAGCACAAAGTCTTTAGTATCGCTGTATTGGGTGTTGCGATTGATGGTGTACTTTTCGAGTTTACCTGGCTCAAAGGACACCGTTCTCTCTTTATAATAGTAGTATAGATAACAACTGAATAGCCAACCCTCCTAAAGAAGTTCCGGTGCGTCAGTATGGGACAAACTAGAAGTTCAGTCACAGCAATACAAAGTATTAACCGCATAATCTGATGCTCAGTGAAGAGTCTTCAATCTTTTTTCCTGAACATGAGTAATATCTAAAGTCCTCTAGAATGAATATAGACCTATTAAAGGTAATTCCATCTAAAGAAGTCTCAAACATCAGGGGAAATGCAAAAAAGAGAACATTGAGAGGAGTATGTGAAAGGTGTCAGATTTCAGAAACGTGGGCAAGAGTCTTCTAAGGATAAAGTGTTAGCCTAAGCCTCGCCCAGCAAAGAATCAAAGGCGTAAGCATTGAGGTCTGTCCCTCTAAAAGTCCAGAGGGATAGTGGCCAACAATGACCTGTGGGGACACCAGTTATTTCCACACAAATTTACTGGGTGACACACCTTGCTCACACCATCAGTGGCTACATTGTCCTTTCCATTCTCACGTTGTGAGCAGGTGCGGCTGGCAAGTAGTGAGGCAGGGAAGAGGTTGGGAACAGGGACAGGGGAGACAAAAAAAACCACTTACCTGCTCGCTGCATTGCGCTCCTCGCTTCTGCAGGCACAGACTCCCAGAGTACACTGTAGTCAATCCTAACGCTGCCTCATGCTGCTGAAAGCAGCATCAGGAATGGCCAGAGCCAATGATTTGCGCTCCCACTGGGAGCCTGTGCCTGCTCTCTCCAACCCACCGATGCAGCTGAGCTGGAGAGAGTTTCACTGCGCATGAGAATTTGGCCGGCCAACCAAACCCACATGTGCAATGGAGGCAGTTCCCACCACTCCCTGATCAGCCTGTGACCAACCTGGCCCCGCCCCCAAGCCTCAGCTCCAAGAGGAAAATAAAATGATACTAAACAAGAGTTTGTTGTAGTTTTATTTTCATTTTTGTTTGGCTGCTGGCAGGTGGAGGAACGCTCCTCCACCATAGCGGAGGAGTCACTGCTGGTTGTGAGTTGCAACATTGGTGGATTCTCCCAGACCAAACCTGAGAGCGATATCATCTTTGGGTATCTGTAACATTACTGAACAGAGCCTGCCGGTTGACACTCTAGCTCTCCATGGGGGCATATTACCAAGCAATAGCGATAATTATCGCTATTGCTTGGTTAGAGACAAAAATTTACCACTGTAGTCAATCCTAACGCTGCCTCGTGCTGCTGAAAGCAGCATCAGGATTGGCCAGAGCCAATGATTTGCGCTCCCACTGGGAACCTGTGCCTACTCTCTCCAACCCACCGATGCAGCTGGGGTGTGAGAGAGTTTCACTGCGCATGAGAATTTGGCCGGCCAACCAAACCCACATGTGTAGTGAAGACAGTTCCCACCACTCCCTACCCAGCCTGTCACCAACCTGGCCCCGCCCCAAGCCTCTGCTCCAAGGGAAAAATAACATGATACTATATGATTTATTATAGTTTTATTTTCATTTTTGTTTGGCGGCTGGCAGGTGGAGGAACGCTCCTCCACCAAAGCGGAGGAGTCATTGCTGGTTGTGAGTTGCAACATTGGTGGATTCTCCCAGACCAAACCTGAGAGCGATTTCATCTTTGGGTATCTGTAACATTACTGAACAGAGCCTGCCGGTTGACACTCTAGCTCTCCATGTTCATGGTCATGGTCCTCTTCTCAGACTCTCTGTCGCTAATACAGTGTTACAGCTATTCTCAAACTAACAAACCATGTCGATGAACCTGCAAGGAAAAGATATGCAAGCCAAAATCGAAAAGCGTTTCTTATGAAAAAGAAATACAGGCCAATTCAAGTCAATTGAACCGTGCCATTTGTGCACAAATAGCTACAAATAAATGAAAATGTCAGCACATAAATTCAGCATTAGGTTCATGCTACACCTTAAGTAAATGTAAAGTAACTTTAAATGCATGGATACAAGTGTAACTGAGAACTGTATTATAAATACCAAAGCGAAAGCATTAGTACACATGCTATATAAATCTCCCTCGTTTCTAAAGCAAGTACATTGTAAAAGTGTAAAGATGGTTTATCAAATTTCTAAAGACTGCATTTCATTTAATAAAATTAAGGCTCCCAGTGTATATATGAATCTCTAATTCTACATTGAATGCACTTCACTACTAAATTCAAGTGCAACAATTCACATTAATAATGTTAGGATACTCAGAATATGTAGTGATAAATGCATGTATATATTGCGTATTTGTGACTCGTAAGGGGGGAGCCAAAATTACACTGCTCCATTACCCCCCCTGATGGCCCATCAAGCCATCATATCATGATAAAGATCTCTTATCAGATGGACCATTCTAAACCTCATGGGCTTCCTAAATGCTCATCTGGATTCCTCCAGATGCTTCTATGTCTGCTCTTCTCCTCTTTACCACACTCCTCGCTTGTGCACGTTTGTATTCATTATAAATTGCAAACAGGAATAATCTGCAAAGAGCAATTATCTATAGAAGCTTAAAGATACTTCCAACAATCCACTCCCTAAGTTCCCGAACCATCTGCCTACTGCAGAAAATCAATTTCCAATTGTTCCTCAAGCACATGTTGCCCTAACACCTTCAAATCGCCCTTCAGTCAATGATGCTTGTGATAAATTTCTTCAAGTCCTTACTTTTTTGCTCCGGGACACTCTCGCAGTAGCCGTGCACTTTATAAATCTTACCATTAATTAACTCTTTCAGGGATGTAACTAAAACAGTGTTGAACTTTTGACATCCATGTATCAACATATAGGGGTGTGCCCTAATGACACCACTATACCTGGGCCTGAAATAAGTTAAACATAAATATGGTATATTGTGGGTAAAGATCATACATATGTTAGATCCTCAATTAATACTTCAATTAGTCACTGGTATATAGGTGTGATTTTATAGTACATGATTTTTCTCATTGGTAGCGTAATAATCTTCACTCTTGGTACTGGTACCTGGAGTGCGCATTACATTTTTAGTAAACATCAAAGAAAACACAGAAAAAAGGAGCCATCCAATCTTGAATACACTAAATTGCTTTTTGGACTCATGTAAATGTAAATGTATTGCGATTTATATAGCGCACGTATCACCCGAAGGCATCAAGGCGCTTGCCTTGGGAACCCGTCCTGGTATTCTCCTGTGAGATAACCCCAGCAGGGTATCCACAAGGTGAAAGCCAGGCATCCCGCCGCGAGGGGCTGTAGTGGAGATTAAGCAAGCTAGATCTTGCTAGTCCAAGGACAGGATTATCCTCCATGTGAAACCATTTAAAGGAGGACTTCCTATGTGGACTGCACAGTAAATAAAGAGTGCAGCCACATTGTTCAAATCATCTGGAAGACTGAAGCTGGCAAATATCCCGTGCAGGCCCATTGTCGTTTTCCCTATGTTAGCCTGAGCCAACTGCAGTCTTCACTTTGCTTGGCCCACGTTGCACATGTATTTTACTTTGTGCCATGCTGTACTTTCACGCAGAACCTAATGAAGTTTTTGCACTCTGTACTTTCCTGAGATTTAGTCTGAACACAATAGACAAGGTCAAACAGCAATGCCCCTTGTTATTCTGTTTTGGACAGGCTTTCGCAAATTGACAAAACACACAAATACAGCTGTTGTTTGGGAACATGTACTCTTTGTCATATGAGTATGCACAGACATGCAAACACACAGACAAGATTGTGACGATACCTGAGATACAGAACCTTTATCTGTGCATGCTAAGATAGGGGGTCTGCTGCAAACACCCAGAGATCTTTTGATATATAATTACTTTGCTTCTGTAGAAGGGGAGGGAGTTCGCTTACCCTATCTTATACATTGACAGCTCCCTTTATGATTAATGGATTACTTACTATGCTGACCATATTTGTGTTAGGCATCTTCTTACTTATTGTGGCATGTATACTGCATACTAGAGTGCAATAGTTAAAATAAATATTTTAAACTTTTCTCACGTCTCTGTCTCTTATTGTGGACAAGTACGAGTGCAAGAGCAAAAGGGAGTGTTCTGTCACCGCAATACCTGAGAATATTAGGAATGTTAAGCTCTGGGGTGGTAATCACTTGTTCCTCTGTGAGTGAGTAGGATGGCAAGTGAGACACTATAGCTAGTCGGTCCAAGGTTCATGTCTACTAAGGTGGTCGGAAATCTCAGTCCCTGCCTACTAAGGATCTATGGTCCCAAGGCATACAGCCTGATTCATCATACTCCCGTTTTGCGAGCCCCTAATAGCGATTCATAGCGAATCGCTATTAAGGACTCGCAAAACGAGATTCATGTAGGAATATGCAAAAAAAATGCGATTCCTACTAATTCCTTATTTGCGATTAGCAAATTGCTAATCGCAAATAAGGAATAACTCCCCATTCATTCCTATGGGCCAAAAGGCCCATAGGAATGAATGGGGAGTATTCCTTATTTGCGATTAGCAAATAGCTAATCGCAAATAAGATAGCGATTGAAAGGGTGCCAGGGGTGTCCAAAGGACACCCTGTAGCACCCCTTAAATGCCAATATGAACAGGGGTTGCGCACACACATGTCCAAAGGGCATGTGTGTGTGCAACATGCAATTTAGAAAAATGCTTTTAAAAGCATTTTTCTGAGTTATCGCTATTTACCACGAGGTTTGACCTCGCGGTAAATAGCGGCCCGAAATTGCGATTTCGCAATTTTTAAATGGATGATGAATTGCATTTAAGGAATCTCAAATAGAGATTCCTTAAATGTAATCCATCGCAAATTTGCGAAAACGCAATTACCGATTTTTGCATTTGGGATGATGAATCCCAAATGCAAAAATCTCACTCGCAAAGGGCCAGATTCTCAGAATCTGGCCCTTTGCGAGCCCGGTGCCCAAAGTTTTCTCTAGTACTTATTTGGGGGGACCTCTGAATAGCACTTGCGCACGTGGTGTGGAAAATGTACCTCCTCAGTTTCCATGTCTGCACCTCCTTAATGCTGTTTTTTTCTCAAAGGTCCTGCTAAATCTACAACATCTTATGTGGAAAAGGGACGTGCACCGCCTGTATATTTGAAACTTTTACCGTGCTGGCATGGAAATCACTCCCCTCCTGGAGTGTATGTGTTAGAACTAACTAGTTGCACACCTATGAGCCCATAGGTGTATCTTCCATGGCACCAGTATCAATTGCTGTATTCTTACAGCTAAAGTTATAATCCAAAAAGAAGACTTCAAACGAAAGTTTATATTGTTCAAAATAAATTATATTTCGGATTTTTATCTTTGGTTCATAACGTGTAGCAACAGTCCTGTTTGTTCCAATGCATTTCGGTGATTACATACACCTTCATCAGGGAACGTCATCGTTGCTATAAAATATAATGCCGCTACTGCGTGTGGGTTCCTGCTGCTGTTTGCGTCCTCACTGATTGTGAAAACTCCAACTGACGCCGCTTCCCTGCGTCAGAACTGTTGCTACACGTTATGAACCAAAGATAAAAATACGAAATATAATTTATTTTGAACAATATAAACTTTCGTTTGAAGTCTTCTTTTTGGATTATAACTTTAGCTGTAAGAATACAGCAATTGATACTGGTGCCATGGAAGATACACCTATGGGCTCATAGGTGTGCAACTAGTTAAATCTACAACATCCTCAGAAAACTTTGAAAAAGCAATATCACATGTTTAAAAACATACAACTAATTTACTGAAGTGAACTTGTAATAAGACATTAGGGAATGAAATAACTGATGAATTTGGGGTCCCCCCTAACCTAGGGGGAGGACCAAGCAGATGCCTTGAACTCAAAGAGCATAAGCAAAAAGCACATGTTGTTGAACTTCAGTGGTGGTCCGATCCTCTTAGGACCACCCCAAGCACAGTTATTGGCAAAAAAACAATCCCAATCAAAGGCCCTGCAAAGCATTATGGGACGAGATTAGCAGTGGACAGTGAATATTATAGTGTCCAATATCAAAATAATTCTACAAAGAGCTGCAGTTCACCTAGTTGTTACTAGATGTCCCTCATGAGTCAAATTCAAAGCATTGAAATTATTCTTACATCAAGCTGCAGTTCCACTAGTCGTTACTAGATGTTCCTCACGAGTGAAATGCAAAACCATTGAAACCCTTTCATCAAGAATTTGCATTTGACTAAAGGGCTCCCAGCTGGAGCGGAGCCCTTCAACACGCCCGCAGGTTGATACCGATAGCACCAGCAAGCGCTAAAGTGGGTAAACATATGGCAACAAGCGCAACCTGAAAGGAATACATAATTGCGCACAGACTGAACACAATTATTCAACCTAGCGCGATATAAGCGCAAACATAATTGCAATATTGTCCAAGGCAATTTAACAGTCAAATGAGACATACATCACAATATAGTGTTCTGAGCACTTAACTTACTGCATGAGCAGCAAAGAAAGAGGAGCAGAAACAGGATGCAGTGGCTCTTATAGGGCTGTACATGATGTGATGTATTACGAGCATCATGGGAAATGTAGTTTTATTTGCATTCAAAACGATTTTCATTGGCTGCTGTGAGTAGCAAAGAAAAGATAGAGAAGCATAATCCGAAGCCTCCAGTCCTGTGATAGTTTCTTCTGCGACAACCTGCTTGTAAGGAAGTCTTTGATGGTTAAAGTGCGTCTCCGACAACCTGATTGTAAGAAAATCTTTGATGGTTTAAAACATTTTAACAGGCGCAACGTAACCTACACTAGGGTGACCAACTGGCATAGGGACAAATTTAGAACAGTGAGTGTACAAATTCAGGACAAAATTCAGGACAGTAGGTAAAAATTCAGGACAAAAGTTCAGGAAAGAAGGTACGTTTTACAGACACATCAGAGGAGGTCGCACAATAGTACATAAGTAAGTAAATAGACAAACAACGCAAGTTGACGTCAAAATAAGTTTATATTAGGTTGAGACAACTGTACACTTCACTTTCTGTCCCTGCTTTTGGCTACTTTGTCACCTTCTAGCCCCCTTCCACAGCTGCATTTTGCTGCTGTGTTTATTTGTTATTCTGTCTTATGCTGAGCTGAGAGCCACAGATCAAAGTCAGAAAGTTTTTGGGGACATAGCAATAAGCGGCAGCGATAATTACCGCTGGCCGCTCTTGGCGTGAGGATTTTCAATCCCGGCTATCACAGATCATTATAGCCATGCTAGCACTGTCTTAACAACGCATAGCGCAATGGCAATAATTATTCCAGTGATAGCAATGTTTTCCATGGAATACCGCTGGTTTTCCAGCGACGTTCCATGGAAAATGGCGATATCCTTGGTGATAGGGCCTGTGGTCTTAGCCAATCCACCCCCCATGTTAGGTTTGCCTTAGTCAGGAATTTAACAGACGTTAAATTCCTGCGATAAGGCATACTTAATGTGATTTTAAATATCGCTAACCCTCGTTGTTAATATGACGAAGCTGGGTTAGTGATTTTTCCCAAGGGAGTGTTGTCAGGCACACCTCCTTTGCATCTCATTAGCGATGCGATGTGACGCGTGCTGACAAGGGGCGCTAATGCAAGGATGCACGCTCTAGCGTGTCCTTGTTGATAATGCGAAAATATTATCGCCGCTTTTCGCCCGAAAACAGGCTATAAAGCGGCGATAATATTAGCGCTGCGACCTTTCTTCCATTGCACGCATTGCTGGATAGATTTTACCCTATTTGTATATCCCTGGGCATATTGCTTTTAAATTGCGCTGCTTGCAATCGCGCTGTTGTTTTCCTTGCCTAATCTTCAGTCGCTTGTCACTACAGCAACTAGGGGCATAGTTAGGCTTACCTGCACAATAATTGTGTCCTCACTCGCATTTTGCGGGACTTAAGTAGTAGGGTCGTGGTGCTCCGTCCGCCATCTTGGGTGGGTGTTGACGCTTGGGCCAGTCTCAGGCGCCATATTGGTCGGGTCTAGAGGCTCTAGCAGCCGGAAGCCCGCGCATTGGAGAGCTTATTTAAGCTGATCTCTCAACACGCTCTACAAACCTTTCTTCCATCGTGCGCATTGCTGGACAGATTTTAACCCTATTTGTATATCCCTGGGCATATTGCTTTTAAATTGCGCTGCTTGCAATCGCGCTGTTGTGTTCCTTGCCTAATCTTCAGTCGCTTGTCACTACAGCAACTAGTGGCATAGTTAGGCTTACCTGCACAATAATTGTGTCCTCACTTGCATTTTGCGGGACTTAAGTAGTAGGGTCGTGGTGCTCCGTCCTCCATCTTGGGTGGGTGTTGACGCTTGGGCCACTCTCAGGCGCCATATTGGTCGGGTCTAGAGGCTCTAGCAGCCGGAAGCCCGCGCATTGGAGAGCTTATTTAAGCTGCTCTCTCAACACGCTCTACAGACCTTTCTTCCATCGCGCGCATTGCTGGACAGATTTTAACCCTATTTGTATATCCCTGGGCATATTGCTTTTAAATTGCGCTGCTTGCAATCGCGCTGTTGTTTTCCTTGCCTAATCTTCAGTCGCTTGTCACTACAGCAACTAGGGGCATAGTTAGGCTTACCTGCACAATAATTGTGTCCTCACTCGCATTTTGCGGGACTTAAGTAGTAAGGTCGTGGTGCTCCGTCCGCCATCGTGGGTGGGTGTTGACGCTTGGGCCACTCTCAGGCGCCATATTGGTCGGGTCTAGAGGCTCTAGCAGCCGGAAGCCCGCGCGGCGTTATACTATAAATAGATATGGGCAAGTAGGCGCGCAGCGGGTGCGCGCAGCGGACGCGCCGTAGACGTGCCGGTGGTGCGCCAGAGGTAAGCCCGTTTGCGCTCGTTCGCGTCCCCGGTGCTCCCGGCGTGCTTGCTACCTCTCATGTGACAGATCCTAGTGAAGACTCTTATGATCCTGCATGCCTTACTGCGGATGGTATGCAATGTTTGTCTATTTCATCTTCTCATAGGATTCTTTCCTGTGGCCTGCCGAATGTTCGCTCTCTCGTCAAGCATTATGCTGAGATTGCTCTTCTAATAGAGTCTTCACATTTGGACATATTATTTGTGAATGAAACTTGGGCTTTGGCGGACTGTGGGATGGAACTAGGTTGGGCTTGCCTACCGGGCTACCTCATAAGACACACTCCCCGAGCTTCTGGTATGGGGGGCGGAGTAGGTTACATTTTCAGAGACTCAATCACCCTTTCGGAACTGGTGGTAAAAGAGGTGTTAGGGTTCCAGCTCATGGGCTTCTCTATCACGGCCCAGGGCGGTACCTTGATAGCAGGCCTTCTATGCTACAGACCTCCCTCTTCGACCACAACAGCCCTTCAGTCATTGGTCGATTTGATCTATGACCTTTCAAACTCCCATACTAAATTTTCTGTATTGAGTGATTTTAATCTCTGGCCCGCTGGCCCTCAAGATCTGGCCTATAGGGAACTTTGCCAAGCGTGTAGCAATATTCAACTTACACAGCTGGTCTTGTCACACACTCATGCCAAGGGGCACACTTTAGACCTGGTATTTGCTGAGAAGGAACGGGTTGTAGTGAAAGAGGTCGTGGATCAGTGCTGGACCGATCATTCATTGATCAATATGTCTATTGTTTTGCCCGCTTCGTTGAAATCAAGTTACCCAGGGGGCACTAAGTTTAATCGACAATGGTCTCGGCTTCTTAGGGAGCCGATTTGACCCACTCTATTGCCCAGGACTTTTCTGGTGGAGGATAGTGTGGACAAGAGCTATGCTGTCCTTTGCCAGCATATCTTGACATCTTTGGATGAGTTGGCCCCTTTGCGAAGGGTGAGGGACAGACCTAGAGGAGCCAACGCTTGGTTCACTGATGATCTTGGACAGCACAAGCTCCGTTGCAAACAGGCGGAGCGTACCTGGAGGAGAGGGTATAAGGAGTTGGATAGGGCAGCATATAAAGCGGCCCTACAGGTATATAAGACCCAGCTAAGAAGCGCGAAAGCAAAGTTCTTAGAAGACACCTTGGCGAAGGCCTCTAATAAATCGCAGACTTTATTCAAGCTGGTTAACAATCTATCTAACCCGTCCTGTACAGTACCAGCCATTCCGGCTTCCCAGGAACTTTGTGATTCTTTGGCCCTCGCGTTTGAGGAGAAAATTAGGACCATTCTGAAAGTACTTTCAGTACCTGGACAGTCTTCGCCGTCTTTATCCCTCCCCTTGGAATCCCCCTGCCACTCGGTACCCGTATGGGATAACAACAAGGTAAATTCCTCTCAGATGTCTTGTTTTCCTATTCCCTCGTTAGAGGAATTCTGTGTCCTGGCCAATGGCGTATCCTCAGGTTCACCACTTGATCCAATGCCTAATAAGATCTGGAAGGCATTCCAAGATGAGTTGTTTCCTCCACTCCATTCCATCTGCTGCCAGTCATTGACTACAGCGTCAGTCCCAGACAGTTGGAAGTTGGCAATAGTAACTCCATTGCTAAAAAAGGCTTCTCTAGACCCTCTATGCTCGGCCAACTATAGACCAATCTCGCTTTTACCATTTGCGATAAAAATTCTCGAGAGGTGGGTCACGAGAGCCTTGTCCAACTTCCTGGAAACAAATTCCTGTCTGGATGCAGCCCAATTTGGCTTCAGACCGGCCCACGGCACCGAGACCTCATTGATTACCGTGTTGGACGATCTATGAACACGTGTCGACAGGGGTAAGTCCGCATTTTTAGTGCTGCTTGACATGTCGGCTGCTTTCGACTCGGTGGACCATGCGGTTCTTCTGGGCCGTCTTCAAAGCGTGGGAGTAAACGGTCTGGCCCCAAGTTGGCTAACATCTTATCTCTGCAACAGACAACAAGCTGTGGCGTTACCATTTTTCCGATCAGCCACACGACAGGTGAATCAAGGTGTGCCCCAAGGGTCGGCGGTCAGCCCGATCCTTTTTAACTTATATCTCCGACCCCTGGTAGACCTGATCAAGTCATTTGGCATATCTGTCATCAATTATGCCGATGACACTCAACTGATTTTTTCATTTGAGGGCACCGAGATAGTTTCGAGGGACACCTTTCACCGCTGTATGTCGGCTACAGCAGAATGGCTGCGACCTAACTCACTCCAATTTAATGGGTCGAAAACGGAAGTACTCCATTGTTCCCTAGACCGTCTCCCTCGCGCGCTACTGGATGACTTTTGGCCAACCTCTATTCCGGGCTCGGTGGAAGCCGCAGAATCGGCTCGTAATTTAGGAGTTCTGTTCGAACCCAATTTACAGCTCGATGCCTCTGTAAATAGGACTGCAGCGACCTGCATGGGCCTGCTTCGTGCCCTACGTAAGATCCTACCAATACTTCCCCGGGGAGCCAGAGCAGAGGTAGTGCAGAGTTCTATCCTCAGTAGGTTAGACTACTGCAACGCACTACTTCTGGGAGCTCCTAAGATCCTGATCCTAAAGTTGCAGAGGATCCAAAACATGGCTGCTAAATTGGCTCTATCTCGACCACGATCTGCTTCTTCATCTGCAGCACTAGCCGATCTGCATTGGCTACCGGTCCAGCAGAGGATTGCCTTCAAGGCTTTATGCCTTGTATTTAGGGCTCTGCATGGACTAGGACCAATACCACTCAAAAATCTTTTTTCTTGGTATCAAGCTGCCAGATCTTTGAGATCCTCCTCGGCATTCCTGGTGAGGATTCCCAGGATTAATAGAGTGAGGATGGGCGGCCGTGCTTTTGGTTTCACGGCCGCCACATTATGGAATACTTTACCTCTGTTATTTAGGAGTAGCCAAGATCTGCCCTCTTTCAAAAGGGATCTTAAGACCCATCTGTTCCCAAGAGCAATGTAATACACCTCACCTGATGGTTAGACACGGTCTCAGCGCCAGGATACCCTTATCGGGTGACAGCCGCGCTTAATAAGCATTAAATACATACATTGTCAACATGCCCCTTGGTTCTATTGTGAAGCGCTCTGCCACCTTTGGGTAGGGTTCGCCCTATAAAAAATGTCATTAAATAAAATAACTTAAATAAAATAAATAAATAAAGGGCCAAGAAACACTTTTATCTGACCCTGTGACACCCCCACTTAAGCAGATATAGCAGGTGCTTCACTACGCCTTTGGCCCATTGTCCTTCTTTATGTGATTACTAGCAGCCCGTCCCGACGTTGTCCGGGTATGAATTGCTGCCGGCCAGTAGTATATCGTTTTGTAGGATTTCGTTTTGATAGCAGTTCTTATCTGTGACAGGCCTGTGAAACGCTCCGATTCACCGTGCACTGCTGATGCACATAAGAGTGCGCATTCAGTAGTGTGTGAACTCGAGTTTCCTTACTTTATTTTTCCTTGCAATATTATATATCGCAAACTCGACAACATGGCATGAGCACAATTTACGTTACAGAAGAACACATTAATTTGTGGTAGGCAAGGGGAGACAAAGCCTGGAATCACAGGATGTTGACCTGATGCCGAGATTCAAACGTAGCTCACCAGCGCTAAAGTTCGCAATTCTAGAACTTGTGGCGGGAGGTGTGTCTAAAAGTGTATGTCGGTGCTGGCCATCAATGAGAGAGACCTGTGCATTTTTCAAATCGGTGGTGAAAAAATATGAGTATGTTGCTGGAGATGTGGGCCGCCGTGCCACCAATGTACTTACCGGAGGAGGGTAAACACCCTTTATTCCGCAACTTTCTTTCCGCAGACCATCACACTGCATACTTTCATTATGAAAGTACCATGACTCCGCAATGCCATTATAACGCATGGCATTATATTTTATATGCTTTAACCACGAAATTTGTTGTAAATGCATAAATGGTAAAAGCATATTTTATTTTTAATGTTTGGATCAGGTAAGTATGGGTATAGGGGTGTATGTTTTTGGGGTACTGAGGTATATGTTTTGGGGTGTTTGGGTATTTTAAGGGTTCAGATATAGTTTTGGGTTATGGGGTACAGGGTAGTTTTAGCGTTTAGGGATCGGTATGGGTTTTGGGGGACAGGCGTATTTTTAGGGTTCAGGGCTAGGTTTGGGTTTTGGGGTATAGGGGTATTTTTAGGGTTCAGGGGTAGTTTTGGGTTTTGGGGTACAGGGGTATTTTAGGGGTTCAGGGCTAGGTTTGGGTTTTGGGGTACAGGGGTATATTTAGGGTTCAGGGCTAGGTTTGGGTTTTGGGGTACAGGGGTATTTTAGGGTTCAGAGGTAGGTTTGGGTTTTGGGGTACAGGGTTATTTTTATGGTTCAGGGCTAGGTTTGGGTTTTGGGGTGCAGGGGTATTTTTAGGGTTCAGGGGTAGGTTTGGGTTTTGTGGTACAGGGGTATTTTAAGGGTTCAGGGCTAGGTTTGGGTTATGGGGTACAGGGGTATTTTAGGGTTCAGGGGTAGGTTTGGTTTTTGGGGTATTTTTAGGATTTAGGTATAGGTTTGGGTTTTGGGGTACAGGGTATATTTATAGGGTTAAGATGGGTTAGTGTTTAAGGGTGTTGGGGTATTTTAAGGAGTAAGGGTGGGTTTTGATTATGGGGTGCAGGGGTATTTAAAGGGAGCAGGGTGGACACACGGAGCTGGAATGTACAGAACCTGGGAAGAAAAAACAATGAAATATATGACACAACACGCGCCTCGCGCACGCCCACACCGCCAGCACACAATATGAGACATGGCATGAATGGCAAATTGTAAAAACAACAGTTGATGGACATAATGCAGAACAATGCCATATATTCACCCCAATAGAGAGATCTTGGCCTAATCCATCATTATTTGCACTCCACACCCCACCAGTTCAGACACAGCCATGATCAAGTCTGCCTTGACCCTGTGCCTCTTGGAAACATTCCTGGTCAAACTGCCAAACCATTTCTTTCACCAATTTCTGGCTATCAGCTGTTTTCAGCCAGGATAGCTTGACTCCAGTCGTGTGGAGAGCATGGGACTCACGTCTCAGCATACCAATCCCACTCGGGGTGACAAATGCAAAAACAACAGTAGATGGACAGAATGCAGAACAATGTCATACATTCACCCCAGTACAGAGATCTGGGCCTAAATACATCGTTTTTTTGCAATCCACACCACCCCAGTTGAGACATGGCCATATGCAAATCAGCCTTGACCCTGTGCCTCATGGGAACAGTCCAGCCCGAAGGGCGGAACGTACCACACGCCCCCAGCATTTGTCACGCCCCCCCAGCACAAGCCCACAGCACAACACAGACACGCCCACAAGGGACTACTTTGTTGGCACGGTTCTTTTACTTTTTAAATGTATATGGTGGGCGTCTGCCTAGCCTATGTCCTTCTGCTGCAACTGCCCTTTCCAACGCTGTATTGGGTGTTGCGATTGGTGGTGTACTCTTCGAGTTTACCTGACTCAACGGACACAGTTCTCTCTTTATAATAGTAGTATAGACTAGCAGCCCGTCCCGACGTTGTCCAGGTATGAATTGCTGCCGGCCAGGTGTATATTGTTTTGCACGATTTCGTTTTGATAGCATTTCTTATCTCTGACAGGCCTGTGAAACCCTCCGATTCACAGTGCACTGCTGATGCACTTAAGAGTGCGCATTCAGTAGTGTGTGCACTCGAGTTTCCCTACTTTATTTTTCCTTGCAATATTCTATAGCGCGAACTCGACAACATGGCATGAGCACAATTTACATTACAGAAGAACACATTAATTTGTGGTAGGCACGGGGAGACAAAGCAATTTGCCTGGAATCACAGGATGTTGACCTGATGCCGAGATTCGAACGTAGCTCCCCAGCTCTAAAGTTCGCAATTCTAGAACTTGTGGTGGAAGGTGTGTCTAAAAGTGTATGTCGGTGCTGGCCATCAATGAGAGAAACTGTGCATTTTTCAAATCAGTGGAGAAAAAATATGAGTATGTTGCTGGAGATGGGGGCCGCCGTGCCACCAATGTACTTACCGGAGGAGGGTAAACACCCATTATTCCGCAACTTTCTTTCCGCAGACCATCACTCTGCAAACTTTCAATATGAAAGTACCATGACTCCGCAATGCCATTATAACGCATGGCATTACATTTTATATTCTTTAACCACGCATACATTTACAACGAAATTCGTTGTAAATGCATGAATGGTAAAAGCGTGTTTTATTTTTAATGTTTGGATAAGGTAAGTATGGGTATAGGGGTGTATGTTTTTGGGGTACTGAGGTATATGTTTTGGGGTGTTTGGGTATTTTAAGGATTCAGATATAGTTTTGGGTTATGGGGTACAGGGGTAGTTTTAGCGTTTAGGGATAGGTATGGGTTTTGGGGTACAGGCGTATTTTTAGGGTTCAGGGCTAGGTTTGGGTTTTGGGGTATAGGGGTATTTTTAGGGTTCTGGGGTAGTTTTGGGTTTTGGGGTACAGGGGTATATTTAGGGTTCAGGGCTAGGTTTGGGTTTTGGGGTACAGGGGTATTTTAGGGTTCAGAGGTAGGTTTGGGTTTTGGGGTACAGGGTTATTTTTATAGTTCAGGGCTAGGTTCGTCTTTTGGGGTGCAGGGGTATTTTTAGGGTTCAGGGGTAGGTTTGGGTTTTGTGGTACAGGGGTATTTTAGGGTTCAGGGGTAGGTTTGGTTTTTGGGGTATTTGTAGGATTTAGTTATAGGTTTGGGTTTTGGGGTACACGGTATATTTATAGTGTGGGTGTTGGGGTATTTTAAGGAGTAAGGGTGGGTTTTGATTATGGGGTGCAGGGGTATTTAAAGGGAGCAAGGTGGACATGCGGAGCTGGAATGTACAGAACCTGGGCAGAAAAAACAATGAAATATTTGACACAACGCGCCCCGCGCACGCCCACACCCCCAGCACACAATCTGAGACATAGCAACAAGGGCAGAATGTAAAAACAACAGTTGATGGACAGCATGCCGAACAATGCCGTTAATTCACCCCAATAGAAAGATCTCGGCCTAATCCATCATTTTTTTTGCACTCCACGCACCCGCAGTTCAGACACAACCATGAGCAAGTATGCCTGGACCCTGTGCCTTGTGGAAGCATTCCAAGTCGAACTGTCAAGCCATTTCTTTCACCAATTTCTGGCTATCAGCTGTCTTCAGCCAGGTTAGCTTGAGTCCAGTGGTGTGGAGAGCATGGGACTCACGTCTCAGCATACCCATCCCACTCGGGGTGACAAATGCAAAAACAACAGTTGATGGACAGAATGCAGAACAATGTCATACATTCACCCCAGTACAGAGATCTGGGCCTAAATCCATAGTTTTTTTGCACTCCACACCACCCCAGACATGGCCATATGCAAATCAGCCTTGACCCTGTGCCTCATGGGAACAGTCCAGCCCGAAGGGCGGAACATACCACACGCCCCCAGCATTTGTCACCCCCCCCCCCCCCAGCACAAGCCCACAGCACAACACAGACACGCCCACAGGGGACTACTTTGCTGGCACGGTTCTTTTACTTTTTAAATGTATATGGTGGGCGTCTGCCTAGCCTATGTCCTTCTGCTGCAACTGCCCTTTCCAACGCTGTATTGGGTGTTGCGATTGGTGGTGTACTTTTCGAGTTTACCTTGCTCAAAGGACACAGTTCTCGCTTTATAATAGTAGTATAGACTAGCAGCCCGTCCCGACGTTGTCCGGGTATGAATTGCTGCCGGCCAGTAGTATATTGTTTTGTAGGATTTCGTTTTGATAGTATTTCTTATCTGTGACAGGCCTGTGAAACGCTCCGATTCACAGTGCACTGCTGATGCACTTAAGAGTGCGCATTCAGTAGTGTGTGAACTCGAGTTTCCCTACTTTATTTTTCCTTGCAATATTATATAGCGCGAACTCGACAACATGGCATGAGCACAATTTACATTACAGAAGAACACATTAATTTGTGGTAGGCACGGGGAGACAAAGCAATTTGCCTGGAATCACAGGATGTTGACCTGATGCAGAGATTCGAACGTAGCTCCCCAGCTCTAAAGTTTGCAATTCTAGAACTTGTGGCGGGAGGTGTGTCTAAAAGTGTATGTCGGTGCTGGCCGTCAATGAGAGAAACTGTGCATTTTTCAAATCGGTGGTGAAAAAATATGAGTATGTTGCTGGAGATGTGGGCCGCCGTGACACCAATGTACTTACCGGGGGAGGGTAAACACCCATTATTCTGCAACTTTCTTTCCGCAGACCATCACTCTGCATACTTTCATTATGAAAGTACCATGACTACGCAATGCCATTATAACGCATGGCATTACATTTTATATGCTTTAACCACGCATACATTTACAATGAAATTCATTGTAAATGCATGAATGGTAAAAGCATATTATATTTTTAATGTTTGGATAAGGTAAGTATGGGTATAGGGGTGTATGTTTTTGGGGTACTGATGTATATGTTTTGGGGTGTTTGGGTATTTTAAGGGTTCAGATATAGTTTTGGGTTATGGGGTACAGGGGTAGTTTTAGCGTTTAGGGATAGGTATGGGTTTTGGGGTACAGGCATATTTTTAGGGTTCAGGGCTAGGTTTGGGTTGTGGGGTATAGGGGTATTTTTAGGGTTCAGGGGTAGTTTTGGGTTTTGGGGTACAGGGGTATTTTAGGGGTTCAGGGCTAGGTTTGGGTTTTGGGGTACAGGGGTATATTTAGGTTTCAGGGCTAGGTTTGGGTTTTGGGGTACAGGGGTATTTTAGGGTTCAGGGGTAGGTTTGGGTTTTGGGGTACAGGGTTATTTTTATGGTTCAGGGCTAGGTTTGGGTTTGGGGTGCAGGGGTATTTTTAGGGTTCAGGGGTAGGTTTTGGTATTGTGGTACAGGGGCATTTTAAGGGTTCAGGGCTAGGTTTGGGTTATGGGGTACAGGGGTATTTTAGGGTTCAGGGGTAGGTTTGGTTTTTGGGGTATTTTTAGGATTTAGGTATAGGTTTGGGTCTTGGGGTACAGGGTATATTTATAGGGTTAAGATGGGTTAGTGTTTAAGGGTGTTGGTGTATTTTAAGGGTTAAGGGTGGGTTTTGATTATGGGGTGCAGGGGCATTTAAAGGGAGCAGGGTGGACACGCGGAGCTGGAATGTACAGAACCTGGGAAGAAAAAACAATGAAATATTTGACACAACGCGCGCCCCGCACACGCCCAGCACACAACATGAGACATGGCAGGAAGGGCAGAATGTAAAAACAACAGTTGATGGACAGAATGCAGAACAATGCCATAAATTCACCCCAATAGAGAGATCTTGGCCTAATCCATCATTTTTTTTGCACTCCACGCGCCCCCCCAAGTTCAGACACAGCCATGAGCAAATCTGCCTTGACCCTGTGCCTCATGGAAACAGACCCTGTGCCTCATGGAAACATTCCAGGTCAAACTGCCTAGCTATTTCTTTCACCAATTTCTGGATATTCACGTCTCATCATACCCATCCCGCTCGGGGTGACAAATGCAAAAACAACTGTTGATGGACAGAATGCAGAACAATGTCATACATTCACCCCAGTACAGAGATCTGGGCCTAAATCCATTGTTTTTTTGCACTCCACACCACCCCAGTTCAGACATGGCCATATGCAAATCAGCCTTGACCCTGTGCCTCATGGGAACAGTCCAGCCCGAAGGGCGGAGCGTACCACACGCCCCCAGCATTTGTCACGCCCCCCCCAGCACAAGCCCACAGCACAACACAGACACGCCCACAAGGGACTACTTTGCTGGCACGGTACTTTTACTTTTTAAATGTATATGGTGGGCGTCTGCCTAGCCTATGTCCTTCTGCCGCAACTGCCCTTTCCAACGTTGTATTGGGTATTGCAATTGGTGGTGTACTTTTCGAGTTTACCTGGCTCAAAGGACACAGTTCTCTCTTTATATTAGTAGTATAGATTAGTATATTAGTATAATTACCTGACCCTGTGACACCCGCACTTAAGCAGATATAGCAGGTGCTTCACTCCGCCTTTGGCCCATTGTCCTTCTTTATGTGATTATCATCCACAGTCAGAATGACAATGGGTCTTTGCACAGACTGAGCGAGGTGGGGGAGGGGCTGCTGCAGCCTCGTGTGTTCAAAAGAGAAGAGCACAGCTTGCTGCCATCCCCAAAATTGGGGACAAAAGGCGCCCTTGAAAGAAATCCTCAAGGATAAAAGACAAAAGGCCCAAATACCGGCAGTCCGTGAAATTTACGAACGATTGGTTACACGAACTTGGGGGCATATTAGCAAGGGAGTGCAATGAATTTCTCAAATCACGCTCAGGGCATATTTTTCATCGCCGTCTATCGCACACACCTATCACGGAGATAGCGCGTTATAACCTTAGAATCCACCTTAGGCTATAAAAAGATCGCTTTATAATAAGGCCCAAAGACTTAGAGCCTCATTTATAAAAAGTGACGCCCTCCTGGCAACACCACTGATGCTTCAAATTTACAGTATGACTCATCATACTGACGGCAACTCCAGCGATGTGTTCTGCTGAGAAACTGCCCGCCCCTGCATACTTTATACCTGAAAGTAATGTAGCACAGGAGGATAAAACTATAGAGGACATGTTCCACAGGACCTCGAACATATGGTCACTTATATAACTGTAGAATGAGATCTTCGTATTTGCAAAGATCTTCCAAAAATTGCACCTCCTTAATTTCAGACTTTTTTTTTTTTTTGTAAAAATATACTTTATTTAAAATTATTTGTCAGGTTTACATTTTAAGCAGTCCCTTATATTTGGGTGCTGTACATTTAACCATTCTCAAAGGAGCGCATCAGGCTATCTTTGGTGGTTTTCCATCAAGATTTCTCATTTTACCCATCCAGACCAACTCCTGATTTTCCAGGTTTCCTTTGCCCACTCTTGTCCAAATCTATGGGTGTCTATACACATGTAAGAGAACATTTTAGTAAAAACAAGTTTTTGGCTGAATTACAAGAAGAAGGATAAATAAGTATGCACCTTACATTGTATACTTCACTCTGCTATAATTAAGACATTTATGAATGTTAGGGCGGGTAACTGTCCGGGTTTGACACTATATGTTGGAGGGAAAAGCACGTGTATGTTATGCATCAAAGTAATAGAATAAACTCTAATTAACAAGAAATGCATTCTGTTTTAGGTCGGGTATATATTTGCAATGCATTGTGGGTAGCCGGATGTTCATTCAGATTCTTTCACCCCCGATTTCTGGTAAACCCTGTTTGAAGGCGTCGTTGAAGACAAAACAATAAAATAAAACAGGCAGGCCCATTTTACTAATCTTTATCTTGCTTCAGTCATACGCTGTCCACATACAGCGTGGAGTCTGACTGGAACAGGACCTGTAGCAGCCTCGACCCTGCTACCCCCGTCCATGTATGTTACAATGTGGTGCCTGGCTGATGTGATTACGGACCCCTAGTGACGGTCCTTGGTACTGCACCCCTGGTGTCTATCGATGAGCCTGGATGATGTGATAATGGATCTCTAGTGACGGTAAGTGGTACTGCACCCCTGGTGTCTATCGATTAGCCTGGATGATGTGATAATGGACGCCTAGTGACGGTCCGTGGTACTGCACCCCTGGTGTCTATTCAATGAGGTGCCTGGCTGTCTTGATTAGGGATCAACACAATGGATGTTCCTAAACAAGAGAAAATTCTGCAACTTTTTCTAGTTGAGGTAAGATGTGTCTAGGCTAGAGTCAGTGGGATTGAAATAGAGATAGGGGAATTCCTCCTTTTGAAATTGGTACCCTCAGACACCCTTACGGGTGTCATGCTTCATCATCGGGCGTTGCTCCTCATGGGGGTGCCGCTGCAGTCCCCCACGGGCCCCGCGAGAGGGCTCTATGTCTGAGTATTTTATAGGAGGTGCCGCAGGTGTGCCTGTGGGTGTGTGGGCCTCGTGAAAAAGTGTGTGAGTCAAAATAAAATTACCTCGCCGGAACCCTGACCCAATTTTATTCTAAGGTCCGGAAAATAAATTAAAATCAAAGAGTACTGGAGCCTATCCTAGAAACAAATATGTAGTAGGGATAGGTATGTTCCCACTGCTCTCAGTTCGGTCAAGTGATGTGAAGGTGCAATAGGGTCAACACGTTTTCGCATCAAGTGGGTCCCTAGTGGATCCGCAGTGCGCTTCGCCAGGACCTTGAAAGTGAATATAAAACTGTGGGAGTCACGGAAACACGCCTTGTACTCCCACCATACCCAAATGTAATGTCAAATACGTCTACCTAAGATCCATAAGGGGACGACACCGCCACTGGGACGCCCAGTTGTGTCCGGCATTGATTCTTTTCTGGAACCACTCAGCAAGTTCTGTGATTTTTATCTGCGCCCCCTAATGACTAAAACACCTACATACCTCAGGGACACCACAGAGCTTTTGAACCTGATTGAAAATTTTGCAGAACCAGCATTAATTAACTATCTAGTGACTCTGGACATAGAGTCGCTTTATACAAATATTCCCTAGGACTCGACACTTGCAGTTCTAGAACATGCCTTGCAGAGTGTTGACCCATGGCCATATGAAACCCCCATCACATTTATTTGTGACTGTGCCTCTCTAGCTCTCAAAGAGGTCTACCAATTTCAAAAGGAGGAAGTTCCCTATCACTAACTCTAGCTCTAGACACATCTTATCTCAACTAGAAAACGTTGCAGAATGTTCTCTTGTTTAGGAACAGCTGCCATCCATTGTGTTGACATTTAATCTTGGGAGCACTGGTACTGGACCTTCTCTTTTTCCTATAATTGCTCCCTGTTCCTCCCTTTTGTAATGTGTTACTAATGAGTACGGCAAGCAGCCGTGGGACACTATTTTCTATTTTCTTCTTCTAGATTCACTTTTTCTCACCTGTTAGTGCCCATTAGACATTCCTTAGTGGGTTCCATTCAGATACACTTACAACATGGACAATCCAGGCCTCAGCTTTGATGATGTCATAGAGGCAGAAATACTAAGGGCATTGATAGAGCACGCAGGTCACCCGACTCACAGGTTTACCAATTTTACATCAAGGCCCGGAGGCCAATATTATGCACTATACCTTTATTACCACTCAGGCAGCAGCAACAAAAAAACATAGAATTAGAACCCAAAACACATTCTAGAACTCTGAACATGTATAATCTCATAGAACCTGCAGCCATCTTCCTCTTTTGTTGCTGCTCAGGCATGATGGCTGCAGGTTCTATGAGATTATACATGTTCAGAGTTCTAGAATGTGTTTTGGGTTCTAATTCTATGTTTTTTTGTTGCTGCTGCCTGAGTGGTAATAAAGGTATAGTGCATAATATTAGCCTCTGTGCCTTTATTAAAATCATGATTTTCTACTCATTACCAAATGTTGAAAATCTGCATTTTACACGCACTGGGCCCTAGGCGTGCACATAATGACAGTGAATTTTCATGAATCGGGTGAGTTTACACGCTACTATCAGTAATTCAAGGGGTGGTTTTCTTACCACTACTACCAATGTACCTGACTTACCACAGGCACATTTCTCCTGATGGATCAGGAGCTATCAGAGGACATGCAATAAGAATCTAGCTATGCCTTGTACATTTAATAACATTTAATAGTTAAAAGGACCACAGACACCTGAAGAGTTTTCAAAACGTTATATGAAGAAATTTTAGAATGGTGATACCATGAGTATGAGGCAGATACAGATTAATACATCAATAATTAAAAGCAAAACCACCATGTAACTATGAATAAGAGCAAGCACCATTTAGTGCTAGGGAAAACTACAGGGTAAGGGAAACAGGGAACATGCTAATCAGTTTGGGCTTAGACTAATGCAGGTACTATGAGGATGACCTAATAAGTGCACTACTAAATGTAAGCTAATTCCTAACCTTATGCTAACTTTGCTAATCTTCAAGGCGCAAGAACTAAAGGAAGGGGAAAATTGGAACACGCTGAATAAGTAGTTACTTCAATAAAATCCTACAAGTAGGGGAAGAAGTGGAACATAACTAATAACAAAGCATGTAAACTAGTTTCAGTATGTGATAGGAAAATCTCACAGGCAAGTGCGCTTTATTAAAAGAGGAGGAAAGGAGAGTATAGGTAGACGAACACCCACAGTTTATATTTACCTAGGACGGGAAACGAAAACCAACACTGGCCACGGGTTAGCTTGGGAAGAAGACAGGGACAAGGACCCTCAAGGATTCAGACTGCCAGTAGGCGAGCAAGTACAGCTCATGGACAATCAGGACAGGATACCCCTCTGGATTTGGGTCAGGACTGGGCTCACCAAAGGGCACGACCAACACCTGCAGCTTCGGATGCAACGCCTGCGCTACCCCTCTCTGCACGGAATCAGCCAGTAACCCCGATTGGGTTTCGAATCTCCCAGCAAAGTGCTTCGCCAGCACTTAGGACTATTTCCACCCCTTGGAGCTTGTGGAAATTAACGGACAGACTGCTCCGCAGCCCTCTGTATCAAGTACCTATAGAGTTCGTAGGGTCGGTGACAGGTCTGCTACTCGGACAAGTCGGACAATTTCTCTAGCTAAAACTAGGCTAGTTATACCCTTTACGGGTCCCCAGACCACCCACAAATGTTGCAAGTGACAGGATCCCCACTTAGGATTGGTCAAAGTAGGTGGTTAGGTCATTGTCACCACCTAAAATTCTGTGTATTACATTTTCCGTACCCACCCCTTACATTCCAGTTCCTATGATTTGAGAAAGGTGTAAAACAATAGAATACACATAAAATTATACAATTGTATCTTTTTAGGAACAGCCGAGTTCTTCTCCGGGTTCACGTAAGACTTTCCCAGGCGCATCTCAGCTTCCGAAACCAGCTGGCTTGGTCTTGCTTCTGCGCAATTGGGTTTCCCTCATCACGTGATAGGGTCAGAATTGGTTTCAAAGATGGAGTTTCTCCCCTCGCCCAGGCCCATGGATACGTGGTACATGAAAAGTAAGCAAAAACAAATTAGAAACACAGAAAAAATGAATACACTGTATACCATGACCAACTATTCTACATCCCTTACTTTATAATATCTAAAGCAGTTAAGGATTAGGCAGAAATAGAGAGATGTGCAAAGCAGCATGAGCAAGCAGAGAGCATGGTTAAAGACAAGCGGCCATATTTAGCAGTACTGCGCATGAGCGACTATTCCCTCCAGAACTACGAGTGCGTCACATCACGTGGGTATGACCGACGCATGCGCAGACTGGATTTCTGCGAAGCAGCGATTCTGTAGTACGCAAGCTTGGTTATGATGAATAGACACATAGGCAAGCATCCTAGGGACACCCGCGTGTTGGGTAAAGGGACAAGATAAATGACGGACTGGTTGAATTAGTATTATTACGAGTTAGGCGAGGTTCATGAGTGTGAGCAAGGCGCTTTACATGCGAATCCTTGCTCCATCAGTATCACCCCTTCTTTCAGGTGCTGGCAGTGTCGCATCAGGTAGCCGGAATGAGGACTGGAAATCCCTACAAACCCTGAGGAATCTACAGATTAAGACAGCTCTGCATGGGATAGTAATGACGGAATGTCTGAGGGCCAATATAGCCCCATATGGATTTTAGTCACACTGTCCCCCAGAATCTTCTTAGACGCTTTGACCTTTCATCGTGAATGGGCTAAAATTGCATGGAAATGCACACCAGTTGGCTTGTGTTGATTATCAACACAGCCAAGCGCTTCTCAGATGAGCTTCTGATCCAGATTACCCTAGCGGAGAATGTGTTTAAAGCAGGCATCTCCATTTCTTCATTTAAATCACGACTCGCTGAAATAAATGAAGAAATGGATGATCATAAGGAGTATCTAACCAAACAGAAAATTTCAAAACTCCAAAAAGATATTAAACACTTTGACCAAGGTAAAATGTACCCTTACATTAAAGAGGACTACGTCTTTCAGAGTTATAACAATACATCTGATGAGGGCAGTGACAAGTCCATCAGATCAGGGTCCACTAGTAGTGATTCCAGTCATGAAAATAGGAATTATACACAGAGGAGGCCTTAGACAACACCCTTCACCTTTGTTTCAAGGAATCCCACCACACTCCTTTCAACCACCAATGTACCCTGGACAGTGGATGGGACCGCATCCAATGTGGAACGTACCACCTGGACATTGTCCCCAAATGCCTCAATACCAACAATTCCCCCCCCCCCTTTTTACAACAGAGGGAGGGCAGAGGAAGAGGCAGAAGAAGAGGCGGACCCAAGAACGTCCACTGGCAAGACACAGAAACAGATGGTTCTGAGGAGCAAGACAACGAAACCCGAGTGGGTAAATATTCGTCCCGGCCCATGACCAAGGATGAATCAAAGCTCTTGGAGAAGGGCCTTGGTGTTGTCCCGACCCCCAAGGAGGACACCTTCAGACTTCCTCAAGAACTCCATCAACTATTTCACAAAGGAAGACTCAAGGCATTTTTTCGAGACAAACCTGAGACCCCTATTACCGGTACTGGTCTAAAAAAAAAAGTTGAATTCACACCAACCGCTGCCATGACACCACATGAGGTATTTACTTTTGAACAGGCGATTTTGAAAGATGTGACACTACCTACACACATCCCTACGACAACATGTCCAGAGAAGAGAGGAACGTACACAAAACCATCACAGAGGATCAGACCATCATTTTGAAGCCTGCTGACAAAGGAGGGACTATTGTCATTATATGTACGTATATTGTACGATGCTGAATGTCACCGCCAACTATCAGATACAAAGTACAATCGGCCGATAGATAAAGATCCAACAGCCCGTCTGTCCACCATAATCGGAAGTCTCATATCTGAGGCTGAGATGGAAGGATGGATTTCTACCCAAGAGGCGGCTTTTCTTACCAATGATGACCCTCGTACCCCTTATTTCTACACTCTACTGCTAAGCTCCATAAGGGGGCGACACCGCCACTGGGACGCCAGATTGTGTCCGACATCAATTCTTTGCTGGAACCACTCAGCAAGTTCTGTGACTTTTATCTGCGCCCCCTAGTGATGAAAACATCTACATACCTCAGGGACACCACAGAGGTTTTTAACCTGATTGAAAATTTTGCAGCATCAATTAAGTATTTAGTGACTGTGGACGTAGAGGCGCTTTATACGAATATTCCTTAGGACTCGATACTTACAGTTCTAGAATATGCCTTACAGAATGTTGACCCAAGGCCATATGAAACCCCCATTGCATTTATTTGTGACTGTGACTCTAGCTCTCAAAGAGAACTTTTTTGCCTTACAGAGACAACTGTACCATCAAATCCAAGGCACCGGCATGGGAAGCACCTATGCCCCGAGCCTGGCAGGTTTGCATATGGCCGACTTCGAGGAAAAATGTATCTTGAGAGAGAACAATCCATACAGGACCAACATCCTGGTCTGGCGTCGTTATATTGACGATATCATCATGTTCTGGCAAGGTGATGAGGAACAATGTGGAGCCTTTTTCAATTAGATCAATACCCATGATCCCTTTCTGAAATTCAACGGCTTCAGTTCACAAGAAAACATTCGTTTTCTAGACCTCCTGATATCACTACAGAATGATGTTCTCAAAACCACCAATTACAGAAAACCCACAGACAGAAATAGTTTGCTTGAGAGCCACCACCCTAAAGCATTGAGAAATAATCTACAGTTGGTTTGTTTTTGCACCCTTGCTGGAACTGTAATACACTTAACGAATTTGAGTCTCAGTCCAAGATACTATCTGACAACTTATCAGTACAACACTCTCCTTGGAAGGTGTTGTAACCTCACCAGCCATGACTTCCCCGTATCACACCCCTCCCTCCTCTCTCCTCTTGGTACAGTCCGCTCTGCCTCTGGGAGCGCAGGATAGAATGTTGATGTGAGAGACTGCCGCCAAGCTGGGAGCACCTGTATTATCGTACTACAATAAAATTACTTTGGAACTCACGTCGAGTAGTGCTTTATTACTACATTCTTTGGCGACGAGGACGTGGAGCTGAGCCAGGGTCAGCTGGTGTCTCTCCCCTGGACAGATTTATGCTTGGGCGGAGGAAAATCGTGAAAAGGAAGACTTACCCGGAGGTGATTGAAGAGTCGGCACAGCAGTTTGCTGGTAATGAAAGGGAGACTGTGCACGAAGCAGACGTTGTTGAAAGAAGCGGACGACTTGTAGCGAAAGCGTTCCGTTTCTGGCTTTGAAGGGGCGTCTCTTGGCACCGTAATAAGTCCCCTCTGTGGAGCGGAAGGCTGTCATGCTGTCTGCGTAGAAGGGAATTCAGTGTGTGACAAGACAGAGAGTCTTGCCCCGAGGAACCGTCGAGTCGTTGACAGGAAGTTCCGGTTCTGCCATCGGGGGTGAGAAGTAGGACTCAGAAGCACTATGTCTCCCATCACGATAGTGTGCAAATCGAGTGTCACGCCGGGCACAGGAGGGCAAAGGCGGAGTGCGAAGGCAAGGACGGCGTCAGTGAGTAGAATCTACCCTCTCCTGTCGCAATCTATCAAGCGGTAGACACTCCTCAGAGAAAGTGACGTGCGGCGCTCTGCGCACAGTGATACCGGAGCCAGTGGTGCGAAGTAGCAGGAGACAATGAAGTAAGGCATAGTTCTCCATTTGCCGTAGAACTGCGTAGGTCTATGTTGTGAGACCTTGAAGCTGCGTGAGGTGAAGTGAGCGGTGCGTGTATTAAAGTCGCATTTGAAGTAACGCAAAAGGAACTGTTTTGTGGTGAGCGACAATTGAAAGGAGCGGAGCGTGTATTAAAGTCGCATTTGAAGCATCGCAAAAGGAACTGATTTGAGGTGAGCGAAAAATTATTCGAGGCATGAGTTAATGACAGCGTTGGGAAGATGCTTGCCCCTGACTCCCAGAATTGAAGGAGGTGTGTAATGGAAAGTCTCTGGGAATCCAGTAGGATTCACGCATTCGTTTGGGTGAAGGAGATTAACCGTGGGGGACCCAGGCTGGACTGCATTATTGTTTTGAGCCTCTGAAATACTGAGAGACGCGTGGAGCGTAACCTTTGGTGCCGAAGCCTCATGACACTGTAAAGAGGTAGTGCATGGCAGCAGTGTGAAGAAAAAGGTGGGAAATAAAATAATAAAACCAGTGAAACAGTGTGTGTAGCGAGCCACTGTTCCTGTGAATGAAGTTTAGGTGGCAGCATAGTGAGCGGCTTAAACCACTGAAGACGATCTGAGTGGGGAGTTTTCTTCCCCCCCCCCCCCTCTGAAGCCACCTGAGTCTGGATCAGTGGCAGCGCGTAGAAGTTGGAGTGAGGTGAGCGCAAAGGAACATAGGGAGTGAGGCAAATCTACAGGGTTCTGTGTGGTGAACTTATTCTAAATGGCATGTAGAAGCAACACAAGGATATCTCAGAAATGAGGCAGCGTTGGCTAGTGGCGTGAGGAGATTCTGAAGGAACTGAGGGAACGATGCAAACATCAGGACCCTGTGAAGTAAAATAACTGCAGCAGTGTTGAAGAGTTAAAAACCAAGGCAGCATCTCTAACTGGGGTGTGGAGACTTCAGGAGTGTGACAAAACCTCAGGGTTCTAGGAAGTAAACTTAACCACAGCAGCGTGTTGAAGCAGCGTGAGTAAAATTTCAGAACTTTGACAGCGCATGGAAACGGTTTGAGGAAATTTCAGAGGAATAGATGAGGTGTGGCAACCCACGTGGTTCCGAGTAGAAAACCTCAGAGTGGAAGAGAAGTGTGGCAGCTTGGGAAACCTTGAGGGGTTGATTGTGCAAGGAAATCTTGGGGCAGAATCAGTACAGTTGTGAAGCAGCTCGATGTGAGAGGAACAAGTATCTCTTTTCAAAAGTGAAAGAAGATTTTCAAGGGTCCCAAACCCACTTACGACGTGAGCAAAGCAGTTTTAGGGATTACGGAAAGTCAAGAAATGAAACAGTAAGCGAAATTGGAGAGTGTCTTTTAAAGTAGGATCCCAGAGGGTCTTTAGCACATCCCTTGTGACTGACCTGGGGACGCGAGTGGGTCCCACAGAGCTCACCATATCACCATCTTTCTGATTAGGAGGATAAAACATTTTCACGTGTTTGCTAAAAGACAGTTGCGCATTCAACATGGAGTGGGGCCAGAAGTACAATTTTCGGCCACTAGTGCCGTTTATGGAGAAAGATGATGAAAACGTTGCAGAATGGAGGGAATGGAAAGAATATTTTGAGAAATACATTACAGATCTTGAGGATGAGGCAGTAACCTTTGTACCTAAGGAAAAGGCTGAAGTATTGCTTTACAGTCTAGGAACTGGAGGGCGGAAAATGTACCACAAAATGGAAAAAACATTCATGAAAGGGACAGTCCGTAATATTTATGAGGACATCTTGAGGGTGTTGGATGAATATTATGCACAGGCCTCGTTAGGAAAAGTACATAGGGAAGAAGTTTACAAGGAAGAAGTGAGTAGCAACAAAGAGCGAAAGCAAAGTAAAGTAAACCAGGGGTGTACCATCTGCATTGGAGGAGTGATGACAGATATGTTATTAGATTCAGGATCGCCTCATAGTGGGGTAAGCAAGAGTGACTGGAATAAAATATTAACTAAGAAATATGGAAACGAATTGAAAGAGGCTAACATATCCCTGGAGACATATACAGGGGAGGACATCGACGTAGAAGGATATCTAGTCATGGAGTTAATGTATGAGGGAAAGTATACTAGAAGTACCATATATGTAACAGAAAGTGGACCCACCATGCTAGGGTGGAAGGATCAAAAGAAATCGAGAATATCCCTCAATGGAAGAAGAAGAGAACAAATGAAGGAAAAGGCACGGAAACAAAGCATGAGTGTAACCAAGGGTAGCGCATTGGTGGCCCTCAAGCTGCCCTCAAAGGTGGCAGGTGGTTGTGAAGGTGCAGCAAGTTTTGAAGAACGTGTGGAAAGTACAGCCAAGTGCAAACTGAGAGAAAGACGCGGTTGTGAAGGTGCAGCAAGTTTTGGAGAACGTGTGGAAAATACAGCCAAGTGCAAACTGAGAGAAAAACGTGAATCTTACCAAGGTTTGGTAGATGAGAGAGAAATACGTAAGAAACACGAGAGGAAAAACGTTGAAGGTACAGTTAGTGAAGAAGGAGAAATCTAAAAAAAAGAAGAAAGCATTGGTTCCACAGTTGAAGAGTGGAAAAGGATAAAATGTAAGAGTAACATATCCAATTTCAAAGAGACGGGTCTAAGTACCACGTCGTTTGAATTCAAGACAAAAATGAAGGAGGAGTACGTGGACAAATGTGTACAAGGAAGAGAAGAAGACGCAAGTTGTATTGGACCGAAAAGTGAGAGAAAAGGTAAACACATACCAAGATCCTACAGTGGGAAGCTGGAGAGAGAAAGCAAGGAAGTGCAGAAAGTTAGGTCAGAAGGGATCACTCTATGATTATAGGAGTGAGCACCAGTTTCGGGTCCCAGAAATCTCTACTGAGTTCCCCTATGGCAGACGCTGGAAGAAACAAGGGGACGGACTCAGGGCTGAAGAGACCAACGTGGATCAACGGGAGCAGTTTGACAAGGAAGCCGATAAAGGCTGGGAGTCGGGTAAGGGCCAAGGGATGAAGGACAAAAGACGTCCTAGACCGGCCACCATGGATGATGTGGTAAGAGAGACATAGTGTGCCAGATGGAGTGGCCGACCAGGGTCCTGGCCCAAGGACTGCTCATAATAGTAAGTTGGAACCACACCTCCAGCATCATCCCTCTAGAGTAAGATTGAGAGCCTAGTAGGATAAGTGTGGGACTCGTTGCCAAAAAAAAGTTCGTCATTGAGACTGTCGTTGATTAAAGTGGGGTGGCATAGGAGGTGTCCCCGCATTGGGAAGATTCTGCCACTCCAAACTACACATCCCTTCTTGCGGCTTCATCCAGTTTATGGGGCGGGACCTGGTGGAACATGACTCTTCCGTCTTAGCCCCCCTGTTAGCTCCTCATTGAGGTCTATGGTGGGTCACAGTTTTCCCTTACAGTTGCACTCGTTTACGATCCACCCCTTGGGGATTTTATTCCTGTGCCTGGGGTGGGGTGGGAGGTCCTCCTCCCCATCTATAGTCTTGTTATTTGTAACCTCCTGCCCCCCCCCCCCCCCCTAGAGTCACGACCCAGGGTGGGATCCAGAGGAACTCTTCATCCCATTGCTCCAGAGTTCTTGTGTCCTGTCCCTCACCAGGGTTCATCTTAAAGTTGGGTCCTTTTCTCATAGTTGCCTAGGGCACGGTTCGACCCTCACCCGTTTCTACTGTTGTTCCTTTGCAGCCACTCACCGGGGGCTCGCCTTTTCCATCTATCCCCTTCACATGCTGTGTTCTCTTCCCCTCTTTCCCATTACCCTCCTCTCTCACGTTTCCCTGTTTCCGCTGCTTAGTCTGTAATCTCTCTCTCTCTCTCTTCTTCCCCATCCTCTCTTCCACTGCTCTCCCCTGCCTCTCTCTGGGGAGCTCTGCCTCCCCTTTTCCGTTGTTCCCTTTAGGGGGGAAGGTGTGTTGTAACCTCACCAGCCATGACTTCCCCGTATCACACCCCTCCCTCCTCTCTCCTCTTGGTACAGTCCGCTCTGCCTCTGGGAGCGCAGGATAGAATGTTGATGTGAGAGACTGCCGCCAAGCTGGGAGCACCTGTATTATCGTACTACAATAAACTTACTTTGGAACTCACGTCGAGTAGTGCTTTATTACTACAGAAGGTCATACGAGATGCCCACAAAACAGCAAGGAACAACCATAGGGAGGCCCTCCTAGAGGTCAGAACCAAACCAGCGCTAGATTCCTTAACCTGTGTGACAACATTTACACCTAACTCCAATAAAATTCAGAAAATTATCAAAAGACATTGGAACATCCTCAAAACAGGCAGCTTCACTCCAGGCCCACCTCTATTGTTTGCATTCAAACGCACACAAATCTGAGAGACATATTGGTCCATACTCGACCAAAAGCCACAATTCAGAGACAACCCACTCTCTGGTCCTTACCCCCAGTAAAGGACACTACCCGTGCGGGTTCTGCACTGTGTGCCCCCCGACTACAGCATCTAAACAGATTGACCTTGGTTTGCCCAGACCTTGGCTTTAAAAACTCCATTCTAACTGTAATACAAAAAACTGTATATACCTTGTGCCATAAGGTATGTTGTCTTGATGACCCGCCCTGTTAAAACCCGCATTGGGGAACACAAAAGCACTATTCACTGCAGGAAAACCAACACAAGGCTACAGAACCACTAACTAGAGAAAAAGAAAAATCACCCCCCTGACAGTCTTCGTTGAACCATAATTGAATCCAATCATAACTGGTCCACATGCACAATATTTAAACAAGAACAACTGTGGGTGTTCTGCTTAAAAAGCAATTTGGTTGGTCTGAATGACGACATACTGTGGGTAGAACTGGCATCTTTCTTAATGCTCCGGATCTAATAAGAAATTGATGGGGTCACCTGATCTGGGACTGTTTAGGGTGCACATGATTCCCTTTATATACCGTTTCCGGCCACCAAGGAATACCCACAGTGTTGGCTGCCATGACCAATCATCCTTTGTGATTGCCAGGGTGACTTCAGGTCCTAGTGTTTATTCACGACCACCAGACAATTGGAACGAATAGTCATTCTTCTGCTGACCACAGATGACCTGTCTGCCGTTGGTATAACAAGGCTTACCCTCCCTGCCCAAACCACGACATAGAGGGTCTCAATACCAATAACATCTTCAGTCAATGTGGAAGCTCCACCATCACCGTGGGCTAATAGTCAGTTTCGTGTACTTCTACTCGCCGTGGAAAAACATGAACACGCTGCATCGTTTAGTATTCTACTGTGCTTATACTACACCATCCAATGCTTTTCCCACAGCAAGTGCAGCAGTAAACTGTATACTTATCTAATATGTAAGCGTCTGTAACACTTGGGGGAGGTCTAGTTATATGTCTCTCTCTATATCCTTTCACTGATCCATTGAATCTAATTCAATTTGTCCATCATGGCTGCCAGAGTACTAGCAGCCCGTCCCGACGTTGTCCGGGTATGAATTGCTGCCGGCCAGTAGTATATTGTTTAGTAGGATTTCGTTTTGACAGCATTTCTTATCCGTGACAGGCCTGTGAAACGCTCTGATTCACAGTGCACTGCTGATGCAATTAAGAGTGCGCGTTCAGTAGTGTGTGAACTCGAGTTTCCCTACTTTATTTTTCCTTACAATATTATATAGCGCGAACTCGACAACATGGCATGAGCACCATTTACATTACAGAAGAACACATTCATTTGTGGTAGGCACGGGGAGACAAAGCGATTTGCCTGGAATCACAGGATGTTGAGCTGATGCTGAGAATGCAAGAATTGGCTTTTGTAGTTTGGTTTGCCCTGTTCCCATCATGCACTGGGACAGGAACAGACTAATTTGCATACAGCCAGGTTCTGAAACTGGGATGGTGCAGTGAGCTAAAAAACGGTGTTGGATCTAGCCCTGATCTCTTGACTGGGTGAGAGTATTCTGTTTAATTCAGAGACTCTGTCCCTCACCACCCCTTGTTGTAAATATTTTTGTCCACCCTAAGCGTGGAAGGGTATACTCAGATGTGAGTCCCTTGCTCATTGCACCATCAGGATTCAAGCAAGCCGGGCCGAAGAGGCTGAAATGCCAGAAACCGGTCCCCGGTAGCTTGTTTCCTTCCCAGTGTAAGAATTGGCTTTTGTAGTTTGGTTTGCCCTGTTCCTATCATGCACTGGGACAGGAACAGACTAATTTGCATACAGCCAGGTTCTGAAACTGGGATGGTGCAGTGAGCTAAAAAACGGTGTTGGATCTAGCCCTGATCTCTTGACTGGGTGAGAGTATTCTGTTTAATTCAGAGACTCTGTCCCTCACCACCCCTTGTTGTAAATATTTTTGTCCACCCTAAGCGTGGAAGGGTATACTCAGATGTGAGTCCCTTGCTCATTGCACCATCAGGATTCAAGCAAGCCGGGCCGAAGAGGCTGAAATGCCAGAAACCGGTCCCCGGTAGCTTGTTTCCTTCCCAGTGTAAGAATTGGCTTTTGTAGTTTGGTTTGCCCTGTTCCCATCATGCACTGGGACAGGAACAGACTAATTTGCATACAGCCAGGTTCTGAAACTGGGATGGTGCAGTGAGCTAAAAAACGGTGTTGGATCTAGCCCTGATCTCTTGACTGGGTGAGAGTATTCTGTTTAATTCAGAGACTCTGTCCCTCACCACCCCTTGTTGTAAATATTTTTATCCACCCTAAGCGTGGAAGGGTATACTCAGATGTGAGTCCCTTGCTCGTTGCACCATCAGGATTCAAGCAAGCCGGGCCGAAGAGGCTGAAATGCCAGAAACCGGTCCCCGGTAGCTTGTTTCCTTCCCAGTGTAAGAATTGGCTTTTGTAGTTTGGTTTGCCCTGTTCCCATCATGCACTGGGACAGGAACAGACTAATTTGCATACAGCCAGGTTCTGAAACTGGGATGGTGCAGTGAGCTAAAAAACGGTGTTGGATCTAGCCCTGATCTCTTGACTGGGTGAGAGTATTCTGTTTAATTCAGAGACTCTGTCCCTCACCACCCCTTGTTGTAAATATTTTTGTCCACCCTAAGCGTGGAAGGGTATACTCAGATGTGAGTCCCTTGCTCATTGCACCATCAGGATTCAAGCAAGCCGGGCCGAAGAGGCTGAAATGCCAGAAACCGGTCCCCGGTAGCTTGTTTCCTTCCCAGTGTAAGAATTGGCTTTTGTAGTTTGGTTTGCCCTGTTCCCATCATGCACTGGGACAGGAACAGACTAATTTGCATACAGCCAGGTTCTGAAACTGGGATGGTGCAGTGAGCTAAAAAACGGTGTTGGATCTAGCCCTGATCTCTTGACTGGGTGAGAGTATTCTGTTTAATTCAGAGACTCTGTCCCTCACCACCCCTTGTTGTAAATATTTTTGTCCACCCTAAGCGTGGAAGGGTATACTCAGATGTGAGTCCCTTGCTCATTGCACCATCAGGATTCAAGCAAGCCGGGCCGAAGAGGCTGAAATGCCAGAAACCGGTCCCCGGTAGCTTGTTTCCTTCCCAGTGTAAGAATTGGCTTTTGTAGTTTGGTTTGCCCTGTTCCCATCATGCACTGGGACAGGAACAGACTAATTTGCATACAGCCAGGTTCTGAAACTGGGATGGTGCAGTGAGCTAAAAAACGGTGTTGGATCTAGCCCTGATCTCTTGACTGGGTGAGAGTATTCTGTTTAATTCAGAGACTCTGTCCCTCACCACCCCTTGTTGTAAATATTTTTGTCCACCCTAAGCGTGGAAGGGTATACTCAGATGTGAGTCCCTTGCTCATTGCACCATCAGGATTCAAGCAAGCCGGGCCGAAGAGGCTGAAATGCCAGAAACCGGTCCCCGGTAGCTTGTTTCCTTCCCAGTGTAAGAATTGGCTTTTGTAGTTTGGTTTGCCCTGTTCCCATCATGCACTGGGACAGGAACAGACTAATTTGCATACAGCCAGGTTCTGAAACTGGGATGGTGCAGTGAGCTAAAAAACGGTGTTGGATCTAGCCCTGATCTCTTGACTGGGTGAGAGTATTCTGTTTAATTCAGAGACTCTGTCCCTCACCACCCCTTGTTGTAAATATTTTTGTCCACCCTAAGCGTGGAAGGGTATACTCAGATGTGAGTCCCTTGCTCATTGCACCATCAGGATTCAAGCAAGCCGGGCCGAAGAGGCTGAAATGCCAGAAACCGGTCCCCGGTAGCTTGTTTCCTTCCCAGTGTAAGAATTGGCTTTTGTAGTTTGGTTTGCCCTGTTCCCATCATGCACTGGGACAGGAACAGACTAATTTGCATACAGCCAGGTTCTGAAACTGGGATCGTGCAGTGAGCTAAAAAACGGTGTTGGATCTAGCCCTGATCTCTTGACTGGGTGAGAGTATTCTGTTTAATTCAGAGACTCTGTCCCTCACCACCCCTTGTTGTAAAGAGATTCGAACGTAGCTCCCCAGCTCTAAAGTTCGCAATTCTAGAACTTGTGGCGGGAGGTGTGTCTAAAAGTGTATGTCGGTGCTGGCCATCAATGAGAGAGACCTGTGCATTTTTCAAATCGGTGGAGAAAAAATATGAGTATGTTGCTGGAGATGTGGGCCGCCGTGCCACCAATGTACTTACCAGTGGAGGGTAAACACCCATTATTCCGCAACTTTCTTTCCGCATACCATCACTCCGCATACGTTCATTACGAAAGTACCATGACTCCGCAATGCCATTATAACGCATGGCATAACATTTTATATGCTTTTACCACGCATGCATTTACAACGAAATTCGTTGTAAATGCATGAATGTTAAAAGCATGTTTTTTTTGTAATGTTTGGATAAGGTAAGTATGGGTATAGGGGTATATGTTATGGGGTACTGAGGTATGTGTTTTGGGGTGTTTGGGTATTTTAAGGGTTCAGATATAGTTTTGGGTTATGGGGTACAGGGGTAGTTTCAGGGTTTAGGGATAGGTATGGGTTTTGGGGTACAGGCGCATTTTTAGGGTTCAGGGCTAGGTTTGGGTTTTGGGGTATAGGGGTATTTTTAGGGTTCAGGGGTGGGTTTGGGTTTGGGGTACAGGGGTATTTTAAGGGTTCACGGCTAGGTTTGGGTTTTGGGGTACAGGGGTATTTTTAGGGTTCAGGGCTAGGTTTGAGTTTTGGGGTACAGGGATATTTTAGGGTTCAGGGGTAGGTTTGGGTTTTGGGGTACAGGGTTATTTTTATGGCTCAGGGCTAGGTTTGGGTTTTGGGGTACAGGGGTATTTTTAGGGTTTAGGGCTAGGCTTAGGTTTTGGGGTACACTGGTATTTTTAGGGCTCAGGGGTAGGTTTGGGTTTTGAGGTACAGGCGTATTTATAGGGTTCAGGGCTAGGTTTAGGTTTTGGGGTACAGGGGTATTTTTAGGGTTTAGGGATAGGTTTGGGTTTTTGGGTACAGGGTATATTTATAGGGTTAAGATGGGTTAGAGTTTAAGGGTGTTGGGGTATTTTAAGGAGTAAGGGTGGGTTATGATTTTGGGGTGCAGGGGTATTTAAAGGGAGCAGGGTTGACACCCGGAGCTGGAATGTACAGAACCCGGGAAGAAAAAACAATGAAATATTTGGCACAACCCTCGCTTTTTTTTCCCTGTAATCCCGCACCCCGCACACACCCACGCCCCCAGCATACGCCCACAATATGAGATATGGCATGAAAGGCAGAACACAAAAACAACAGTTGATGGACAGAATACAGAACAATGTCACACATTCACTCCAGTACAGAGATCTGGGACTAAATACATAATTTTTTTGTACTTCCACACCACCCCAGTTCAGACATGGCCATATGCTTATCAGCCTTGACCCTGCGCCTCATGGGAACAGTCCATCCAGAACTACAAGCCATGTCTTTCCTGGACCGAAATCAAGCAACTTAGGACCAGTTCCTGACCTGTGTTCAAGCAGGACAGCTTAACTCCAGTGGTGTGGAGAGCATGGGACTCACGTCTGAGCATACCCATCCCACTCGGGGTGACAAATGCAAAAACAACAGTTGATGGACAAAATGCAGAACAATATCATACATTCACCCCAGTACAGAGATCTGGGCCTAAATCCTTCGTTTTTTTGCACTCGACACCACCCCAGTTCAGACATGGCCATATGCAAATCAGCCTTGACCCTGTGCCTCATGGGAACAGTCCAGCCCGAAGGGCGGAACGTACCACACGCCCCCAGCGCTTTTCACGCCCCCAGCACACGCCCACAGTACAACGCAGACAAGTCCACAAGGGACTACTTTGCTGGCACGGTTCTTTTACCTTTTAAATGTATATGGTGGGCGTCTGCATAGCCTATGTCCTTCTGCTGCAACTGCCCTTTCCAACGCTGTATTGGATGTTGTGATTGGTGCTTTGGTTCCTGAAATTACCCGCCTCAAAGGTTTGGGCTCTCTCTTTATTATATTAGTATGGATGTAAGCATCTGTACCACTTGGGGGAGGTCTAGTTATATATCACTCTCTATATCCTTTCACTGATCCATTGAATCTAATTCAATTTGTCCATCATGCCCGTCAGAGTCCGGCGATCTATATTGATACGATTCACGTGACAGGACAGGCCCCCATTATCACTGCAGGTCTCCATAATTGCAAAACAAGAAGTATACTATACATCTTCCACATTTCCAACCGGCACCTCCTATAAAAGATCTGTGGCAAAGAGCCCTCTCGCGGGGACCGTGGGGGACTGCAGCGCCACCCCACGAGAGGGAGAAAGAAAGAGAGTGCCGACACTGCAGACCGAGGCCGCACTGCTCACCTGCTGCCACCGGTATGTCTCCAACTGTGTGCCGGTATACACTGCAGTCCACCAGGCCCCTCACCTGAAGCAGAGTGCAGATATATGAATGGCAAAGTTCACATAATTGCACCCACCATCATCGCTTGCCCGCCCCTGCGCGTGCAAGCTGGTGCATCTCAGCTCCTCACGCTGCCAAGCGGTGATTGCCCGCCCTTGCGCAAACAGGCCTCACTGCTCCCCTTCCACCACTGGCGTGTCTCCAAGAGGGCCCACCACGTGCGGTGAAAGCACCAAGCCCGGGGCCCGCGACCTTGGCACCCTCCACATCATGCAGCACTGCACCTTGTGCCACAAGGTCACACACGTGATTCTAGGTATTGATTTCACTATGACAGAGAACATATCAGTACAGGCAGCATGATCGCAGGCCGCACAGCCGCTCAGCCCTATAGGTGCCACTAACTCTGTGGCGGTCAGCATGCGCAGCCTGCTGGCTAAGGCCTACACTGCGGTCCAGCAGTGAGCTAAAAAACGGTGATGGATCAAGCCCTGATCTCTTGACTGGGTAGGAGTATTCTGCATCATTCAGAAACTCTGTCCATCACCTTTTCCAAAATTGATTTTATCCACACTAAGTGTGGGAGGGTATACTCAGACGTGAGTCCCTAGCTCATTGCACCATCAGGATTCAAGCAAGACGGGCCGACGACGGCTGAAATGCCAGAAACCGGTCTTCGGTAGCTTGTCTCCTTCCCAGTATAAGAATTGGCTTGGTAGTTTGGTTTGCCCTGTTCCCATCATGCACTGGGACAGGAACAGACTAATTTGCATATAGCCGGGTTCTTAAGCTGGGATGGTGCAGTGAGCTAAAAAACGGTGATGGATCAAGCCCTGATCTCTTGACTGGGTAGGAGTATTCTGCATCATTCAGAAACTCTGTCCATCACCTTTTCCAAAATTGATTTTATCCACACTAAGTGTGGGAGGGTATACTTAGACATGAGTCCCTAGCTCATTGCACCATCAGGATTCAAGCAAGATGGGCCGACGACGGCTGAAATGCCAGAAGCCGGTCCCCGGTAGCTTGTCTCCTTCCTAGTATAAGAATTGGCTTGGTAGTTTGGTTTGCACTGTTCCCATCATGCACTGGGACAGGAACAGACTAATTTGCATATAGCCAGGTTCTGAAGCTGGGATGGTGCAATGTGCTATAAAACGGTGATGGATCAAGCCCTGATCTCTTAACTGGGTAGGAGTATTCTGCATCCTTCAGAAACTCTATCCATCACCTTTTCCAAAATTCACAAACAAATCCTTACCAGTCAGGACGGAGCATCATTGCAGGTTGCAAACCCGACCGAAAGTCACCGTCCCATGGTGGTAGGCCCATACCAGCCGCAGTGTATTCTGTGTCACCAAGTCTTTGCAATGTAAGTGGTACAGAAGCCATAACATCACCTCCAGGTGTGGGGAATGTGATCTGGTAGTTCCCTA
Organism: Lissotriton vulgaris; assembly: GCF_964263255.1. Lineage (NCBI taxonomy): Eukaryota > Metazoa > Chordata > Amphibia > Caudata > Salamandridae > Lissotriton > Lissotriton vulgaris. The sequence goes on from NC_141685.1 coordinate 254,516,357, forward strand.
GGCTACCATGCATACATATTAACAAGTATACACCCAGGTGAATGTGCTGGAGGGGTGTAAACCAGCCGTGAGAGAGTGGCTGGGGCATGCTGACAACTAAAGGAGAGTGTAGCGGGCACAGAGCTCATTTTTGTGAAGTGGTTACATGTTTTGTAGCAAGTAAAGGTTAAATTGTCTTGTCAATCTAATTCAATTTGCACATCATGGCCGCCCCAGGTCCTGCGAACTATATAGCTACGACTCACGTGACAGGACACGCCCCCATTATCACTGCAGGTCTCCATAAATGTAAAACGGGAAGTATACAATACATCTTCCACACTTCCAACTGGCACCTCCTATAAAAGATCTCTGACAAAGAGCCCTCTCGCGGGGCCCATGGGGGACTGCAGCGCCACCCCCACGAGGAGCAGCGCCTGATGATGAAGCATGGCACCCGTAAGGGTGTGTGAGGGCAGCAATTTCAAAAGGAAGAATTCCCCTATCTCTATCTCAATCCCACTAACTCTAGCTCTAGACACATCTTATCTCACCTAGAAAACTTGCAGAATGTTCTCTTGTTTAGGAACAGCTACCATCCATTGTGTTGACATTTAATCTTGGGAGCATTGGTAATGGACCTTCTCTTTTTTCTATAATTGCTTCCTGTCCCTCCCTTTTGTAATGTGTTACTGTTGTCTTGATTAGGGACTCTTAGTGACGACCCGTGGTACTGCACCCCTGGTGTCTACTGTCTATACAGTGTGGTGCCTGGATGATGTGATTAGGGACCCCTAGAGATGACCAGCGGGACTGCACCCCTGATGCCTTTTCAATGAGGTGCTTGGCTGTCTTGGTGAGGGACCTCTAGTGACGACCAGGGGTATTGCACCCCTGGTGTCCCTACAGTGTGGTGCCTGGCTGACTTGATTAGAGACGCCCAGTGACGAGCTGTGGTACTGCACCCTGGATTATTGTAATGATGCTATCACCCAACTATCGCTGGACCTCTAGTCATTAACTGAGGGACTGCACCAGAAGTATCTCAAGATCTGCCTGGTCTGTACTTTCTTCCTGAATGAATGGCGTTTCCAAAGTGCAGCAACAGGGCATATTCTCAAGGACTTATCGCCGAGTTATCTGCTCTTTATCGCAGCCAAAGTGGCAATAAAGTTATCGCCTCATTGCCAAACCGGTGCTAAAAGCCGATTTCGACACTTTATCTGCGATAGCTGCCGCAAAAAACATTGCCACAGATGACACCGGCAACTAACGCTAATGAGTAGGCGTTCTCGTGCAAAAAGCCACGACAACACCACTTTGCAACATTCTCAACAACCAGCCCGATTGGTGATAGGATCCCAAAATAGCAGGGATTTAACACCTGCTCTGACCTGGTGTAAAGTCGAACGACAACTTGCACCATGAAAGGGAGTCCAGCCAAGAGCCGCACCAGAAGAACAACAGATGCCATGGAGCTACTGATCATGCAGATCGGACACCCAAGAGGGCCACAACACCCACAGGAGCACCCCCCCTGGGGCCCTACCATGGGCACAAGGACAAAAATATTTTGCATCAACCTTACAGAATCATGAACAAAAGAATTTGCATGATGTCGCACAATGACAAAAATCAACATTCATGTGTGATCAGAACAAGGAGAACCATTCATTCAACTTTTAATTTCCAAACAAATCATTTCATTTAAATTCAACTCAAAACAAATATTTGGAAGAGTCATGGCGGGTCTTCCCTAGAGAATCTGTAAATCACAGCCTGCAAGACAAAATCTATACTACTATTATAAAGAGAGAACATACACCTTATGGCAAGGTAAACTCGGGAACTACAGCACCAATCCACACACCCAATACAGCGTTGGAAAGGGCAGTTGCAGCAGAAGGACATAGGCTATGCAGACGCCCACCATATACATTTAAAAGGTAAAAGAACCGTGCCAGCAAAGTAGTCCCTTGTGGGCGTGTCTGCATTGTGCTGTGGGTGTGTGCTGGGGGCGTGACAATCACTGGGGGCATTCCGTCACGAGTGTTGTTTTTTCTTCCCAAGTTCTATACATTCCTGCTCCCTTTAAATAGTAATTCAGTGGAGGTCCCATTCTCTTAGAACCACCCCAAGCACAGTTATGGGCAAAAATACAACTAAAAGGCCCTGCAAAGCATTATGGGATAAGATTAGCATAATTTTTAGCATTCATGAAAGGGTTTCAATGTTTTTGAATTTTACTCATCAGGGACATCTTGGGACGACGAGGTGAACTGTAGCTTGATGTATAATATTTTAAATGCTATTGCATTTGCCTCATCAGGGACTTCTAGGGACGGCGAGGTGAACTGCAGCTTGATGTATAATATTTTAAATGCTTATTGCATTTGCCTCATCAGGGACATCTAGGGACGACGAGGTGAACTGCAGCTTGATGTGTAATATTTTAAATGCTATTGCATTTGCCTCATTAGGGACATCTAGGGACAACGAGGTGAACTGCAGCTTGATGTATAATATTTTAAATGCTATTGCATTTGCCTCATCAGGGACAACTAGGGACGACGAGGTGAACTGCAGCTCTTTGTAGAATTATTTGGATACTATAATATTCACTTCCCACTGCTAATCTCGTCCCATAATGCTTTGCAGGGGCTTGATCTCAAAATCATCACCTCTCTCACTGCTTGCTGGAAGCTAATTTCACTTTTGTGAAATGACTATATGCATTTTAGTATGTAGAAATACTTGTTATTTTACCTTGAATATATGAGGTTTCTGTTTTAATATTTGGAAATCAGACAGAACGAAATATTGTGGATTTATTGTACCAAGTTTGCGCCAATTCCGCCCACCCCTACTTTAAATACCCCTGCACCCCATAATCATAACCCACCCATACTCTATAAAATACCCCAACACCCTTAAACACTAACCCATCTTAACCCTATAAATATACCCTGTACCCCAAAACCCAAACCTATCCCTAAACCCTATAAATACCCCTGTACCTCAAACCCAAACCTACCCCTGAACCCTAAAAATACCCCTGTACCCCAAAACCCAAACCTACCCCTGAACCCTAAAACACCACTGTACCCCAAAACCCAAACCTAGCCCATAACCCTTAAAATGCCCCTGTACCCCAAAACCCAAACCTACCCCTGAACGCTAAAAATACCCCTGTACCCCAAACCCCAAACCTAGCCCAGAACCCTAAAATACCCCTGTATCCCAAAACCCAAACCTAGCCCTGAACCCTAAAAATACCCCTGTACCCAAAAACCCAAACCTAGCCCTGAACCCTTAAAATACCCCTGTACCCCAAAACCCAAACCTACCCCTGAACCCTAATAATACCCCTATACCCCTAAACCCAACCCTAGCCCTGAACACTAAAAATACCCCTGTACCCCAGAACCCAAAACTATATCTGAACCCTTAAAATACCCAAACACCCCAAAACATATACCTCAGTACCCCAAAACATATACCCCTATATCCATACTTGCCATATCCAAACTTTTTTTTAAAAACATGCTTTTATCATTCTTGCATTTACAACGAATTTCGTTGTAAATGTATGCGTGGTAAAAGCATGTAAAATGTAATGTCACGCATTATAATGGCATTGCGGAGTCATGGCACTTTCGTAATGAAAGTATGCGGAGTGATGGTATGCGGAAAGAAAGTTGCGGAATAATGGGTGTTTACCCTCCCCCTTAAGTACATTGGTGGCACGGCGGCTCACATCTCCAGCAACATACTCATATTTTTTCACCACCGATTGGAAAAATGCACAGGTCTCTCTCATTGATGCCCAGCACCGACATACACTTTTAGACACACCTCCCACCACAAGTTCTAGAATTACCAACTTTAGAGATGGGGAGCTACGTTCGAATCTCGGCATCAGCTCAACATCCTGTGATTCCAGACAAATCGCTTTGTCTCCCCGTGCCTACCTCAAATGAATGTGTTCTTCTGTAATGTAAATTGTGCTCATGCCATGTTGTCGAGTTCGCGCTATATAATATTGCAAGGAAAATAAAGTAGGGAAACTCGAGTTTACACACTACTGAACGCGCACTCTTAAGTGCATCAGCAGTGCACTGTGAATCGGAGCATTTCACAGGCCTGTCACAGATAAGAAATGCTATCAAAACGAAATCCTACGAAACAATATACTACTGGCCGGCAGCAATTCATACCCGGACAACGTCGGGACGGGCTACTAGTACAAGATAAGAAGGTGTGTCATAGGCCCATCAAAGGACAGAGAGAGAGAGAGAAAGAGAGAGAGAGACAAAAAAGTAGGGTGAAAGGGAGAAAGAAAGGGAGAGAGTGAGAGAGAGAAAGAGAGAAAGAGAGAAAGAAAGGAAGAAAGAAAGGGAGAGAGTGAGAGAGAGAAAGAGAGAAAGAAAGAAAGAAAGAAAGGAAGAGAGAGGGAAAGGAAGAGAGGGGGAGGGAGAGGGAGAGAGAAAGAGAAAGAGAGAGAAAGAAAGAAAGAAAAAGAAAGAAAGAACGAAAGAAAGAAAGAAGGAAAGAAAGAAAGAAAGAAAGAAAGATTGAGAGGAAGAGGGAGAGAGGGAGAAAGAAAGAGGGTGCCGACACTGCAGACCCAGGCCGCACTGCTCACCTGCTTCCACCGGTATGTCTCCAACCTTGTGCCGGTATACACTGCAGTCCACCAGGCCCCTCACCTGAAGCAGGGTCCAAATATATGAATGGCAGAGTTCACATAATTGCACCCGCCATCATCGCTTGCCCGCCCCTGCGCATGTAAGCTGGTGCATCCCAGCTCCTCACGCCGCCCAGCAGTGATTGCCCGCCCCTGCGCACACAGGCCTCACTGCTCACCTTCCACTACCGGCGTGTCTCCAAGAGGGCCCACCACGTGCGGTGAAAGCACCAAGCCTGGGGCCCGCGATCTTGGCACCCTCCACATCATGCAGCACTGCACCGTGGGCCACAAGGTCACACACGCGATTCTGGGTCTTAATTTCACAATGGCAGAGAACATATTAGTACAGGTGGCATCATCGCAGGCTGCACAGATGCTTAGCCCTATAGGTGCCACTAACTCTGTGGTGGTCAGCATGCTCAGCCGCCTGGCTCAGGCCTACACTGCGGTCCAGCAGGGCACACACAAATCCTTACCAGTCCAGACCGTCAGGACGGCGCATCATCGCAGGCCGCAAACCAGCTCTGCACTTAAAGTGCCCCTACCTCAGTGCACCAAAAGTCACCGCCCCGTGGTGGTAGGCCCGTACCAGCCGCAGTGTATTCTGTGCCACCAAGTCTGTGCAATGCAAGTGGTGCAGAAGCCATAACATCACCTCCAGCTGTGGGGAATGTGATGTGGTAGTGCCCTAGGCCACCATGCATAAATAATAACAAGTATACACCCAGGTGCATGTGCTGGATGGGTGTGAACCAGCCTCTATGGACAGCATATCATATGGACACATAATTGAAACAACTCTGAGTCCCTTCTTAGAGGTTTCCTACCTCACATGGGTGTAGATTCATATATTGATAGAATTCTAAAAAGTTTCCAAGAGCACCCAAAAAAACGCAACAGGCAAAATTTGTATAGGAATACTCTTGAGACATTTTTTGAATTTCAAACGCCAAACATGCAACAGGTTTTCTTCCTGCGCTGCTGCACATAAAGTACAGATGTTCATGGGAATTTGAAGAAGGCTCAAGAACAGCAGAACACTGGTGCAAAGTCTTTCTTTAGACAAAAAGATCCCCAGCAGCCAAGGACATGCATCAACTCCAGGTAAGTGGCAGCAGCTGGCCATCTGCGTATTCAAACAACAATACCAAATGAATATGTTAGAATGATGCTTGAGTAGCACAAGGTGAATACAAAGGCAGTAAATTACCTCGCGCTATCACGAGACAACATTTGTATAAAAAGTTGGCTAACTAAAAACTGTAATGAAAAACCAAATAACATCTTTAGAAAACACCGCAGACCTCCTCCACTTAATCTATACTACTATTATAAAGAGAGAACTTGCACCTTTTGGCCAGGTAAACTCGGGAACCACAGCACCAATCACAACAACCAATACAGCGTTGGAAAGGGCAGTTGCAGCAGAAGGACATAGGCTATGGAGAGACCCACCATATACATTTAAAATGTAAGAGAACTGTGCCACCAAAGTAGTCCCTTGTGGGCGTGTCTGCATTGTGCTGTGGGTGTGTGCTGGGGGCGTGACAATCGCTGGGGGCATTCCGTCACGAGTGTTGTTTTTTCTTCCCAGGTGCTATACATTCCTGCTCCCTTTAATTAGTAATTCAGTGGAGGTCCCATTCTCTTAGAACCACCCCAAGCACAGTTATGGGCAAAAATACAACTAAAAGGCCCTGCAAAGCATTATGGGATAAGATTAGCATAATTTTTAGCATTCATGAAAAGGTTTCAATGTTTTTGAATTTTACTCATCAGGGACATCTTGGGACGACAAGGTGAACTGCAGCTTGATGTATAATATTTTAAATGCTATTGCATTTGCCTCATCAGGGACATCTAGGGACGGCGAGGTGAACTGCAGCTTGATGTATAATATTTTAAATGCTATTGCATTTGCCTCATCAGGTACATCTAGGGACGACGAGGTGAACTGCAGCTTGATGTGTAATATTTTAAATGCTATTGCATTTGCCTCATAAGAGACATCTAGGGACCACGAGGTGAACAGCAACTTGATGTACAATATTTTAAATGCTATTGCATTTGCCTCATCAGGGACAACTGGGGACAACGAGGTGAACTGCAGCTCTTTGTAGAATTATTTGGATACTATAATATTCACTTCCCACTGCTAATCTCGTCCCATAATGCTTTGCAGGGGCTTGATCTCGAAATCATCACCTCTCTCACTGCTTGCTGGAAGCTAATTTCACTTTTGTGAAATGACTATATGCATTTTAGCATATAGAAATACTTGTTATTTTACCTTGAATATATGAGGTTTCTGATTTAATAATTGGAAATCTGACGGACGAAATATTGCGGATTTATTGTACCAAGTTCGTGCCAATTCCGCCAACCCCTACATTAAATACCCCTGCAACCCATAATCATAACCCACCCTTACTCTATAAAATACCCCAACACCCTTAAACACTAACCCATCTTAACCCTATAAATATACCCTGTACCCCAAAACCCAAACCTATCCCTAAACCCTATAAATACCCCTGTACCTCAAAACCCAAACCTACCCCTGAACCCTAAAAATACCCCTGTACCCACAACCCAAACCTACCCCTGAACCCTAAAATACCACTGTACCCCAAAACCCAAACCTAGCCCATAACCCTTAAAATACCCCTGTACCCCAAAACCCAAACCTTCCCCTGAACCCTAAAAATACCCCTGTACCCCAAAACTCAAACCTAGCCCAGAACCTTAAAATACCCCTGTATCCCAAAACCCAAACCTAGCCCTGAACCCTAAAAATACCCCTGCACCCCAAAACCCAAACCTAGCACTGAACCCTTAAAATACCCCTGTACCCCAAAACCCAAACCTACCCCTGAACCCTAAAAATGCCCCTATACCCCAAAACCCAAACCTAGCCCTGAACCCTAAAAATACCCCTGTACCCCATAACCCAAAACGATATCTGAACCCTTAAAATACCCAAACACCCCAAAACATATACCTTAGTACCCCAAAACATATACCCCTATACCCATACTTGCCTTATCCAAACATTTTTTTAAAAAACATGCTTTTATCATTCATGCATTTACAACTAATTTCGTTGTAAATGTATGCGTGGTAAAAGCATATAAAATGTAATGCCACGTGTTACAATGGCATTGCGGAGTCATGGTACTTTCGTAATGAAAGTATGCGGAGTGATGGTATGCGGAAAGAAAGTTGCGGAATAATGGGTGTTTACCCTCCCCCGTAAGTACATTGGTGGCACGGCGACCCATATCTCCAGCAACATACTCATATTTTTTCACCACCGATTGGAAAAATGCACAGGTCTCTCTCATTGATGCCAGGCACCGACATACACTTTTAGACACACCCCCCACCACAAGTTCTAGAATTACGAACTTTAGAGATGGGGAGGTACGTTCGAATCTCGGCATCAGCTCAACATCCTGTGATTCCAAACAAATCGCTTTGTCTCCCGTGCCTACCACAAATGAATGTGTTCTTCTGTAATGTAAATTGTGCTCATGCCATTTTGTCGAGTTCGCGCTATAGAATATTGCAAGGAAAAATAAAGTAGGGAAACTCGAGTTCACACACTACTGAATCCGCACTCTTAAGTGCATCAGCAGTGCACTGTGAATCGGAGCATTTCACAGGCCTGTCACAGATAAAAAAAAGCTATCAAAACGAAATCCTACAAAACAATATACTACTGGCCGGCAGCAATTCATACCCGGACAACGTCGGGACGGGCTGCTAGTATATAATAAAAGAGAAGTAATCAATTAATCAAGTGGCTTGTAAAGCGTGACTACTCACTCGTAAGGGTCTAAAAGACCTGGGGGTGGGGTGGTAGCTGATCCGTTGAAGGTGCAGGGGTTCAGTCAAAGTGCCAGGTTGTGAGGTCCTTCCTGAATTGAGGCAGTGACGGTGATTGCCTGAGGTGGAGACGCAGGGTGTTCCAGGTCTTTGCTGTGAGGCAGAAGAAGGATCTTCCTCGGTCTGTGGTCTTGCAGATATATAGGAAGGTGGCCAGGGCTAAATGGGTGGAGCGGAAGTCTCTGGTAGGTGCGTTGAATGCGAGGCGGTGGTTGAGGTACACAGGTCCCCAGTTGTGTAGGGCTTATCAGGCATTTGTGAGGAGCATGAAGGTGCTTCCTTTGTTGACTGGGAGCCAGTGGAGGTCTCTTAGGTGGCCTGTGATGTGGCTGCAGTGGGGGGTGTTGTGGATGACTCTAACGAAGGTGTTCTGAATGTTCTACAAATCTTGAGGAATTTCTGGGTGATGCCGGCGCAGAGTGCGTTGTTGTTGTCGATTCTGCTGCTGATGAGTATGTGGGAGACCATCTTTCTGGACTCGGTGGGGATCCACTTGAAGATCTATTGGAGCTGGCATAACGTGTGGAAGCAGAATGATGAGACGGTGTTTGTCTGGCGGTTCATGGTGAACGACCCGTCCAGGATGATGCATAGGTTTTGTGCATGGTCAGTGGGTGTGGGAGGCGATTCAAGCGCTGCAGGCCACCAAGAGCCATTCCAGGCGGAGGTGGTTGCCCCATGATGACTTCGGTCTTCTCTGAGTTCAGCTTGAGGCAGAAGTTCCTCATCCAGGTGGTGACAGCCTTCATCCCATCATGGAAGTTGTTTTTGGTGACTGTGTCTTCATTGGTGAGGAAGCTAATCAGCTGGGTGTCGTCGGCGTAGCAGGCAATGTTGAGTCTGTGATTCCTATCAATGACTGCAAGCGGGCCATGTAGATGCTGAAGAGAGCGGGGCTCAGGGAGGAGCCATGAGGCATTCTGCAGCTGATCTTTGTGGAGTCTGGGTGTAATGGTGGTAGTTTGACTCTCTGTGTTAGGCCAGTGAGGAAGGTGCGCATACATTCCAGGGCTTTGGCGCGGATGCCTGCATCATGGAGTTTTGTGCTTAGGGTGCAGTGAAAGACTGTATCAAAGGTCACTGAGAGGTCCAGAAGGATGAGGGCTGCCATTTCACCTCGGTTGAGGAGAGTGCAGATGTCATCTGTGGCAGCAAGGAGATCTGTCTCGGTGCTGTGATTGCTTCAGAAGCCGGATTGGTCTAGGATGTGGTTTGCTTCGATGAATTCAGAAAGTTGGGCATTGATGGCCTTCTCAATGACTTTATCTGAGATGGGGAGAAGAGAGATTGGTCTGAAGTTTGTAAGGTCCGTCGGGTTGGCAGAGGGTTTCGTTCAGCAGTGGGGTGATGTCTGCGTGCTTCCAGTCTTCTGGGAAGGTGGCCGAGTTGATGGAGCACTATTATAGATAATAGGGTAAAACAATAAGTCAAACCGGACAGGAGATCACCGTGTGCTCCATGTTGCACTGGTGGCTCTCGAGCAAGAGGCACTGGAGCAACATGGATCACACGGCGATCTCCGCTACTAAGATCTGTGATTAATTCACCCCAAGTGTCTACGAATGAACACTTTTGAATGGTGTTGAAGTATCTACCCACCATCGACATCTGTGCCTGTGGCTGGACTGTTCCCATGAGGCACAGGGTCAGACTGATTTGCATATAGCCATGTCTGAACTGGGGTGGCAGAGTGGGCTAAAGAACGGTGATGGATTAAACCCAGATCTATTGACTGGGTGTGAGTGTTTGATTGATTCAGATGCTCCGTCCATCACCACCCCCTTTTGTACCGCTTGTGGCGACAAGTGGCCATTGGGTTTCATGATTGAACTGCATACCTGAGTAGTCAGACTTAACACCAGGAATAGGTTGCCATACACCCCATCCTGATGAAGACTCGCCGCTGAGGTCATAATTTCCCTCCTAGCATCAGCCGAGTTGAAAGGTCAACGTCTTCCACTGTACAAGACCTGTACCTTTTCTCCACCTCATACCCCTGGAAAATGCATTATGTGCATGTTGTAAATTTATAGATTACATGTAAATGATTGTTATACATTGGACAGGTCTTTCTAACTGGGCTTGACTACCAGGGTTTCGAAAAGCAACAAATTGTTATTTTTCCTAAATTCTTTGACTTACACTCTTACCACCCACCACTACCACTCCCCTCCCTTTTTTTCCTCTTCTGCGCGCAATCTTTTTTCATTGAACAAATCACCTCTAACAAATAAATGTTTTTTGATTAATTATGGTTTGTTTGGCGCTTCTACTTATGTGGTCTCTCAATGTGTGTGTTTCTTATTTGTGATTGGAATGCATGGTTGTGATAATATGTTGAGATATTGATTATCAGTATTGTAGTAATCTACACAATACACACTGTCTAATGTAATTGATTTACCTCATGAAAAATTGGTCACGGACCAAGTTTATATTCCTGTCCGAGTTGATGGGGCAGTTGATGCTGTGGCAGAGTTCTGGAGTGGATGCTCTCCATAATCTTGAGGATGTGTCAGCGGTGAGGGGAGGTCAGCTGAGTCTTTTAGGGTCCGGTGTCGTGGGGTGCGGTGGCTGCAGGTGGGGTGGGAGGGTCTTGGTTTTCGTGGCTTTCGGAGCTGCCTTATATCGCCTTAGTTTTGCAGTGGAGATAGGTGCTGAGATTGTTGAAGAGGTCTTGGAGGGGTGGAATGTCTGCTGTCTCTGTGCTGGCTCCGGCAAATTCTTTGACTACGGTGAAAAGTTCTTTACTGTTGAGTGCATTGGCATTGATTCTTTCTTTTCGGGCTGCTTTCTTCATTGTCCTGATAAGGTGGTGCTGTGCGGTGACAGAGGTCTTGTAGGCTGAGTAGTCTTCCGGGTTGTCTGCTGCTCCTCCATCTCTTATCGAGCCGTCTATGTTTGGACTCATGAAGGGCGTCAGCTGACTTTCGTGAACTGTCGCTCGCTTGGGCTTTCTTCAGGGGGGCCAGAGTGTCGGTGCAGTTGGAGATCCATTGGTGGAGGTTGCGTGCTGAGGTATTAGCATCCATGGATATCGGTAGAGTGGTTTTGATGAGGGAGGTGGTGAACTGTTCTTCTGTGACCTTGTTCCAACTTCTGCGAGGGTAGCGGTCACCATGGTGGTGTACGCTGGGTTTGGAGAAGGAGGAGTGGATGCCGCTATAATTGGTTCACAGGAGCTCGTGGTGTGGCTGAAGGTGATGTCGCTGGCCGAGAAGATGGGATCGAGCATGTGTGCTGTTGAGCAGGTTGGGGAGGTGACCCTTTGTTTGAGTCCAACGGAGGAGAAGGTCTTCAGCAGGGATGAGGTTTTTTTGTTGTTGGAGTTGTCCAGATGGAAGTTGAGGTCATCAAGCAGGATGTAGTCAGTGGAGGCGAGGGTGTGGGGTGTGATGGAGTCAATGACGGAGTCACTGAAGGGTGGGTGGTGTCCTCGGGGTCTGTAGATGACGGTGTCATGAAGGGTGGTGCTCGGGTTGGTCTGGTCCTGGAAGTGAGGTGTTCCATGTTGGTTCAGTGGTCATCCACGTGGGTCATGAGGTGGAGGGGGAATACAAAGGAAAGAGAGAGAGACAGAAGACAGAAGAAGAGAAACCCATAAAGAAACATATGGACTAAAACATCAGAAAATCATCACATTTCTTAGGCATGCATGTATCTCTTTTGTTCCTTCTAAATTAAAGTCAACTTTTATCAAACAGGGTTTACTTATAGACTCGGTAGTGACACCACTGACTTCCTCAATAGTGGCGACACCTCCACTAAGGTGGAGGAGCGACGCCCTACTGCATTTAAGCTGTGTGGCTGTTATTAACATTATATTGTTTCCAGCTGCTTTGTAGATGGGGCAGCTCTGCTCTCACAGCAAGGAAGAGGTGGTTTCCCCACTTCAAGTGCACATGAATACTTGGCCGGCACTCTGGGGCCGGCCAAACAGTCATGTGCACTGTGCATGTTCTCCAAGCAGGCTGCATGATAGCTTGAGTGGAGAAAATGCTTGATGAGCTTGATGAGCATGAACATTGTCACAAGCCTATCATACATGGCCTCAAGGTTAGCAAAAATTATTTTCTTCTTAATCAAAGAAGGCATAAAACGGGGCGATCTTCCTTTTAACAACATAAAGGGAGAAAAAATGGTGATAGAATGAGATGTATGATAAGACCAAATTTTGTCAGAATTGTTTTTGACCTCAACTCTATTAGCTAAAGCAGCCTGGCTGGATAACACAAAGACTCTATTGCATCTCTCAACAAGTCCATTCATATTTTGAGAATAGAGTGCAGTTTTTATATGTGTAATACCTCTTGCCCTTAGAAACATTTCAAAATCTTGAGAGGTATACTCTACACCATTGTCAGAAACAATGCAATCTGGTAACGCTTCCTCCTGAAAACACTCTTTTAGGAATGTGGCAGCAATTGGCAATGTGGCTATTCGGACAACAATACTAACTGAATACAATAGAATGATACATGAGTAGCGCAAGGGAAATACAAAGGCAGTAAACTACTTTGTGCTATAACAAGACAACATTCGTATACAGACAAATGGCTAACTAAAAACTGTAATGAAATACCAAAGGCTAGCTAAAAACTGGAATAATATAATGAACAAAAAACATCCTTAGAAAACACCACAGAATTGTCTCCACATATGTGCAACTGCCCTTTTTAAAAGTATTTTTCCAATGGGGAACTAACAGCTCTCTGTCTCCCCGCGGAATTCATTAAGGAATATTGAGGTCCTTAGATTTCCTGCTGCTCAGCCAGTGTGCATGAGTGTGAAAGTGGAATGTTGAAATGCCTGATGACCGAGTAGAATGTTGGCGTGAGTCCACAAAAGAAGACTGCCGCTAGATTGTGTTCCTCAAGGAATCTACAGAGTTAGGGAGAGATGCTTTGCCAATGGGGGCATCGTATAAAAAGTTCGGACTGGCCTCACACACCGCCCGGTGTCATGCTTCATCATCGGCTGTCCTCGCCCTCTAAAAACTTGGTTTAATAGAGGGCGGGCAAACACCTGGAGACAGGGATGCACTTCTAAATCTAAGTGATGGCCATGGGGGGAGTGAAAAAGTGTATTAAACACCATTACCCTTGCCCATATCCTAAGTTTATTCAGGGATCAAAGGTATGGTAGTGGTCAGTGATATGGGACATTAATCTCCCTTCACCTTGTTATAAAGGGTCAACATGTTTCTGCTAAAGTGTCCCCGAAGGGTACGCAGCATTCTTCAGGACCAAAGCAGAGGTTATTACCGAGAGGTCCACTTCCCAGCACCTAGTGTCAGAAACATTGACCTGCTACTAATGTGTGAAGGGGCTGTGAATTACAAGTACCCCTCTTGGCGTAGTAACCTAATGAGTGACTCCTATAACCTAGCCTACTTGCCCCATGGGAGGACAGAGGTGGAAGGACCTACTGAGGCTTTTGTCTATCTTCAGTGCTTCCAGCAGCTTTCCCTTAGGCGTCCTCTCAAATGTTGGTGTGCCTGGTGGACTGGAGGAGCCTCTTAACAGCTGAACTGATGAACAGCCATCTTGTAACTTACTAATAAACTTCTATTTATGTTATACCCCATGGCTACAATCCATCTTTTCAACAAATATCTTGATGGTGGATATGCCGCGATGGTTGTCCTTTTAGACCTTTCTGCAGCGTTCTACATAGTCTCTCATGTCACCCTCTTAGAGACTCAAAACAGCAGGTATTCGAGGGGAAGCCTTCTCGTGGTTGAGGTTGGATCTACAGCATAGATCACAGAGAGTCCACTGTCAGCCATTCTCCTCCTCCCTAGGCACATACTAGATGGAGGTGAGACTGAACAGACGTTCTACATGGTCGGGTCACACAGCAAGGCTCTGCACATGTGCTAAATGAGCAGGCTGCCTGAGCACAAATTTGCGCAGTAAAGTCTTATGTGCACCTCCCCCTCATGATAAGGGATTTATCTCTGGTAGTCTTGTACCTGGTTGCTTTAGTTTTAAGCCCTAAAGTGCCCAGGGCTGAGTGTGCATCAGTGACACGAATCACAAGGGGGGTTAGGTCAGCAGTCTCACTGACACCATCCCACTCTATGGCGAGTAAGAGACTGCCGCTACCTTTCATTCGCTGGAATGTATGTTTGTAGAACGAATGCAATTAGGCAGACAGCTCAAATAATGAAAGCAATATCTTGAAGCTGTCATTTTCACACTAGTTTCTAGATCGGAGTACATCATTGCGCTGGCACATAGGATAATACGGGAAGTGCAAAAACAACAAATCGCTTTTTCACCTGGCCTCTAACAATGCACTCCCGTAGCCCTTAAACCGTCCCTTCCCTTATTCGTAAAACTGCCCCTTCTCTTAACTCTGAAACCTCACCTTTCCTTAACCCTAACACTGTGTGGAATCTTAAAAAAGAACACAAACCCAGTTGCAGATGTAGCTTTATTTACAAGATGAAGTTACAGGATATGCAGCATTGTCATCCAAAGTAAACAGGTATAGGATGGAAAGCCCCACCGGGAGCAGCAACCCTGCTGCTCAACCTACACAGATAAACTGACAGATCCACTTGAACATACACAGAGGCAACATTCCACACAGAGACTGGCTGAGCAGCAGAGGACAGGACACAGAGAAAGAACGAACAAAGTAGTGCAGAAGGCAAGATACCACACACTGCCCCTTTCTTTAACCCTAAAACCGCCCCTTCCCCTTACCTTAAAACCACCCCTTCCCTTTGCCTGAAACCGCACCTTCCCTGAAATCGCTAACTTTTTATTTTTGTGTGAAAGTGAACGATTCGGCAGAAAGATGGGCATAGTAATGACGTCATCAATGTGCCACTTTCATTCTAAAGGCTTTTTGTGATAGATCCTTCGTTCAAAAGGACATTTCCTCATTGGCTAAATCATAACCAGGTCAACCAATGAGAGGTGGCAATCCCAGTCCTCCAGGATCCACGGAGGCTTCCATCCCGCCACCTGACAGCATCACTGCTTCGTGGTAAGTTGTCTTTCTTTTTTTTGGGCACATGCACGTGTGTATGTATAAATATTTGGGGGCATATTTACAATTACTGAATGTCTGAAGCCTGCATACCTATCTCAAGGCACTGTGCTAGCCAGGAGCGGCCCGTGCAGGTAAGAGCGGTGAGGCCGGGTTGGGGGGATTCAACAGACGATCACAAGGGACAATTAAATAAATAATTAAATTTCCCTCGTCTGTCAAAATCCCCCCCCCCCCCCCCCCCCCCCCACCGCTCTTAGCTGCATGGGCTACCGCTGGTGTTGCACAATCTTTCTGATATTCCTGACACTGAAAAGGATAACGCCCTGATGAAAAAGAATGTCTTTTTTCTCTGGTTAATGACTGTAAAGCTAAGTTATTTCTTGATAAATAGATTGAACCAAGTAATTAAACAAGCATTTGCAATGCAATAGGTCTTCCATTAGTTACATTTACAGCTATTGGCTTTTTAAATGAGAATGCTTTTAGATTCGTTTCTTTTGTCCAAAAATATCCTCACAGTAGCACAGCTGCAAAAGTTAATGAATATTTTTTTAAGTTGTGCACTCGCTGTTTGTTGTCTATGTGTATACTTTTTGTAGCAATTGCTGCATGCCGCGTTTTTGCTTGACACGTTTAAAAGTAAAGTGCGGCGTGCGGCGATTGCGACAAAAGTAAATGAATGGAAAAGAAATGTGTCATGCCGTGCTTTAGCTATAGAAGTCAAGTCAAGTCAAGTCAAAAACCACTTTATTCGATTTAGTTAAAAATCATAAAAGCATTCTACAAGCAATTTAAAAAGGGACAATACAAATTCATGAGAAGTTACATACATCAATAACAATTTATATGTACAGAATTTAAAAACAGCTAAAAAAAGAATAAATATTTAGCTAAAAATTGCAGGTACAAAAAAATACAATTCATCCTCCAGTGCAAACCCCTAGATTACATTTTAAGTCGCCTCTTCCTGATCCTAACAGCAGCAACAAGATAGTTGGCCACACTAAACATAACCAAAGCTGAATCCAGCATTTGTAGATACAGGAGGGCTGGTTTTGCCTGATGGAAAGCTTTGTCCTTCAATAAAGGTACCAGGTATTTCTGTCTGGGCACAGTATAGAAATGGCAGAACAGCATAAGGTGCATATTATCTTGCTGTGAAAAATTGTCGCAATTGCACACAGGTGCCTCCTCCTGCTTATGCCAGCCTTGACTATCACAAAGAACCGTATAGATCTGGTTAAATCGAAATTTTACCAGAAGCCACCTATGAAAAGGGATGTTAACAATGGCAAGATACGGTTGTATAGCAAGGCAGGTAATAGACAAAAAGTGGGCTCTAACCGTGGGCTTTATAAGTTGGCGTTCCTCCCTCTCCACAGTTTTCAATTTAGAGAAGTTGAGCTTGACCCAATCCAAATCAGATTTCCTTAGACCTTGAGGGGCAGAAAAAATCTCAGGGCGACCAAGGTCCAAAGAACACTTATGGATGTATGATAGCCAAGCAATGTCTCTAGATTTATCCAATTTTAAACAGTCCAGCAGTATTTTATGGTTTAAACCTAGATTGTTATTGGTCCAGGTCCTAATCCATAACAAAATAGGTGCCATTAAAAGGATATCGTTGATATACCCTAAACCAAGCTCCTGGTGGACTGAAAACGTGGCTGTTGATTGGGGAAGCCCTAGAATAGATCGGAGGAACTTATTTTCTTCCCTTTGCATAGATTCACTATTCACATAACCCCACAGGCCTGAGCCATACCTGGCTATTGCCACAGATTTTGCCCTGTACAAACTTAATAGAGCGCCACTTGGCTTCCCACCCAGTCTCCTAGAAAAACTTAAAATTGCATTTGCCAAGCTCCTAACCGCTTTAGTTTTGGCTGTAATTTGAGGAGCCCAGCTACCCTTGGTATCATAAATTACACCAAGGTAAGTAAAAATGTTGACATTAGTGATCACATCACCATTACAATAGAACTGTTTGGTATTGTTTTTAACAGCCCCAAAAGCCATAACATGAGATTTGGAATTGTTGACCACTAAGTCAAGAGAAGACATAAAATCACTAAAAGTATTTAAGAGTCTCTGCAAACCTAGGTGTGTCCGAGCTATCAAAGCAGCGTCATCCGCGTACAGGAGAACAGGGATGCGAGTATCGCCTGCACGCGGTGTATCCAAGGTAGCAGTTAAAAGGTTCTTCTCTAATGAATTTATATAAAGAGTGAACAGCATGGGAGCAAGGATGCAGCCCTGCCGAACGCCCCGGCTCGATTTGAACCAAGCTGTACGATTACCTTCTCGGTCCATTCTAATTGGTGCTTTTAAGTCCTTGTGGATTTCAGCCAAAAAGTGCACAAGGGGAGGATTGAGTCCCAATTTTAGCAACATGGTCCACAGCCGGGCTCTATTGACTAAATCAAAGGCCGTGGACAAGTCCATAAGGCAACAAAAATTGACCCCATTTTTGCCGTTGTATATTTTGAAATTATCAAATGAAGATTTATACATTGGTCCTCTGTTCCTCCACCTGAACGGAACCCACACTGGGCATCTGTTAAAATATCATTATCTAGAGACCAACTGTTAATTCTTGCTAGCAAAACTTTGCCCAGGACCTTCATAGAAGAATCCAACAAGGATATAGGTCGAAAGCACTTGGGGTCGTTTCTTTGGCCCTTTTTAAAAATAGGGACTATGATTGAACAGGCCCAAGTTTTTGGCAAACCCCCCTCAAGCACACAATTAAAAACGTTGGCTAAGATCTCTGCCCACATCCCTGGGTTTAGTTTATAGAGATCCAAGGGGACCCCGTCAGGGCCGGGCGCTTTATTTCCAGCTGAGCCTAATATCGCAACCTCTACTTCGGATTTACTAAATATTAACTTAGGAAAAGAAGTTGGGGAACAAGGCATTGCAAATACCTCAACCATTTCATTTGACCCATATATATTAGAGAAATGTTTAAGCCACTCTGCTTCAGGGATATTTACTTCAAGATCCATGTTATTTGACTGAGCAAATAAGGGGTTATTAATTATGGACCAGAATTTGGAACTTTGTTTAAGGGTGGTGGAATCCATTAAGGAATCCCAGGCTTCCTCTTTAATGGCCTTTTTCCGTGATTTGACCGCCATAGCATATTTCTTCCTCAACTGTGCCACCATTAACTTGTCTCTGGGGGGAATGTTTAAGGGCTTTCAGCAAAGCCGAGTGTGCCTTAGAGCATGTATGATGGAACCAACCGAAAGCTGGAACAGGACCCCTCCTTGGTCTAGCTGTAAGCTCTTTATCCACTCTGGCACAGATAGACTCAAAGACACTAACTACCTCCTTCCCCCCCCTCTCTAAGTCCCTACATTTCTCAAATTCTACTACCCTATTTTGCTCAATTAGACCAAGAAAGTCCTCAGGGCAAACTTTACACCATTTAAGTCGCCTTCCCTGGTCTTTGCTCCTTACATCCCTCGCAGAGGTGGCCCTCAAGGCCCCTTTGCTCAAGCCAGAGGAGGCGTCCAAGACTAGCAACACTGGGTTATGGTCACTAAACCCGCTTACAATTGCATTATAAAACAGTACATGGCGTAAGAGCCCCGGGGACATAAAGAAGTAATCAATGATCGATTCACTACCCCTTGCATTATACGTGGCCACACGCTTTTTTAAATCTGAAAACCCTGGTTCAAATAAATCGTTGGATGATAACAAATTTTCCATTGCCACCGCCTTGGGGCTATGCTCAAAATGTGGCAAAGATGTATGATCTGGGCCAGTGTCAACCTCAATCTGGCAGTGTAACCCACACAAATGAACATTAAAATCTCCCATCATAATTAGTTGAACAAAAGTGGTTTGTTTTGACATGTAATTGGTTAAAAAAGAAGATAAACCTTCTAAGACAAAGTTAGGGGGTCCCCCCTGCATGGAGTTATAGCAGTTTATTAATACAATCTTGTACTTATCTGCCAGAAGGATTTCCACCAGCTGAAAAAAATGTGAGGAACTGGGGATTTCCTTGACAGTGCCTGCTACTTTAACTGAAACTAGAAGCAGCAGACCCCCTCTATCCCTTCCCGACGTGGAACTCTGCGCATTAACAAAGAATGAAGTATAGCCATCCACACAGAAAGCATTTTCTTTTGACCAAGTTTCTTGTAAGGCAACTATGTCATGTTCCTTTATCTTTTGTAACCAGATCGGGTCCTCCTGTTTAACCCCTAGGCCCGCGATGTTCCATGAAAGTAGCCTGATGTTCCCCCTACCCAGATCTAAATGGTCATTTACGGCAGCACTAGCTGTTTTACATGATGTGAGATTCACAGCATTAACCCTACATTGGACAATCAGGCTTTCGTGCTCAGGCTCCAGTCAGTCAATGTCTATTTGATCAGCTAGAGCTGTGAACCTATTTGACAATGGTAAATCGTTGGTAGGAATGTTCCTTACAGAATTAGCTAAGCCACCGACCCTGGGTGGCTTTGTCACCCATTGATTAACATGCCGAGGGGAAATAAGTTTGTCTTCAGACCAAGCATTTTCGGTAAAGTGTGACATGTTGTTCTCACCATCACCTGGTCTATAAACTCGGGGATAAAAAAAGCCAAGGGGCATCGCACGAACAGCCTTGCCTGCTGGGTCCAATGGGGAACCATCCCAAAAGAGACGGCTGGCGACATTTCTAGATTTAAAATTAACAATTACACAATCTCCAGCTACCTCTTTCTTGCTTGTGCCCACCCAGTTGACCCTTCTTCCTGTTACAATATTATCTGCGATGTTACTTTCTCCCGTGCAGTTCGCATTACACCATTTTTTAATATGCTTAAGAAGGGTATCATGATGTTCAACCACCCCATCTGCAAGTTTTGGCACATTAACCAGAATTGCTACAAATGGTGTTGCATCCGGAGGTAAATTCACTGGGCGTACCCTTCCCACCCGACCCCCCTGTGAACCTCTAGGCCTTGCTATGGCATTTACACTGGGAGCAGCCTCCGTCATAGGAATATATATGCCTTTGTCCACTTTCCCATTTTTGTGAACAGGGTTATCAATGGCCACTTTAGAAGACGAGGTGGGTCTATTGATATGGGAACCACCATCCTTAGGGGCAGAAACCTGCACAACTGTAGGACATGGTGCCATAGGTGTGGAAGAAAAAGGGGCCCGGGTATTTAAAACATCATTAATGCGCTCACATTTTGCCACAAGGCCCTTGATACAATCCTTCAGGGTCTCAGTAATATCAGAGGCAATCTGTATTAGTGCGGCTTCAAGTCTCTCTGTAAAAAGTTTTTCTAATAAAGACGAGATGCCCTCCTCAGTAACATAAATTGAGCGTTGAGCCCCAGGCAGGCTCATTTCTGTACTTCCTGAATCCCCCGAGGCCGCTGGAAATGATGGTATCACTGTTTCAGGCAGTACCGGGAATGGAAGAACAGTAGGAGTTTGTGGCAGGATGGGTCTACAGGACTCAATGATGACCCTGGGTTCCAGCGGTATACAGTTAATAGTGGAAGTATTAGATGTGTCAGCGCCCACAGGAATAGTTGCAAGACCCAGCTCACGCTCTGACTCTGCAATCTGTGTCGATAGTTCACCCACTTTCGTTGTTAGATACGTGATAATGCTAGTGGTATACTTAGGCACCTTAGCTTTAGCCTCGCCTGCCGCCGCTGTCACAAGTTTGCGCTTACCCATGTTGAAAGGGATATGGCCCGTCCCGTCCCTGGTCGCCCTTGGACGGCCTTAGACGGCCCGCCCTCTGCCCAGGCTCCGCCCGGCGTCGCCCGCGCGCGTCCCGCGACGCGGAGGGAGTGTCTCAGCTTTGTAGCGCCTCCAGGCGCGAAGAGTGCGGGAGGCAGGAAGTGCCCGCTAAGCTCTCTGGGAGCTGTAGTCTCCAGCCGCAGGTTGGAGTGATGGCGGCGAGACTACAGCGTTCCCCACCCAGGAGCTGTGGCTACCGGCGTGCTGGCGTGCTGACAGATGGACTGACTGCAGGTATGACCCCCGCTCCACCGAGGGAGCGTCTCAGCTTTGTAGCGCCTCCAGGCGCGAAGAGTGCGGGAGGCAGGAAGTGCCCGCTAAGCTCTCTCGGAGCTGTAGTCTCCAGCCGCAGGTTGGAGTGATGGCGGCGAGACTACAGTGTTCCCCACCCAGGAGCTGTGGCTACCGGCGTGCTGGCGTGCTGACAGATGGACTGACTGCAGGTATGACCCCCGCTCCACCGAGGGAGCGTCTCAGCTTTGTAGCGCCTCCAGGCGCGAAGAGTGCGGGAGGCAGGAAGTGCCCGCTAAGCTCTCTGGGAGCTGTAGTCTCCAGCCGCAGGTTGGAGTGATGGCAGCGAGACTACAGCGTTCCCCACCCAGGAGCTGTGGCTACCGGCGTGCTGGGGTGCTGACAGATGGACTGACTGCAGGTATGACCCCCGCTCCACTGAGGGAGCGTCTCAGCTTTGTAGCGCCTCCAGGCGCGAAGAGTGCGGGAGGCAGGAAGTGCCCGCTAAAGCTCTCTGGGAGCTGTAGTCTCCAGCCGCAGGTTGGAATGATGGCGGCGAGACTACAGCGTTCCCCACCCAGGAGCTGTGGCTACCGGCGTGCTGGCGTGCTGACAGATGGACTGACTGCAGGTATGACCCCCGCTCCACCGAAGGAGCGTCTCAGCTTTGTAGCGCCTCCAGGCGCGAAGAGTGCGGGAGGCAGGAAGTGCCCGCTAAGCTCTCTGGGAGCTGTAGTCTCCAGCCGCAGGTTGGAGTGATGGCGGCGAGACTACAGCGTTCCCCACCCAGGAGCTGTGGCTACCGGCGTGCTGGCGTGCTGACAAATGGACTGACTGCAGGTATGACCCCCCTAGCTATAGAAGGAAAAAAGTTGTGCAGCCTCTGTATTTGTTTTCTATTTATTTACTTTTGTAGCAATCAAGGCACGCAGTGCTTTAGCTTAAATGTTTAAAAGTAAGACGTGGAGTGCCGCGATTGCTATAAAAGTAAATTAATGGAAAAGAAATGCGGGGTCCTCCCGCCTTTGTTTTTCTATTTATTGACTTTTGTAGCAATGGTGGCACACCGTGCTTTAGCTTTAGACGGTTAAAGCTAAAGCACGGCGTGCTGCCATTGTTATAAAAGTCAATTTTTTAAAAAGTTGTGCCGCAGCTGTATTAAAAAAAAAAAGTATTTACTTTTGTAGCAATCACGGCATGCCGCGCTTTAGTTTACAATGTTTAAAAGTAAAGCACGGCGTGCCGTAATTGCTACAAAAATATACAAGCATTGCAAAGAAAACCAGGAAGGACGGCAGCAATAATAGGAGGGATGGTTACCCTTGTGAGCGAGGAGGCAGAAGATGGCCACAGATGGACAACCAAAAGAATCAATCGTTGGGAGGGAACCAAACATCCAAAGGTGGGATAGTTGGACATTATTGACCAACAACAGTAAAGGAATTTCCAAAAGGCAGACCAGCCAGAAGCGCCAAGCTTAAACCCCATATTCTGAATACAACATGTCTCAAAGAGACAGTCAAACGCTGCTTAGGCAAGGCCTGAAAATGGAAACTAATCAAAAGGGTTCTCCTTAATGAAGGCTCACAGATAATAATATATAACGTCAATGCCACATAATCAAAAACACTGAAAAAATGTATATTCTCAGAAAATCAACTCACCCTTGAGAAGTTAAATACTTTTGAACTAATCCCTCATTTGGCAAACTGAAGAAAGCAGCATTGGATGTGGACCCAAATGTATTAAAAGTACCTGTGCCCTTTGACCATCACCCAAAACAACCATACTTCAAACTCCACAGGGGTACCAGGTAGAGTGTCCGCTGCCAACCCTCCTAATTTTATTTCTAGAACTCCTTCCGAGCCTCATTAGGAAGACAAGATAACCACAAAATTGTGGAAATTAAACATGCCCTTTGACTATGTTGATGTAATCATACTATACATAAAACCCTAGATCTTTCTTATCCCCAATGTATGCACCATTAAACAATATGCACACATCTGATTCTTTGGGGTTGTTATTCCCTAAAGTAATTGCAAATTCACTTCTGGAGAAAAATTGAATTGACAACTAATCCTAACCCTAAAAAATGGGTGCAAAAAATATATCCACTGTTAAAACCCGATCCCCACCGCACATGCCACCCCCTCGCTGTCCATAGCGCCATGAAACCCACGGGTATACATGCGCTCTATAAATTAAAATAACATAACCTAACATAACATAACATAGCATAACATAACATAACATGGAGCTGACGCTAATGCTTTCAATGAAAGTGTTTAAAAAATATTAGTTCCTGCTACTTTGTACACTGTTCGCCATGAGAGCGGAAGTGTTTTATAAGTTCATCCGAAAGAACTCACATCTGCGTTCAATGCCAATATCCTGCAAGCAAATGGAAAATTTCCCTTTTTGCTGAAGCAACATAGAAAACAAAATGTGGCAAATTTGTGGGATCCTTGATGCAGGCTGATGGATGGGCAAGTTCAGAGATTGAAGCTGTTGAAAGCCTCAGGTTGGGAAATGTGAATTGAAAATGGCACATATAGCCGAGGGTCTTAGAGTCTGTTTTACAATGTGCTGTTTTTTTTTAATTCACATGCACGTTTTAAAAGTGTTCTTGTATATAATATTTTAAACACACTCTATAATATGAAAAGAGGAATTGATATAAGAACTAGCAGCCCGTCCGGACGTTGTCCGGGTATGAATTGCTGCCGGCCAGTAGTATATTGTTTTGTAGGATTTCGTTTTGATAGCATTTCTTATCTGTGACAGGCCTGTGAAACGCTCCGATTCACAGTGCACTGCAGATGCACTTAAGACTGCGCATTCAGTAGTGTGTGAACTCGAGGTTCCCTACTTTATTTTTCCTTGCAATATTATATAGCGCAAACTCAACACCATGGCATGAGCACAATTTACATTACAGAAGAACACATTAATTTGTGGTAGGCACGGGGAGACAAAGCCTGGAATCACAGGATATTGACCTGATGCCGAGATTCGAACGTAGCTCACCAGCTCTAAAGTTCGCAATCCTAGTACTTGTGGCGGGAGGTGTCTCTAAAAGTGTATGTCGGTGCTGGCCATCAATGAGAGAGACCTGTGCATTTTTCAAATTGGTGGTGAAAAAATATGAGTATGTTGCTGGAGATGTGGGCCGCCGTGCCACCAATGTACTTACCGGGGGAGGGTAAACACCCATTATTCCGCAACTATATTTCCGCAGACCATCACTCAGCATACCTTCATTATGAAAGTACCATGACTCCGCAATGCCATTATAATGCATGGCATTACATTTTATATGCTTTTACCACGCATACATTTACAACAAAATTCGTTGTAAATGCATGAATGGTAAAAGCATGTTTTTTTTAATGTTTGGATAAGGTAAGTATGGGTATAGGGGTATATGTTTTGGGGTACTGAGGTATATATTTTGGGGTGCTTGGGTACTTTAAGGGTTCAGATATAGTTTTGGGTTATGGGGTACAGGGGTAGTTTTAGCGTTTAGGGATAGGTATGGGTTTTGGGGTACAGGCGTATTTTTAGGGTTTAGGGCTAGGTTTGGGCTTTGGGTTATAGGGGTATTTTTAGGGTTCAGGGGTAGTTTTGGGTTTTGGGGTACAGGGGTATTTTAAGGGTTAAGGGCTAGGTTTGGGTTTTGGGGTACAGGGATATTTTTAGGGTTCAGGGCTCGATTTGGGTTTTGGGGTACAGGGGTATTTTAGGGTTCAGGGGTAGGTTTGGGCTTTGGGTTATTGGGTATTTTTAGGGTTCAGGGCTAGGTTTGGGTTTTGGGGTGCAGGGGTATTTTTTGGGTTCGGGGCAGGTTTGAGTTTTGGGGTACAGGGGTATTTTAAGGGTTATGGGCTAGGTTTGGGTTTTGGGGTACAGGGGTATTTTAGGGTTCAGGGCTAGGTTTGGGGTTTGGGGTACAGGGGTATTTTTAGGTTTTAGGTATAGGTTTGGGTTTTGGGGTACAAGGTATATTTATAGGATTAAGGTGGGTTAGTGTTGAAGGGTGTTGGGGTTTTTTAAGGAGTAAGGGTGGGTTTTGATTATGGGATGCAGGGGTATTTAAAGGGAGCAGGGTGGACACCCGGAGCTGGAATGTACAGAACCTGGGAAGAAAAAACAATGAAATAATTGACACAAGACGTGGAATGTGATAACAACAGTTGATGGACAAAATGCAGAACAATGTCATACATTCACCCCAATGCAGAGATCTGGGCATATATCCATCCTTTTTTTGCATTCCTCACCACCTCAGCCTTGAGCCTGAGCCTCAAGGAAACATTCCAGGCTGAACTGCCAAGCCATGTTTTTCCTGGACCAAACTCTAACATCCTAGGATCAATTTCTGGCAATCAGCTGTATTCAGCCAGGATAGCTTGACTCTAGTGGTGTGGAGAGCATGGGACTTACGTCTGAGCATACCCATCCCACTCGGGGTGACAAATGCAAAAACAACAGTTGATGGACAGAATGCAGAACATTTTAATATATTCACCCTAGTACCGAGATCTGGGCCTAAATCCATCGTTTATTTGCACTCCACACCAGCCCAGTTCAGACATGTCCATATGCAAATCAGCCTTGACCCTGTGCCTCATGGGAACAGTCCAGCCCAAAGGGCGGAACGTACCATACGCCCCCAGCATTTGTCACGCCCCCCCAGCACAAGCTCACAGCACAACGCAGACACGCCCACAAGGGACTACTTTGCTGGCACGGTTCTTTTACTTTTTAAATGTATATGGTGGGCGTCTGCATAGCCTATGTCCTTCTGCTGCAACTGCCCTTTCCAACGCCGTATTGGGTGTTGTGATTGGTGCTGTGGTTCCTGAGATTACCCGCCTCAAAGGTTTGGGCTTTCTCTTTATTATATTAGTTTGGATTTCGTGTGCGTCTCGCTGGGCAAAGGACAAACCAGTGGGGTGTGCACTGTACTGGCACTATAAAACACTAGAGCATGAGGCGCCTGTTGAGTTAGTGAATTTTTTTTTTTGTTTTTTTTTGGAAAACCTTTATTAACTTAAACAAAGTACACCGCTATTCAGACGTACATCCCGGAGGCTAGGCAGCATGGTAAAGCAGTTCGAGAATGTGTACAAAACAGAAAAAGGAGCAGTCAGGTTTAATTTTATAAATGTTAAAGATGAACTCAATGAACAGGGAAAATCTAAGAAAGACAAGAAAAAGAGAGAAAGGGGAGGAAAGAAGAAAGAGAAAGAAGAAGACAAGGTTGGCCAGGCAAAGGAGAATAGAAAAACGGTAAGGCACATATCCAGGGGGAGAGGCGGGAGCAGTAGCATCACAAAATAACCCATACATGAAAGCAAACATATGAAAGGGGAGCAAAATTCAGGATCCATCCACGTGAAACTCGGGTAAAGGGGGAAACTACGGAGAGAGACGAACCTCCGGTTGAATTGTCTCTGGGGGCACGCAAATGTCTCCTCTATACGAATTCCAGGCACCCCAGACCAGGCCCCACATTTTGAGCTTACCCCGGGCTAAGTAAACAGTTTTCTCCCGGAGCATGCACCAGTCCATGTTGGTTTTCCAAAGGCTAACCGTGGGGGGGTCGGGGCACCCCACCTCTGGGCGATGTCCCTCTTAGCAACCATATTACCCAGGGTGACCCAGCGGGTCTGAGCAGTATTATAAGCATTCGGACCCCACACATTCAACAGGCAGCGTCGAGCCTCCGCAGGCAAAGTCACACCAGTCACAACCCTCATAACCGCATGCACTCGCTCCCAGTAAGAGGCGATGACTTGGCACTCCCAAATGATGTGCATGAACGTGGCCGTCGCACCACATCCTCTCCTGCAGAGGCCATCCTGGGAGAGCCCCATACGAATCAGCCTGGGGCCAGTGACGTACACCCTGTGGAGCACTTTCAGCTGGACCAAACGCAACCTGGCCGAGATGGCCAACTCCTTAGGGGAGGAGACCGCTGACTGCCAGTCCTCGTCATCCAACTCAATCCAATCATTCACCCAGAGGTCTCGCACTTTCACCAACAAATCCGTCCGTACATTGATAAGTTTCTTGTAGGTCAGAGAGATGGCACTATCCGGCATGTGGCCGTCCAGCACTCTGTCCTCAAGAGGGGATGACTCGGTAACTTTTTCACCCACAGACAAGGAAGACGTGAGGGCGTGCCTCAGTTGCGCATAACGGAAATACTCCGTGGCCCCCAATTGGAATTCCCGCTGTAGAGCAGCAAACGTTTTGATACCCCCCTTGGACATCACATCCGCCACCTTGGAGATACCAATGAGGTCCCACCGGTCAAACCCCTTAGAGTGCCACAATTTCCCCAACAAGTCAGAATCATAAAGGGGAGTAGCCATGGTGAGCCTACCTTTCCACCCCAGAGCCTTAGTCACCGCCCTCCACAAGTGCACCGCAGTCCTGGTGGGACCAGTCAGTTTCCGGTCCAGAGATCTAGAGTACAGCGCTCTGTAGTACATCCCGTCGTTCATAAGCCAGTGATCCATGGCGTACCCCGGATTGACCGCCGGCCCATAGAAGCCATGATTAATGGCAGCTAACTGAGAGGTCCAATAATAGCGGCGTATGTCCGGCAAGGCAATACCACCGTCATACCACGGAATGGTCAATTTGGCGACAGCAATGCGCGGCCTACCTTCCCACAACAGAGCGCGCTGCAGGCTCTCAATCTCCCCAAAGTATTTAGATGGCACTGGGTCTTGTGTGTTTTGAAGCGCATAGAGGAACCTCGGCAGGGACATCATCTTGAACAGCGCCGCACGGCCCAACAGGGACAGCGGCAGTCTCTTCCAACCCTCCACGTCACGCCGAAGGCCCGCCAGAGGGGGGAGCAAGTTGTTCGCATACCGTACCCGGGCATCCGTTGAAATATAGATGCCCAGGTACTTGAAGCCCTGTTGTGAGACCTGTATGGCACAACCTCTAGGGAGACGCGGAGTGTCTCCGCGCAGCACATATAAGTAGGACTTAGACCAATTAATGACCAGGCCCGAGTATCTACCAAAGGTACACAGCACGTCAAATGTCACAATTAAGGACCGACAAGGGGAGGTGGATACAAAAGAATGTCGTCCGCATAAAGCGAGACGCGATCCTCAAAGCCGGGCGACCATTTGATACCAGTAATGTCAGGGTGAGAGCGGATCCAGGCGGCCAGTGGCTCCAGCGCCAGGGCAAAAAGGAGCGGCGATAACGGACAACCCTGTCTAGTACCTCTGCGCAAAGCGAAGGAGGCTGACAAGCGACCATTGACCGTCACATTGGCCATCAGGGAAGAATAAAGGAGCCGAACCCAACTAATGAAGTCAGGGCCGAATCCAAATTTAGAAAGCACCGCCCAGAGGTAGTTCCACTCGAGCGAGTCGAACGCCATCGTCGCATCAAGCGAGGCAAGGACTGCTGGTTCACTAAGCATGTGCGCTCGCGCCATGACAGCGTGGAGCCGCCTCAGATTAAGGGCGGTGTTCCGATGAGGGACGAAACCAGACTGGTCCGGATGGATCAAGTCCGCAATCACGCCCATGAGCCGATTGGCCAATAACTTTGCCAGAATTTTGGGCTCGGCGTTCAACAGGGAAATAGGACGGTACGACCTACAAAGGTCTCGGGGCTTCCCCTCCTTGTGTATGACCACTATGGTGGCCAGGCGTTGATCAAGCGGGAGTTCACCAGCATCCCTAGCTGCCAGGAACATATTCCGCAGGGGCGCGGCGACAGTGTCCGCCTTAATTTTGTACAGCTCAACTGGGAGACCATTGGGCCCCGGGGCCTTCCCGTAGTGCAACAATCTTATCGCCAACGCCACCTCGTCAACCGTTATGCCACGGTCCATGTCATCACGCTCAATGTCAGACAAGCAATGTAGCTCAACCTTCTCCAAGAAGGAGGCCGAGTCGGATTCAG
The DNA here is from genome assembly GCF_964263255.1 of Lissotriton vulgaris. Lineage (NCBI taxonomy): Eukaryota > Metazoa > Chordata > Amphibia > Caudata > Salamandridae > Lissotriton > Lissotriton vulgaris. The sequence goes on from NC_141685.1 coordinate 254,545,866, forward strand.
TCAGAGCGGAGACTGGTGTATAAACAGTCTCAAAGTAGTCGGCAAACGCCGTAGCAATAGCAGGAGGGTCAGTAACCACCAGTCCATCATCGCCCAGGATCTCGGGCACCACTCGAGAGGCCAGTTCCTTCTTGTCCAGCCAGGCAAGAAGCTTGCCCGCCTTATCTCCGGCATCGTATAAGCTCCCTTGCTGTTCACTGCCCATCGCCTTGGCCGCATCCATAGCAGTGGCCCTGTATTCTGACTGCTTCAGGGAGAGAGCATGGAGCAGCTCTGGTGTCGGTTCCGGCGCTAACCGAGAATTCAAGTCCGCAAGTTCGGACTCCAACCGCACCAAGTCCTCATCCCGTCGTCTGCGCACCTCGGCTATCAAGGAGAATGCCTCCCCCCTAAGGACAGTCTTGAAGGCCTCCCAAAGGGAAACGGCCGACGTCACTGAGCCTGTGTTTTCGGTGAAATACAGGTCGATGGCTTTAGCAAGGAGGTCTCGAGTCTTAGGGTTGCGGAAATACCAGGGGTTGACCGGCGCCACCCTAGTCGCCGCCACGATGCCAAAGTCAAACGACACCCAAACCGGAGAGTGATCCGAGATACCCCTGGCCATGAGACGAGCACTAGACACAGATTGTGCCTGAGCCGATGGCGCCAGAATGTAATCAATGCGAGAGAGACTGCCATGAGCCCCAGAATGGAAAGTATATTGTCGCTGCGCGGGGTGTAAAAGACGCCAGCAATCAACGAAGCCCATTGTGCTCATGAAGTCCGGGAGCCATGATTGTGCACTGCGAAGATCTCTGGACGGGAAACGATCCAATGTGCCTGAAACAACAGAATTGAGGTCTCCACCCAGTATCAACAACCCCTCCGGGAGACCCAAAATGGCGCCACCAAGATCCTGGAAGGTAGACGCTTGCAACCCCGGGGGGACATAAACCGAAACCAAAACCAGGGTGCGCCCCTCCCATCTGCTCACCACGGCTACATAGCGGCCTCTATCATCCACCAGCGTGGACTCCACCTCCAGGGGGAGAGACATGCGCATCATTATCCCCACCCCTCGGGACCCGGTAAAGAACCCGGAATGGGCCACCATTTTGAACCCCTTCCTATTCAGAGCCTTACAAGTGTTGCCAATAAGATGAGTTTCTTGCAGGAGAACAATGTCCGGAACACAGCGTTTAAGCATTTGTATCACAACACCACGTTTAATACGATCCCCCAACCCATTCACGTTCCAGCTGAGTACATTTAAGGTCTTACCCCCATCATCAATGATGTCCCGTCCCAGCCATCCCACCCAGAAAGCAGCCACCGAAACGATAAAAGCAAAACAATAATACCTTAGCCATGAGAAGAGTAAGATAAAAAGAGCAAAAGGAAAGCACACAACCCAACTACCCCCCACCCTGCACCCCTGCATTAGACTAGAAGCCACCCCAACTAGCAGTGTGCCTGTCGCCCCTTAAAACTAACCTACAAAAAGCCCCCGGAGGAGAAAGGAGACATCCTATCACCCCCCGTTACCCTCCAAATTGAGAAAACAGAAGAAGTAAAAAGGAAGAAATAAATGTCAGTGAACGATGCCGTCCTCAGCATCCCTCCCAGAGAGAAGCCAACATGATAACGTTTATTCCTGGGAACCTGGACCTCCTGACGCCACCTCCGACTGGTCCTCTGGAGTGGTCCGTCGCTGGGGCAAAGTGTCCAACCAGTCCCCTGCAGCATCCGGTAAATCGAAAATCACCGTCCGATCGCCATGTTCAATGCGCAGTTTCGCCGGGTAAAGCATAGAGTACCTTAGCCCCATCTCTCTCAGCCTCCGTTTCACGCCCATAAAACTCTGACGGCGTTTCTGGACGGCCTGGGTGAAGTCAGGGAAGACGTTGATGTCAGCGTTCTGAAACCGTAGCGGGCCGCCTCTTCTCGACGCTTGCAAAATGGCGTCCCGGTCCCGGTAATTGAATAGTCTAGCAATGATGGGGCGCGGGGTCGCACCCAACTTCGGTTGGCCACCAGGCAGGCGGTGAGCCCTCTCAACCGAAAAGAATTTACTCAAGCCGCCCGGCGCCAAGTGCTTCTCCACCAAGTCCTCCACGAACAAGTCCACGGCCTCCTCCTCCGCTCCCTCCGGCACACCTGTAATACGGACGTTCTGGCGCCGTGCCCGTCCCTCAAAATCGTCCAGTCGGCGAGCAAGTGCCACATTAGCCGCCTTCAGGCCCCGTACCTCGGTCTGCATGTCCGACACATCAGAAGTCAAACTCGACGTCTTAATGTCGAGTGACTTAACTCTGTCATTGGTTTTGCCGAGGTCGGCCCTGATGAGGTTAAGCTCAATCTTGAGGGTATCCACCTTGCTGGACAGCGCTTCGTGTTGGCTATGCATCTCGGCCTTCACGCCAGCAATGGCTCCCAGCACGTCCCGGAGGGTGTGTTCCGTATCTTCTGTGGACACGTCTCGTTGCGGATCTTTGGTATGGCTCGACGATCCCGGCGATCCCCTGGAGTGGGAGAAGCGCTCAGGGATGGTGGATTGCGAATGGATGGGTTTTCTGCTGACTCTCGGGGGCTTCCCTTTGTCTGGATCTCCTCTGCCCGCCATGTTGAGCAACTGGGTCAATACGATCCAAAAGGGGGCAAGCCAACTACGCCACCACCACTCGATCAAAGCAAACAGTCCATTCCACCTCCCGCAGTAAAAGGCAGGCTGCCAGGGAGACCAACAGGGCCACCGGGTCCAGCAATTATGTCAGTTCAGCTCGGAGTGCGCCGAAGCTATGCCAGGCTACTATGGCGTCGTCGCCAGTCGGCTTCAAGACGGCGTAACTCGGTCCAGGAACCTCGGATTTTCAATCTGAGACCGGGCGCTGCGTCAGCATCAACACCGCTGTTGATTCCCACCGTCGTGGGACAGGATAGCTAGCAGGATCAATACGGAGGATCGGAGGGTCTTCGGAGCTCCGAGCTTACGCGGCCATCTTGGTTGCCCGCGAAGCTCCTCCGAATCTCTTTTTATTAATCATACTAGCAGCCCGTCCCGACGTTGTCCGGGTATGAATTGTTGCCGGCCAGTAGTATATTGTTTTGTAGGATTTCGTTTTGATAGCATTTCTTATCTGTGACAGGACTGTGAAACGCTCCGATTCACAGTGCACTGCTGATGCACTTAAGAGTGCGCATTCAGTAGTGTGTGAACTCAAGTTTCCCTACTTTATTTTTCCCTGCAATATTATATAGCGCAAACTCGACAACATGTCATGAGCATAATTTACATTACAGAAGAACACATTAATTTGTGGTAGGCACGGGGAGACAAAGCCTGGAATCACGGGATGTTGACCTGATGCCGAGATTCGAACGTAGCTCCCCAGAAATAAAGTTCGCAATTCTAGAACTTGTGGCGGGAGGTGTGTCTAAAAGTGTATGTCGGTGCTGGCCATCAATGAGAGAGACTGTGCATTTTTCAAATCGGTGGTGAAAAAATATGAGTATGTTGCTGGAGATGTGGGCCGCCGTGCCACCAATGTACTTACCGGGGGAGGGTAAACACCCATTATTCCGCAACTTTCTTTCCGCAGACCATCACTCAGCATACTTTCATTATGAAAGTACCATGACTCCGCAATGCCATTATAATGCATGGCATTACATTTTATATGCTTTTACCACGCATACATTTACAACAAAATTCGTTGTAAATGCATGAATGGTAAAAGCATGTTTTTTTAAATGTTTGGATAAGGTCAGTATGGGTATAGGGGTATATGTTTTGGGGTACTGAAGTATATATTTTGGGGTGCTTGGGTACTTTAAGGGTTCAGATATAGTTTTGGGTTATGGGGTACAGGGGTAGTTTTAGCGTTTAGGGATAGGTATGGGTTTTGGGGTACAGGCGTATTTTTAGGGTTCAGGGCTAGGTTTGGGCTTTGGGTTATAGGGTATTTTTAGGGTTCAGGGCTAGGTTTGGGTTTTGGGGTACAGGTGTATTTTTAGGGTTCAGGGCTAGGTTTGGGTTTTGGGGTACAGGGGTATTTAAGGGTTCAGGGGTAGGTTTGAGTTTTGGGGTACAGGGGTATTTTAGGGTTCAGGGCTAGGTTTGGGGTACAGGGGTATTTTTAGGATTTAGGTATAGGTTTGGGTTTTGGGGTACAAGGTATATTTATAGGGTTAAGGTGGGTTAGTGTTGAAGGGTGCTGGTTTTTTTTAAGGAGTAAGGGTGGGTTTTGATTATGGGGTGCAGGGGTATTTAAAGGGAGCAGGGTGGATACCCGGAGCTGGAATGTACAGAACCTGCGAAGAAAAGACAATGAAATAATTGACATAAGACGTGGAATGTGAAAACAACAGTTGATGGACAAAATGCAAAACAATGTCATACATTCACCCCAATGCAGAGATCTGGGCCTAAATCCATCATTTTTTTTGCATTCCTCACCACCTCAGCCTTGACCCTGTGCCTCAAGGGAACATTCCAGGCCGAACTGCCAAGCCATGTCTTTCCTGGACCAGACTCTAGCATCTTAGAACCAATTTCTGGCAATCAACTGAATTCAGCCAGAATAGCTTGACTCCAGTGGTTTGGAGAGCATGGGACTCACGTCTGAGCATACCCATCCCACTCGGGGTGACGAATGCAAAAACAACAGTTGATGGACAGAATGCAGAACAATGTCATATATTCACCCTAGTACAGATCTCTGGGCCGAAATCCATCGTTTTTTTGCACTCCACACCAGCCCAGTTCAGACATGTCCATATGCAAATCAGCCCTGACCCTGTGCCTCATGGGAACAGTCCAGCCCGAAGGGCGGAACATACCATACGCCTCCAGCATTTGTCACGCCCCCCCAGCACAAGCTCAGAGCACAACGCAGACACGCCCACAAGGGACTACTTTGCTGGCACGGTTCTTTTACTTTTTAAATGTATATGGTGGGCGTCTGCATAGCCTATGTCCTTCTGCTGCAACTGCCCTTTCCAACGCTGTATTGGGTGTTGTGATTGTTGCTGTGGTTCCTGAGATTACCCGCCTCAAAGGTTTGGGCTTTCTCTTTATTATATTAGTATGGATTTCGTGTGCGTCTCGCTGGGCAAAGGACAAACCAGTGGGGTGTGCACTGTACTGGCACTATAAAATACTAGAGCATGAGGCGCCTGTTGAGTTAGTGAATCTCTTTTTATTAATCATACTAGCAGCCCGTCCCGACGATGTCCGGGTATGAATTGTTGCCGGCCAGTAGTATAATGTTTTGTAGGATTTCGTTTTGATAGCATTTCTTATCTGTGACAGGCGTGTGAAACTCTCCGATTCACAGTGCACTGCTGATGCACTTAAGAGTGCGCATTTAGTAGTGTGTGAACTTAAGTTTCCCATTTTTATTTTTCCTTGCAATATTATATAGCGCAAACTCGACAACATGGCATGAGCACAATTTACATTACAGAAGAACACATTAATTTGTGGTAGGCACGGGGAGACAAAGCCTGGAATCAAGGGATGTTGACCTGATGCCGAGATTCAAACGTAGCTCACCAGCTCTAAAGTTCGCAATTCTAGAACTTATGGCGGGAGGTGTGTCTAAAAGTGTATGTCGGTACTGGCCATCAATGAGAGAGACCTGTGCATTTTTCAAATCGGTGGTGAAAAAATATGAGTATGTTGCTGGAGATGTGGGCCGCCGTGCCACCAATGTACTTACCGGGGGAGGGTAAACACCCATTATCCCGCAACTTTCTTTCCGCAGACCATCACTCAGCATACTTTCATTATGAAAGTACCATGACTCCGCAATGCCATTATAACGCATGGCATTACATTTTATATGCTTTTACCACGCATACATTTATAACAAAATTCGTTGTAAATGCATGAATGGTAAAAGCATGTTTTTTTAATGTTTGGATAAGGTAAGTATGGGTATAGGGGTATATGTTTAGGGGTACTGAGGTATATATTTTGGGGTGCTTGGGTATTTTAAGGGTTCAGATATAGTTTTGGGTTATGGAGTACAGTGGTAGTTGTAGCGTTTAGGAATAGGTATGGGTTTCGGGGTACAGGCGTATTTTTAGGGTTCAGGGCTAGGTTTGGGCTTTGGGGTATAGGGGTATTTTTAAGGTTCAGGGGTAGTTTTGGGTTTTGGGGTACAGGGGTATTTTAAGGGTTAAGGGCTAGGTTTGGGTTTTGGGGTACAGGGGTATTTTAGGGTTCAGGGCTAGGTTTGGGTTTTGGGGTACAGGGGTATTTTAGGGTTCAGGGGTAGGTTTGGGTTTTGGGGTACATGGTTATTTTTATGGTTCAGGGCTAGGTTTGGGTTTTGGGGTGCAGGGGTATTTTAGGGTTCAGGGGTAGGTTTGGGTTTTGGGGTACATGGTTATTTTTATGGTTCAGGGCTAGGTTTGGGTTTTGGGGTGCAGGGGAATTTTTAGGGTTCGTGGGTAGGTTTGGCTTTTGGGGTACAGTGGTATTTTAATCACAACACTCAATACAGCGTTGGAAAGGGCAGTTGCAGCAGAAGGACATAGGCTATGCAGACGCCCACCATATACATTTAAAATGTAAAAGAACCGTGCCAGCAAAGTAGTCCCTTGTGGGCGTGTCTGCATTGTGCTGTGGGTGTGTGCTGGGGGCGTGACAATCGCTGGAGGCATTCCGTCACGAGTGTTGTTTTTTCTTCCCAGGTTCTATACATTCCTGCTCCCTTTAAATAGTAATTCAATGGAGGTCCCATTCTCTTAGAACCACCCCAAGCACAGTTATGGGCAAAAATACAACTAAAAGGCCCTGCAAAGCATTATGGGATAAGCTTAGCATAATTTTTAGCATTCATGAAAGGGTTTTAATGTTTTTGAATTTTACTCATCAGGGACATCTTGGGACGACGAGGTGAGCTGCAGCTTGATATATAATATTTTAAATGCTATTGCATTTGCCTCATCAGGGACATCTAGGGACGGCGAGGTGAACTGCAGCTTGATCTATACTACTATTATAAAGAGAGAACTTGCACCTTTTGGCCAGGTAAACTCGGGAACCACAGCACCAATCACTACACCCAATACAGTGTTGGAAAAAGCAGTTGCAGCAGAAGGACATAGGCTATGCAGACGCCCACCATATACATTTAAAATGTAAAAGAACCGTGCCAGCAAAGTAGTCCCTTGTGGGCGTGTCTGCATTGTGCTGTGGGTGTGTGTTGGGGTTGTGACAATCGCATTTTATATGCTATTGCATTTGCCTCATCAGGGACATCTAGGGACTGCGAGGTGTACTGCAGCTTGATATATAATATTTTAAATGCTATTGCATTTGCATCATCAGGGACATCTAGGGACATGAGGTGAACTGCAGCTTGATGTGTAATATTTTAAATGCTATTGCATTTGCCTGGTAATATGCCCCAATGTTTTTACCGATTTAAGAGTGAATCAGTGGGTCTCATCAGGACCTGGTGCAAAATATAGAGGCATAAAGTAAACCCTCATTAGAATACAGAGAAATTACATCTGTTCTTTTAGATAGTTGTCCTGAACCTTCCTGGTAGAAATATAATAAAGTTGGACAGACTGATGAGAGCAGTTAGTTGTTCGGCGGAAAAAGAGCTCCTCAGACATGTGCGCGAGACAACTTTATCGTCATTCTGTCAAGGCCGACATTTTACCCCAATCTGTCATGTCCGCTTGCTCGCAAAATATCTTCCCAGTTTTAAGTCTTTCAACCCGATCCAGCATGGACGCCACGCCTCTCATTCCAGTGACGTCCAAACCAATGGCGAGCCATTCTAACCAGTGACGTGTTTGGTTTGTCGGATCTCAAGCAGGGCGTGGCCGAGGTACTAATATTTGCATATTTTCTGTGCAATGCCATGGACTTCTTTTCTTTGTTTTTTTTTTGTTAAATTGTCAATAATAACTTATTTTAGTACCCTCAGATTTTTTACTCTTTTCCATTTCAATCAACAATTAATATCTTAAAGGGGACCTATTAAAAGTAGGTCTTTTTTAGCGCTACCACGTGAAATTGCATTGACGGTAGTTAGAATAGCTCTTTACTATTTGTCTAGAAGGTTTCTAATAAAGAGAAGCCGCCTCATCATTGGAAATGAAAGATATGAAGAAAGCTCTCTGTTCTAATCTAGAACGGTTGGAATGCTGAATGATGATTCTGAGTTATGAAGATCTTGATATGAAACTCGTCACAATAAGTAATGGGAAATAATGTCACGGACCATTTAAGAATATGTCTTACTATGCTGCTCAATGGTGGGTGTTGCCAGCAGATTTTATATAAACGAGCACTGTGAGGTTCGTTGTTGATTGCCGAAAAGTGCCCAATTAATTTTAGCTGGTTTTGTTAACTGGATTTTTTAATTCCAGGTTACCTCCGTTCTAGGTTTGCTGCTAAATAGAATGCTTTGTGAGAAGTTGTCCCTCCAGCGACAAATAAATGATTGCAACGAGCTAAAAGTTCAACAAAACAGACTTGCACAGTGTTAAGTAGCGGGCCCTGGGCCCACTGGCTAAAGAGACACTGACACTAGTGACATCACAGTTGAGGTGCGAAATATGGATTCCGCGAGGGAAGGCCGAGGCCGAGTAACAATTTACTAAATATCTCTGGAGGAGCAGGAAGAGGTGCAGTACCAGTAGCAGCCCCCAGAGGTCCCTGTAGAGTCTGAAATGGGCTGCACGGACACAGTACCGCAGGCTGTCCCCAGAGGTCCCTGTAGAGTTCCATAGCGGCAACTACACTGGTGATCGCAATAAAGGCCAGCTCTCTGCTTTGAAATATATATATAGATATATATATACACATATATATATATATATGTGTATATATATATCTATATATATCTATATATATATAGATATATATATACATATATATATGTATATATATCTATATATATATAAATATATATATGTACATATATATATATGTATATATATCTATATATCTATCTATCTATCTATCTATCTATCTATCTATATATATAGTTATATATATATCTATACTCTATACTACTATTATAAAGAGAGAACTTGCACCTTTTGGCCAGGTAAACTCGGGAACCACAGCACCAATCACAACACCCAATACAGCGTTGGAAAGGGCAGTTACAGCAGAAGGACATAGGCTTTGCAGACGCCCACCATATACATTTAAAATGTAAAAGAACCGTGCCAGCAAAGTAGTCCCTTGTGGGCGTGTCTGCATTGTGCTGTGGGTGTGTGCTGGGGTGTGACAATCGCTGGGGGCATTCCGTCACGAGTGTTGTTTTTTCTTCCCAGGTTCTATACATTCCTGCTCCCTTTAAATAGTAATTCAATGGAGGTCCCATTCTCTTAGAACCACCCCAAGCACAGTTATGAGCAAAAATACAACTAAAAGGCCCTGCAAAGCATTATGGGATAAGTTTAGCATAATTTTTAGCATTCATGAAAGGGTTTCAATGTTTTTGAAATTTACTCATCAGGGTCATCTTGGGACGACGAGGTGAACTGCAGCTTGATGTGTAATATTTTAAATGCTATAGCATTTGCGTGGTAATATGCCCCAATGTTTTTACAGATTTAAGAGTGAATCAGTGGGTCTCATCAGGACCTGGTGCAAAATATAGAGGCATAAAGTAAACCCTCATTAGAATACAGAGAAATGACATCTGTTCTTTTAGATAGTTGTCCTGAACCCTCCTGGTAGAAACATAATAAAGTTGGACAGACTGATGAGAGCAGTTAGTTGTTCGGCGGAAAAAGAGCTCCTCAGACATGTGCGCGAGACAACGTTATCGTCATTCTGTCAAGGCCGACATTTTACCCCAATCTGTCATGGCCGCTTGCTAGCAAAATATCTTCCCGGTTTTAAGTCTTTCAACCCGATCCAGCATGGACGCCACGCCTCTCATTCCAGTGACGTCCAAACCAATGGCGAGCCATTCTAAACCAGTGAGGTGTTTGGTTTGTCGGATCTCAAGCAGGGCGTGGCCGAGGTACTAATATTTGCATATTTTCTGTGCAATGCCATGGACTTCTTTTCTTTGGTTTTCTTTGTTAAATTGTCAATAATAACTTATTTTAGTACATTCTGATTTTTTTACTCCTTTCCATTTCAATCAACAATTAATATAATAAAGGGAACCTATTAAAAGTAGGTATTTTTTAGCGATACTACGTGAAATTGCATTTACCATATGTAGAATAGCTCTTTACTATTTGTCTAGAAGGTGTCTTATAAAGAGAAGCTGCCATATCATTGTAAATGAAAGATACGAAGAAAGTCTCCTGTGTTAAACTAAATCGGTTGAAACGCTGAAAAATTATATTGAGTTATAGGATCCTAATATGAAACTCGTTTGAATAAGTAGTGGGAAATAACGTCACGGTCTATTTATGGATATGCCTTACAATGCTTCTCAATGGTGGGCGTAGCCAGCAGATTTTATATAAACGAGTACAGTGAGGTTCATTGTTGACTGCCGAAAAGTGCCCAATTAATTTTAGCTTGTTTTGTTAACTGGATTTTTTAATTCCAGGTTACCTCCGTTCTAGATTTTCTGCTAATTAGAATGCTTTGCGAGAAGTTGTCCCTCCAGCGGTAAATAAATGATTGCAACGAGCTAAAAGTTCAACAAAACAGACTTGCACAGTGTTAAGTAGCGGGCCCTGGGCCCACTGGCTAAAGAGACACTGACACTAGTGACATCACAGTCGAGGTGCGAAATATGGATTCCGCGAGGGAAGGCCGAGGCCGAGTAACAATTTACTAAATATCTCTGGAGGAGCAGGAAGAGGCGCAGTACCACTGGCAGTCCCCAGAGGTCCCTGTAGAGTCTGAATAGGGCTGCACGGACACAGTACCGCAGGCTGTCCCCAGAGGTCCCTGTAGAGTTCTATAGCAGCAACTACACTGGTGATCGCAAAAAAGGCCAGCTCTCTGCTTTGAAATATATATATAAATAGATATATACACACACACATATATATATATATATATATATATATGTAGATAGATAGATAGATAGATAGATAGATAGATAGATAGATAGATAGATATAGATATAGATATATACATGTATATATATATATATCTATATATCTATATAAAGTTAAAGGTGAATGAAGTGCTTTATTCCATCGATGGGGACGGCAACATGACGCGTTTCGTCCAGGAAACCCGGACTTGATCACAACATATATATATATATATCTATATATATATATATCTATCTATATATATACACACACACACACACACACACACACACATATATATATATATATATATATATATATATATATATATATATATATATATATATATATATATATATATATATATATATATATATAGATAGATAGATATACATATATATATATCTATATATATAAATATATATATATATACATATATATATATCTATATATATATCTATATATATATATAGTTATATATATATATTTATACTACTATTATAAAGGAAGAACTTTGAACCTTTGAGGCCGGTAAACTCAGAAACCACAGCGCCAATCCACACACCCGATACATTGTTGTAATCGTCAGGGTGTGCAGATGGACATAGGCTATATAAACTTAATAAATATACGTTATTTAAAAAATGTACCGGAAAAAACATAAGTAGTCCCTTGGAAGAAGCGCCGGCCTAGACGTGAGGAGCGCAGGGAGGAGCGGCGTCCAGGAGCGCGAGGAGGACCGGCGGACATGGAGCGGAGAGGAGCGGCGTACAGGCGGCGAGGAGCGGCGGACAGACGGTGAGGAGCGGCGGACAGGCGGGGAGGAACGGTGAGCGGCGGAAAAATGAACCAAAAATGACAATCGTGAGCAAGAGGAAGCAAACGGAGCATTACAAAAGTGAGCCAAACGGTGCATTACAGGAAGAAAAAGTTACGTGTGCAGGTTACAAAAGCATACAAAGTAAACATTGAGGTATAATACTGCAATATATGGAGGAAGGCTCCGGGGGACCCACGGACAACGTCGGGGCGGGCGGGGGCCCTGAAGCCTAATTGCTCCCGGACAACGTCGGGACGGGCTGCTAGTACTATTATAAAGGAAGAACTTTGAACCTTTGAGGCGGGTAAACTCAGGAACCACAGTGCCAATCCACACACCCGATACATCGTTGTAATCGTCAGGGTGTGCAGATGGACATAGGCTATATGAACGTAATAAATATACGTTATTTAAAAAATGTACTGAAAAAAAAAGTAGTCCCTTGGAAGAAGCGCCGGCCTAGACGTGCGTGCTGACGTGAAGAGCGCAGGGAGGAGCGGTGGCCAGGAGCGCAAGGAGGACCGGCGGACATGGAGCGGGGAGGAGCGGCGTACTGGCGGCGAGGAGCGGCGGACAGGCGGGGAGGAACGGTGAGCGGCGGAAAAATGAAGCAAAAAATGACAATCGTGAGCAAGAGGAAGCAAACGGAGCATTACAAAAGTGAGCCAAACGGTGCATTACAGGAAGAAAAAGTTACGTGTGCAGGTTACAAAAGCGTCAAAAGTAAACATACAGGTATAGGAGGAAAAATGGACGTGTGCAGGTTACAAAAGCATACAAAGTAAACATAGAGGTATAATACTGCAATATATGGAGGAAGGCTCCGGGGGACCCACGGACAATGTGGGGGCGGGCGGGGGCCCTGAAGCCTAATTGCTCCCAGACAACGTCGGGACGGGCTGCTAGTCTATACTACTATTATAAAGAGAGAACTTGCACCTTTTGGCCAGGTAAACTCGGGAACCACAGCACCAATCACAACACCCAATACAGCGTTGGAAAGGGCAGTTGCAGCAGAAGGACATAGGCTATGCAGACGCCCACCATATACATTTAAAATGTAAAAGAACCGCGCCAGCAAAGTAGTCCCTTGTGGGCGTGTCTGCATTGTGCTGTGGGTGTGTGCTGGGGGCGTGACAATCGCTGGGGGCATTCCGTCACGAGTGTTGATTTTTCTTCCCAGGTTTTATACATTCCTGCTCCCTTTAAATAGTAATTCAGTGGAGGTCCCATTCTCTTAGAATCACCCCAAGCACAGTTATGGGCAAAAATACAACTAAAAGGCCCTGCAAAGCATTATGGGATAAGCTTAGCATCATTTTTAGCATTCATGAAAGGGTTTCAATGTTTTTGAATTTTACTCATCAGGGACATCTTGGGACGACGAGGTGAACTGCAGCATGATGTATAATATTTGAAATGCTATTGCATTTGCCTCATCAGGGACATCTAGGGACGGCGAGGTGAACTGCAGCTTGATATATAATATTTTAAATGCTATTGCATTTGCATCATCAGGGACATCTAGGGACATGAGGTGAACTGCAGCTTGATGTGTAATATTTTAAATGCTATTGCATTTGACTCATCAGGGACATCTAGGGACCATGAGGTGAACTGCAGCTTGATGTATAATATTTTAAATGCTATTGCATTTGCCTCTTGGGGACAACTGGGGAGAACGAGGTGAACTGCAGCTCTTTGTAGAATTATTTGGATACTATAATATTCACTTCCCACTGCTAATCTCGTCCCATAATGGTTTGCAGGGGCTTGATCTCAAAATCATCACCTCTCTCACTGCTTGCTGGAAGCTAATTTCACTTTTGTGAAATGACTATATGCATTTTAGCATGTAGAAATACTTGTTATTTTACCTTGAATATATGAGGTTTCTGTTTTAATAATTGGAAATCTGACGGAACGAAATATTGCAGATTTATTGTACCAAGTTCGCGCCAATTCCGCCCACCCCTACTTTAAATACCCCTGCACCCCATAATCATAACCCACCCTTACTCTATAAAATACCCCAACACCCTTAAACATTAACCCATCTTAACCCTGTAAATCTACCCTGTACCCCAAAAACCCAAACCTATCCCTAAACCCTAAAAATACCCCTGTACCCCAAAACCAAAACCTAGCCCTGAACCCTATAAATACCCCTGTACCTCAAACCCCAAACATACCCCTGAACCCTAAAAATACCCCTGTACCCCAAAACCCAAACCTACCCCTGAACCCTAAAATACCCCTGTACCCCAAAACCCAAACCTAGCCCATAACCCTTACAATACCCCTGTACCCCAAAACCCAAACCTACCCCTGACCCCTAAAAATACCCCTGTACCCCATAACCCAAACCTAGCCCAGAACCCTAAAATACCCCTGCATCCCAAAACCCAAACCTAGCCCTGAACCCTAAAAATACCCCTGTACCCCAAAACCCAAACCTAGCCCTGAACCCTTAAAATACCCCTGTACCCCAAAACCCAAACCTACCCCTGAACCCTAAAAATACCCCTATACCCCAAAACCCAAACCTAGCCCTGAACCGTAAAAATACCCCTGTACCCCACAACCCAAAACTATATCTGAACCATTAAAATACCCAAACACCCCAAAACATATACCTCAGTACCCCAAAACATATACCCCTATACCCATACTTGCCTTATCCAAACATTTTTAAAAAACATGCTTTTACCATTCATGCATTTACAACGAAATTCGTTGTAAATATATGCGTGGTAAAAGCATAAAAAATGTAATGCCATGCGTTATAATGGCATTGCGGAGTCATGGTACTTTCATAATGAAAGTATGCGGAGTGATGGTCTGCGGAAAGAAAGTTGCGGAATAATGGGTGTTTACCCTACCCCGTTAAGTACATTGGTGGCACCGCGCCCCACATCTCCAGCAACATACTCATATTTTTTCACCACCGATTTGAAAAATGCACAGGTCTCTCTCATTGATGGCCAGCACCGACATACACTTTTAGACACACCTCCCGCCACAAGTTCTAGAATTGCGAACTTTACAGCTGGGGAGCTACGTTCGAATCTCGGCATCAGGTCAACATCCTGTGATTCCAGGCAAATTGCTCTGTCTCCCCGTGCCTACCACAAATGAATGTGTTCTTCTGTAATGTAAATTGTGCTCATGCCATGTTGTCGAGTTTGCGCTATATAATATTGCAAGGAAAAGTAAAGTAGGGAAACTGAAGTTCACACACTACTGAATGCGCACTCTTAAGTGCATCAGCAGTGCACTGTGAATCGGAGCGTTTCACAGGCCTGTCACAGTTAAGAAATGCTATCAAAACGAAATCCAACAAAACAATATACTACTGACCGGCAGCAATTCATACCCGGACAACGTCGGGACGGGCTGCTAGTACTAATATAATAAAGAGAGAGCCCAAACCTTTGAGGCGGGTAATCTCAGGAACCACAGCACCAATCACAACACCCAATAAAGCGTTGGAAAGGGCAGTTGCAGCAGAAGGACATAGGCTATGCAGACGCCCACCATATACATTTAAAAAGTAAAAGAACTGTGCCTGCAGAGTAGTCCCTTGTGGGCGTGTCTGCGTTGTGCTGTGGGCTTGTGCTGGGGGGGGCGTGACAAATGCTGGGGGCGTGTGGTACGTTCGGCCTTCGGGCTGGACTGTTCCCATGAGGCACAGGGTCAAGGCTGATTTGCATATGGCCATGTCTGAACTGGGGTGGTGTGGAGTGCAAAAAAACGATGTACCCAAAAACCCAAACCTACCCCTGAACCCTAAAAATACCCCTGCATCCCAAAACCCAAACCTAGCCCAGAACCCTAAAATACCCCTGTATCCCAAAACCCAAACCTAGCCCTGTACCCTAAAAATACCCCTGTACCCCAAAACCCAAACCTAGCCCTGAACCCTAAAAATACCCCTATACCCCAAAACCCAAACCTAGCCCTGAACCCTAAAAATACCCCTGTACCCCATAACCCAAAACTATATCTGAACCATTAAAATACCCAAACACCCCAAAACATATACCTCAGTACCCCAAAACATATACCCCTATACCCATACTTGCCTTAACCAAACATTTTTAAAAAACATGCTTTTACCATTCATGCATTTACAACGAATTTCGTTGTAAATGTATGCGTGGTACAAGCATAAAAAATGTAATGCCATGCGTTATAATGGCATTGCGGAGTCATGGTACTTTCATAATGAAAGTTTGCGGAGTGATGGTCTGCGGAAAGAAAGTTGCGGAATAATGGGTGTTTACCCTACCCCGGTAAGTACATTGGTGGCTCGGCGGCCCACATCTCCAGCAACATACTCATATTTTTTCACCACCGATTTCAAAAATTCACAGGTCTCTCTCATTGATGGCCAGCACCGACATACACTTTTAGACACACCTCCCGCCACAAGTTCTAGAATTGCGAACTTTAGACAACTTTAGAGCTGGGGAGCTACGTTCGAAACTCGCCATCAGCTCAACATCCTGTGATTCCAGTCAAATTGCTCCAGCAATGCTCTGGGGGGGCCTATTCTTTCAATGCTGCCTCAAGCCATATGCCTGCTTCAAGCAAGCGCAGGGTTTTGACGCAGCATTGGCCTAAAAGTGACTGAGTGAAATCTTGTAGATTTCACTCAGCCACTTTTAGGAGGCGTTCCTGCGCCGGAACGCCCCACCCCCCCCCCTGCGCAGGAACCCCTTCTTATGGCGCAGGGCTTTACAACGTGACGCATCTCCCAGATGCGTCACGTTGTTAATACCCCGCACCATGGTGTATCTTTTGCGCCGCCGCTGCGTCACAAAAGTGATGCAACAGCGGCGCAAAAGAGGCACAAGGGGCTTGTAAATCTGCCCCAATGTCTCTTTCACACACGCACACCCAGCAGATAGACCTGCACACACCATTCATCGCATGCATCCATCTATACTACTATTATAAAGAGAGAACTTGCACCTTTTGGCCAGGTAAACTCGGGAACCACAGCACCAATCACTACACCCAATACAGTGTTGGAAAAAGCAGTTGCAGCAGAAGGACATAGGCTATGCAGACGCCCACCATATACATTTAAAATGTAAAAGAACCGTGCCAGCAAAGTAGTCCCTTGTGGGCGTGTCTGCATTGTGCTGTGGGTGTGTGTTGGGGTTGTGACAATCGCATTTTATATGCTATTGCATTTGCCTCATCAGGGACATCTAGGGACTGCGAGGTGTACTGCAGCTTGATATATAATATTTTAAATGCTATTGCATTTGCATCATCAGGGACATCTAGGGACATGAGGTGAACTGCAGCTTGATGTGTAATATTTTAAATGCTATTGCATTTGCCTGGTAATATGCCCCAATGTTTTTACCGATTTAAGAGTGAATCAGTGGGTCTCATCAGGACCTGGTACAAAATATAGAGGCATAAAGTAAACCCTCATTAGAATACAGAGAAATTACATCTGTTCTTTTAGATAGTTGTCCTGAACCTTCCTGGTAGAAATATAATAAAGTTGGACAGACTGATGAGAGCAGTTAGTTGTTCGGCAGAAAAAGAGCTCCTCAGACATGTGCGCGAGACAACTTTATCGTCATTCTGTCAAGGCCGACATTTTACCCCAATCTGTCATGTCCGCTTGCTCGCAAAATATCTTCCCAGTTTTAAGTCTTTCAACCCGATCCAGCATGGACGCCACGCCTCTCATTCCAGTGACGTCCAAACCAATGGCGAGCCATTCTAAACCAGTGACGTGTTTGGTTTGTCGGATCTCAAGCAGGGCGTGGCCGAGGTACTAATATTTGCATATTTTCTGTGCAATGCCATGGACTTCTTTTCTTTGTTTTTTTTTTGTTAAATTGTCAATAATAACTTATTTTAGTACCCTCAGATCTTTTACTCTTTTCCATTTCAATCAACAATTAATATCTTAAAGGGGACCTATTAAAAGTAGGTATTTTTTAGCGCTACCACGTGAAATTGCATTGACGGTAGTTAGAATAGCGCTTTACTATTTGTCTAGAAGGTTGCTAATAAAGAGAAGCCGCCTCATCATTGGAAATGAAAGATATGAAGAAAGCACTCTGTTCTAATCTAGAACGGTTGGAACGCTGAATGATGATTCTGAGTTATGAAGATCTTGATATGAAACTCGTCACAATAAGTAGTGGGAAATAATGTCACGGACCATTTAAGAATATGTCTTACTATGCTGCTCAATGGTGGGTGTTGCCAGCAGATTTTATATAAACGAGCACTGTGAGGTTCGTTGTTGATTGCCGAAAAGTGCCCAATTAATTTTAGCTGGTTTTGTTAACTGGATTTTTTAATTCCAGGTTACCTCCGTTCTAGGTT